>NC_081371.1:27952207-28260183 GCF_030684315.1 Stegostoma tigrinum | reverse complement strand
CCAATTTTGGGTCCCACACCTCAGGAAGGACATAATAGCCCTGGAGCATGTCCAGCGGAGATTCACACGGATGATGCCTGGAATGGTAGGTTTAGCATATGATGAACGGCTAAGGATCCAGGGATTGTACTCATTAGGGTTTAGAAGGTTGAGGGGAGATCTAATAGAAACTTACAAGATAATGTATGGTTTAGAAGGGGTGGACGGTAGGAAGTTGTTTCCGTTAGGTGGGGAGACTAGGACCTGTGGGCACAGCCTTAGAATTAGAGGGGGTAAATTTAAAACTGAAATGAGACGACATTTCTTCAGCCAGAGAGTAGTGGGCTTGTGGAATTCATTGCCACAGAGTGCAGTGGAGGCCGGGACGTTGGATGCCTTCAAGGCAGAGATCGACAAATTCTTGATCTCACAAGGAATCAAGGGCTACGGGGAGAGTGCAGGCAAGTGGTGTTGAAATGCCCATCGGCCATGATTTAAATGGCGGAGTGGACTTGATGGGCCGAATGGCCTTACTTCCACTCCTATGTCTTATGGTCTTATCTCACCCACTGTGCTGACAATACAATATTAAGTTTCTCAGTTCACGGTGACTGTTAACAGTAGTGTTTGTGTGCAATTTCAGCACACACGAGAAATATAATTCCATAGGGTAACACAGTGCGGAGCTGGAGGAACACAGCAGGCCAGGCAGCATCAGGGGAGCAGGAAAGTTGACATTTCGGGTTGGGAGCCTTCTTCAGAAATGTCTAAGTGAAATATAATTCCATGATTGTTTATTTTGTTTTCACCCATTTAGTTTCTGTTTTACCTTTTGGAAATTTTAAAATTTATATATAAGATGTGGTTGTTACTGGCTGGGCCAGTATTTATTTCCCATCCCTTTGCTCTTGAGAAGATGATAGTGACCTACCTTTGTGAAGTGCCACAGACCATTTGGTGTAGGTACACCACAGTGCTGTTCCTGATGTTGCCTTGTTTATTCATCACTTAGAACATGGATGACTTGACCTTCTTGCAGGACTGGAATCAAGGTGAACTCAAGTTTTTGTTTAACCAGAAGCCAATGTGTGTTAGTGAACGCAAAGATGAGGGTGAAAAGGACTCTGTGCTAACTCAAACATGAGCAGATCTCAACTTTACAAAGGGTAGAATTTGGCAGGTTGATTAAGAGTGCATTGGAATAATCAGGTCCAGAGTTAATTATAGCATAAATGAGCAGAACCAGGCAACAAGATTGAAGTGGACAGTGTGGTCTTCGTGACAACATAATCAAGTGGTGGGAAAATCAACCGGCCTTGAGTATGCCCCATGGTTGTGAACACTCTGGTTTGGCATCAGATAGTTGTTGGGGAGAGAGAAGAAGTTGTTGACTAGGAATGGAGTTTGAAGTAGGGGCCAAAGATAATAGTTTTGACTTTCCCAATATTTAATTTGAGAAAATCAGTACTCATCACTGGATATTGTGCAACCATTTAGACACAGAGACCAAGAAGAAGATGGTACTGATAGACTCATATTCTGCTTGGGAACCCTGCAGCCCAATGGTATCAATGTGGACTTCACCAGCTTCAAAATCTCCCCTTCCCCCACCACATCCCAAAACCAGCCCAGTTCGTCCCGTCCCCCAACTGCACCACACAACCAGCTCAGCTCTTCCCCTCCACCCACTGCATCCCAAAACCAGTCCAGCCTGTCTCTGCCTCCCTAACCTGTTCTTCCACTCACCCATCCCTTCCTCCCACCCCAAGCCACACCTCCATCTCCTACCTACTAACCTCATCCCACCTCCTTGACCTATCTGTCTTCCCTGGACTGACCTATCCCCTCCCCACCTCCCCACCTATACTCTCCTCTCCACCTATCTTCTTTTCTCTCCATCTTCGGTCCGCCTCCCCCTCTCTCCCTACTTATTCCACAACCCTCTCCCCATCCCCCTCTCTGATGAAGGGTCTAGGCCCGAAACATCAGCTTTTGTGCTCCTGAGATGCTGCTTGGCCTGCTGTGTTCATCCAGCTCCACACTTTGTTATCTTGGATTCTCCAGCATCTGTAGTTCCCATTATTTCTGGTAATGATAGAGCTGAGTACTGTAAGTGTACATGTGTCATTGTGCTGTCAGATGATGTCAATAGGCAGGAAGTAGATGAGAATTAAGAGGGCCCAATGACAGGTCCTTGGGAGACACCAGAAGTAACAGTGCAGGAGGCCATTTAAAGTTATCCCTTACGTACCATGTTTGAGAATGCAGTTTCGCCCAGCTGAACGATACTGAAGGGACATTGGTGGCAATACTGTGGTCAATTGTATCAGAGATTGCAGATAGGTCAAAGGTTTGAGATGTGATAGTTTATTTTGCCACACTCACATAGGGTACTTGTAAAATTAACAGCTTTTTCTATACCGTGACAGGACTAAAATCTGACTGAGTGATTCAAACATGGAGTTCTAAGAATGATAGACAAGAATTTGGGAGGCACCAGCGTGTTTGAGGCCTAGCAAGCAATATTTCTCAATTGCTGTGCAAGACAAATTGATTTCAGTGCATCTGATTACAGAAGTATTATTATAAATATACTGGCTCAGATCTTCCAATCTGGAAAGATAACTATTACAAACAGCTGACTCTGTGAGAACAGCTCAGGAAATTGAAAATTCCAATGGGCAATTGCCTGGTATGCAGAACCGTGTGGAAAGGTTGGAATTGGAGACTCTGGAAAGTTCTGACTGAATTGGCTTGAGTTATCTAGGAGGTTAGAGGAAACATGCTCCAACTGCGGGGTAACTACTCATCTGACCCTCCAACTCAACAATGACACCCTTCTGACCTTCTACTGACATCCAACTCCCCTCTCAAAACCTTGTTTTTGCTAGAGCAATCCTTACTCACAACCCTCCCGGACCTGGCACCCTTTCTATCTTGACACCGTCTGCCCTCGGGACCCTTGACATGCTCCAACCAACCTGACCCAATCAATCAGCCTCTGCCAGCACACCCCACTACTCTCACCTACCCCACACCACGTCCTGGCAGGACTGTCAACAATTTGACTCCCATCTCCACCCACTTGGCCTGATCCCACCCTATCTCTTCTCCCCACTAACCCCCAATTGATTCTTCAATCAGCCTGACCCAATTTCCAATTGTTCCTGAACATTTCCTTCAGTAATCTCAACCTCCATCCCCTAGCATGGTAATATTCCCCATCTCAGAAACTGCACTTACCCTGCTCCACCCAATAAAACCCCTCCAACTCCACACTCCTCCAACACAATCTCACCTGGCACCCTATCTACTCAGCAATGTGCCACCTCAACCATTCATCCACCTGATACCTGTACCCTTACACCCTTACCTGTCAGACAGCAGATATAGAAGTGGCTTCACTGACTACAGCAGGCTACTTGTGAAAGAGAAGCATAGCCCATCCTCTAATGTGCATCACAGCTAACTGAATGGAATCATGGATTATGTTGGATAGTTTCAGCTTAAAAGCCTCCTGGCCTAGAACTTTGCAGGGTGAACTCCTCCAAAGGGAAGTGTGTGTGTTTTTTTCTTCACACACGAAAACAGAGTATGCTGGAGAAATTCAACAAGTCTAGCCGAATTTGTGGAGAGAAAAATAGAATTAACATCTTGAGTGCAGTGACCCTTTGTCAGAACAAAGAGGTATTTAAAGCTTTTTGAATCCTTCTTTGTTCTAATGAAAGGTCACTGAACTCAAACGTTTAACTGCGCTTTCTCTCCGTAAATGCTGCCGGACCTGCTTAGATTCTCCAGGATAATCTGATTTTGTTTCAGATTTCCATCATCTGCAGCTCTTTAATTTTTGTTTGTCCAATCAAGATCATAAATATTATTTCCAATCTTGGTCGGAAAATCTGGCCACCACAACGGGAGAAACAATGTGCAAATATGTGATGTGTGCATACTGTACAGTGGAATAAAATGATGTGAAAGTTACAATACAGTTATGTAAAGTTCTGGTCAGTCTCCATTTAGTAGATTATATTCTGTCAGGACAATACAACTCAAGAAGGATGTATTAGTCTTGGATAGGAAGCAGTGTTGATTCACCAGAGTTATACCAAAGCTAAAAATATTAAATTACAAAGGACAGTTTACATTGACGAGGTTTGTATTCCCTAGATTATAGAAGATTAAAGGTTGATGTAATTGAGCTGTTCAGGATAATTAGGGAAATTGATAGGTCACTCAGAAAAAACTAATACCCTTAATGGCAGAGTCCAGAACAGGGAAATGTAATCTTAAAATCAGATGCTCTTCTTCCAAGAAAGAGTAGGGGAAATTTGGAGCTCTCTACTTTTTAAAACTGAGATGGGCCAGGTCCTTTGAACATTTCAAAATTGAGATTGACAAATTGTTAGGCAAACGAGGAAAGATGGAGTTGCTAGATAGATTAAATTGCATGATGGAATAGGCTGGAAAGACTGAATAGACCACTCCTGTTCCTACAATGGTATTGAAAATTTGTTTGGCTCACTTATTTTAAGCCTAATTGGGTTCAATGCTCAGGTCGTATTTTGCTTTCAAACTACAAATAAAATATTTTTTACCATATGATGCTATACTCTGAAAGCAGGTCACTAAACTATGAAACACAAATAGGGAATGATACATTGCCTACAAAATAAAAGGAAAATATAGCTACAAATAAAAGCCAAAAACCTTTTCAAAAATGTTATTGTGTCACCAAGTGGCTAGAGCCTGAAACTGCATGTAGGTGCAAAACCAGCATTATTTTATAATTTCTTACTCTCGGAATGAAGCAAGTTTTGGACCGATTAAAGAGAATATTTCATCCAATTGATGATGTCCAGAGTAGTTTATTTCTTTTTCTTAATGTGTCTCCCAGGGAACAGTTTGTAGAGCATAAATTCCTATAGAACATAGAACATTACAGCACAGTACAGGCCCTTTGGCCCTCGATGTTGTGCCGACCTGTCATACCAATCTGCAGCCCATCTAACCTACACTATTCCATGTACGTCCATATGCTTGTCCAATGATGACTTAAATGTACTTAAAGTTGGCGAATCTACTACCGTTGCAGGCAAAGCGTTCCATTTCCTTACTACTGTCTGAGTAAAGAAACTACCTCTGACATCCATCCTATATCTTTCACCCCTCAATTTAAAACTATGCCCCCTCGTGCTCTCCGTCACCATCCTAGGAAAAAGGCTCTCTCTATCCACCCTATCTAACCCTCTGAATATTTTATATGTCTCAATTAAGTCACCTCTCAACCTTCTTCTCTCTAACGAAAACAGTCTCAAGTCCCTCAGCCTTTCCTCGTAAGACCTTCCCTCCATACCAGGCAACATCCTAGTAAATCTCCTCTGCACCCTTTCCAAAGCTTCCACATCCTTCTTATAATGCGGTGACCAGAACTGTATGCAATACTCCATGTGCAGCCGCACCAGAGTTTTGTACAGCTGCAGCATAAAACATGTTAAGTAACTGTTTGAGATAAACCTTGGATAGAAAACTGCTAAACTTCTTTCCAGATGTACTTTATGATGACATCTCTAGAAGGTGAAGAAAATTCCACTGCAGCTGTCTTGAGGACAGTGCAAAGGGAAATCAGATGTACATGAATGATCTGATTACCACCATCAAACTATATCACAGGGCTTGTTTGAAAGTTCTGATGTTAAGGCATTCTGCTAAGACTTTGACACTCTGTTGAAGGAACCATCCAACAGGATCTGCTATTTCCAGCATATAATGAGAACATTATGTAAGAATATAGGAAATAGGAACAGGAGAAGACCATATGGCCTGTCGAGCTTGTTCTGCCATTCATTATTGTCAGACCTGATACACTTTTTGATTCCCCATCATTGATCACCCAAAATCCCAACTGTCTCCCAGCTCCAGTTGTAAATATATTCAGCCCTCTGAGGTAGAATAAGGATTTTGTGTGATACTATAGCATATGCTTTTAGGAAATCCATATAACATTTGTTGGTTCCCCATTCATGAAGCTACTAATTACATCTACAGTGAACTTTAATAAATTAGTCAGACAGGACTTCCCTTTCCTGAAACCATGTTGACTTGTTCAAAGGCTAACGTTTCGGGCCTAGACCCTTCGTCAGAGAGGGGCATGGGGAGAGGATTCTGAAATAAATAGGGAGAGAGGGGGAGGTGGACCGAAGATGGATAGAGGAGAAGCTTGAGCCGCACCTCCATTTCCCACCAACTAACCTCATCCTGCCGACTGACCTATCCCCTCCCCACCTCCCCATCCATACTCCCCTCTCCACCTATCTTCTCCTCTATCCATCTTCAGTCCGCCTCCCCCTCTCTCCCTATTTATTTCAGAACCCTCTCTCCATCCCCCTGTCTGATGAAGGGTCTAGGCCTGAATCGTCAGCTTTTGTGCTCCTGAGATGCTGCTTGGCCTGCTGTGTTCATCCAGCTTCACACTTTGTTATCTTGGATTCTCCAACATCTGCAGTTCCCATTATCTTTGACTTGTTCAAATCATAGTTCCCTTTTTAAAGTACATTATCAAGACTTCTGTAATAAGTTTAATAGTTAACCATAGTTTTCAACACTTTCCAATAAGTGATGTCAGATTAACTGGCCTGTAGTTCCCTGTTTCTACCCTCCTTTCTTGAACTGGAGTGCTATATTTGTTAAAAACTAATCTGCTAGTACCTTTTCAGAATCTAGGAAATATAGGAAAATCATAGCCTCAAAGAGTGGCCAGCGTCAGAAGACTGGCCGTAAAAAGCACAGGCAGATGTGAGTACTGTTTCCTATGATTGGTATCAGTCAAACTAACTCCGATGCCAATAGGAATTTGTGGGCTTTAGAGTTTGTATATCTGGGGTTTATGCACAGCTTGATCTAGTGTGCACTCGAGTGACTAACAAGTTGAGGAAGGCATCTTTACAAATATGACTGATTTTCGATCTCCACATCTAGTGATTCATTTTGGAAGATCGAATTTGAATGCAGAATACAGGGTTAATGGCAAGATTCTTGGCAGTGTGGAGGAACAGAGGGATCTTGGGGTCCACGTCCATAGATCCCTCAAAGTTGCTACCCAAGTTAATAGGGTTGTAAAGAAGGTGTATGGTGTGTTGGCTTTCATTGACAGGGGAATTGAATTAAAGTGCTTCGAGGTTATGCTGCAGCTCTATAAAACCCTTGTTAGACCACACTTGTAATATTATGTTCAGTTCTGGTCACCTCATTATAGGAAGGATGTGGAAACTTTAGAGAGGGTGTAGAGGAGATTTACCATAATGCTGCCTGGACTGGAGGGCAGGTCTTATGAGAAAAGGTTGAGGGAGCTAGAGCTTTTTTAGCGAAAATGGATGAGAGGTGACAAGATAAAGGTGTACAAGATGATGAGAGGCACAGATAGAGTGGATAATCAGAGACATTTTTCCCAGGGCAGAAATAACTATTACAAAGGGGCATCATTTTAAGGTGATTGCAGGAAAAGTATATGGGAGGTGTCAGAAGTAGGTTCTTTACACGAAGAGTGATGGGCAAATGCAATGCACTGATACTTTAGATACTTCTAAGCGACTCTTGGATATGCACATGGAGAATAGCAAAATATTGGGTATGCAGGGTAGTTTGATCTCAGTAGGATTTTAGATTGACACAACATCATGGGCTGAAGGGTCTGTACTGTGCTGTACTGTTCTATGTTTTATGTTCATATGGTACAGGATTGGGATATGGGCCAGAGCTAAAATGCCTTTCACTGAAGACTAGGTTTTTACTCACAACAAAGAGGGGTATTGCTCCAAAATTCTCATTTTCTGCTTTTCTTTTGTTATAAACTCCTTCAGGTTCTTGGTACTATATCGTATTTCCATCATTTTAGGTAATCTGATCTTATGCTAAATTAAACAAAAGATCAATTGGCTGAACTCCTAAAGAAAAAGACACTTTTGCTGTGGTTTACTTTGGCTCCATAGGCCAGTTCAGATGCTGCTCATCAATCTATGGATTGATAGTGGATCCAAGCAGAAGATGATAACGTTTCCGTGTACAGGGAGGTCTTGACCTCAATTTTTCTGCTGCCTGGAATCATCACCCCTCTTAAGTTTGAATCCTTTTCATTGACTCAGCAAAATATTCAATATAACAAATGAACATAATATAGAAGAACAGTTCATGCTATCTGACACCAGATGTGATCAGAGCACTTTCCACTTATCACTTCATTAAAGGTGTACTACTAATGTTTGTATGGAGCAGCTGGATAAAAATTGTAGCTTTCCACCCCACACCCATTTCTGAGAGCATCTCTATCATGTACAAATGAGATATTCTGTCAAAGGCCTTCTCTTGGTCCAAAACGATTAAGTAGGTGTCCAGGCTCCTGTTCTGCATGTAAGTGATCGTATTCTAGCATAGCCAGATGATTAGAAGTCTTCCTTCTGGACGTGGTGCAGGGCTAATCAGGTGAATTCAAAGCAAACTTGATACAATTGGCAATGACTTCGGATGGAATTTTACTGTCCATGTTGTATAGTGATCTCTTTTTCCTTCTGCTTATAGCTGAAGGTGATGGTGAGGGAGCGTCAGCTGTGGATCAGGTGGTAGCACTGTTTCTTCAGTCACAAGATTCCAGGTTCAAATCTCACCTGTGTACAAAAATCAAGGCTGATGCTCCATTGCAGCATTGAGGGATTGCAACACTGTCAGACAACCTGTTTTTAGATGACGTGTTAGCACAAGGTCCCAACTGCCCACGTAGTTGGATGTAAAAGATCCCTTGGCATCAGTATGAAGTACAGGTGAGCTATTCCCAATGCCCCTGACAGTATTTACTCCATGATCAACATTGCATAAACAGATTATCTAGTCATTATCAGAATCCTGGTTTTGTAAGCTTGATTATTTATATATTGGCTGCTGCATATCCCACACTGCAACAGTGATTATCCTTGAAGACATTTTTACTGTGGAGAAAGAAATGGAGGCAAGACAACTCAGGGAAATAAATGTTGATGTTTTAGAAACAGTTCACATTAAGGAAGAGGATGTTTTGGAGGTCTTAGAGAATATAAAGGTGGATAAATCTCTGGGACCTGACCTGATAAATTCCAGAACAATGAGAAGTAAGGGAGGAAATTTCAAGGGTCCTTGCAGAGATATTTGCACCATCCATAACAATGGGTGAGGTGCCTGATGACTGGAGTATGGCTAATGTTGTGTCCGTGTTTAAGAGGGAAGTAAGGAGAAACTGGAGAACTATCGACTTTGGTTGTGGGTTGTAGGATTTATGGACACTTAGAGAGGCAAAAATTGGTTAGGGATAGTCTGCATGGTTTTGTGTGAGGAAAATTCTGTCTGACAAACTTGATTGAGTTTTTCAGGAAGTTACCAAAAAAATTGAAGAGGGCAGAGCAGTAGACATTGTTTACTTGGACTTTGGTAAAACTTTTGGCAGGATTCTGCATGGTAGGCTAGTTAGTAAAATTAGAGTTAGGTCACATGAGATTCAAGGTGAGCTTGCCAGTTGGACATGTGATTGGCTTAATGGCAGGAATCAGAGAGTGGTGTTGGAGGGTTGCTTTTCAGACTGGAGGCCTGTGACCAGTGGTGTTCCGTAGAGATCGATTCTGTGTTCTCTTCTATTTGTCATTTATATAATTGATTTAGCTGAGAATATAGAGACATGTTTAGTATGTTTGCAGACGACACCAAAGATGGTAGATTAGTAAACAGTGAAGAAGATTTTTTAAGATTACGAAGGGATCTTCATTAAGTGGGTCAATTGACGAAAAATAGCAGATGGAGTTCAATCTGGATAAATGCAAGGTATTGCATTTTGGTACAACAAACAAGGGCAGGACTTATACAATTAATGGTAGGGCCTTGGGTAGTGTTGTAGAACAAAAGGACCTAAAGGTTTAGGTATATAATTCTTTGACATTTGTGTCACATATAGACAGGAGGGTTAAAAATGCATTTAGCATGTTTGCCTTCATTCCTTGATCCTTGGGTACAGGAGTTGGAAAGTCATGTTGAGGTTTACAGGATATTGATGAGGCTTCTTCTGGAATACTGTCTCCAGTTCTGGTCACCCAGTTAAAGGAAGGATATTATTAAGTTAGAGAGGGTTTAGAGCAATTGAAAGAGATTCCAGGATATGGAAGATTTGAGTTATCAAGAAAGGCTGGATAGTCTGGGACATTTTCACCACAGATTAGGAGGCTGACAGATGACATTATAGAGGTTTATAAAATCTTGAGGGGTATAGATAGGTTTAATGATCGATTTTTCCCCCTAAGATGGGGATTTCAAGGCCGAGGGGCATATTTTTAAGGTGAGAAGAGATTTAAAGCAGACATGAGGGGCAAATGTTTTACACCGAGGGTGGTTCACATGTGCAGTGAACCTCCTGAGGAAGTGGCAGATTTAGGTACAATTAAAACATTTAAAAGACATTTAGATAACTACATGAATAGGAAAAGTTAGGAGGGATATGGGTCAGGAGTAGGCAGGTGGGACTAGTTTAGTGTGGGATCATGTTTGGCCTGGACTAGTTGGACTGAAGAGTCTGTTTCTATGCCATATAATTCAATGACTCTAAGTGTTTAATTGGCACAAACTGCTTTGAGACATCAGGTGCTTATGAAAAGCACAATACAAATGGAATTTGTTTACTTATTTCTCTTTTACAGGATGCCTTTCCTCACATATTCTAACATTCTCCTGGCTGGAAACATACTCTTATACACTTCATCAGGCCCAAGCTGATCCAGTCCCACAGAGTCAAATACAACTTAACTGTAAATCATCTCTTCCAGGGTTTTGCTGTTCTGATAGGACTGAACTGCCTTTGAGAGTTTATCGAGAGATAGCAAGTAATCTACACTGGCACAATGTAGTTCCTCCACATGGGCTAAATGAATAGCAACTCTGCAATCAAACTTATCAATGGTGCTTCCCTTCCATTTCTTTAAAAGCACGCAGAAATTTCAGGTATATAGTAGTCATTTAAACATTACATTAAATTATCCATTGTTGAGATTACCCTGCAGACAAAATAATCCATAGATTGAAATCCAAAGTAGACGAACAGAATTTTCAAAAACTGTTAGTCCATGGACATATCTTTCTCCATATTCTTTGCTATCACCCTTATAGGATTCCTCAACCTGGATCGGAGCTTAACACATTTCATTCTTCTCCTGCTTTGGTGTTAGACTGAAAGCACACAGAATGCATCAAACATAGTGAAGATTCCACATAGCAAGATCATTAAACCAGGATCACCATTGAGAATGATCCGATTGTCAAACACAGGATTTGTCATTTGGATTTTCTGCTAAGAACAGATATTGCACTGGATTCCCAAAATGTATTACTTCACACTTACACTAAATTGCACGTAGTGCCTGCCTCAGAAGGGAATTGAGGTATTGTTATCCTTTGTAATCAATCTTTAGTGTACACAGCTAATTGTGAATTGTTCAGTATGAAACTAGTAGTAGTATCTGAAAACTGGGAATGTGTCATTTACTATCTCATTTCATTAGTGTTAGAGCACATCTTGAGTGAAATCCTGTGAGAAAGAGTTAGTTAAATACTTGTAATATGTATATCAGGGTTGTGTGATTTCATATGACCCAAATACAGTTTGACGTATAAATGAATTCTATGTCTAGATAATACAGTGAGTTGGAAAACAGCAATGTGCCTTGATGCCTAGAACCTTAGGTTTGCTAGGGCATTGCAAATTACTTTGAGTATAGTCCTATGTAACCTTTTATTCCTGTCTCATGTTTGAAAAAGTGAAAGCGATCATTTTGAGGTGATAGTTAGGAGGGTGACGATGATTGTCACTGTAGGGAATATCCCCAAGAAATTACTATTACATTGTGATTGGAAGGTTAGTAAAAAGCCTGAACTGACCATTAGAGCCAATGATAGTGCTAGTCCAACATCCATTTTAGCATCTGCTCCTTTACTGATGCACTGAATTTCAACCTTTTTACATTTTCTAAGGAATGCTGTTGAGCAATGGTCCAGAAGTTGCTGTGACATGTATCTGTTGGGATGCTACTGAAAAATAACTGGCCAGTGGGGAGGTACTGGATGTGGTCTGGAAGTGTACCAAGGAGGGAGAAGGGCAGAATTATATGCCTACTAATGTTACAGTGAATTTCAAGTTTCAGATTTTATAGTACTCATGCATTTAAACACTATGCAACATACATGGATGAGAGAGAATTGCAGTTTGGGGATTGAGGGGGCTTGATTGGAAGGAAATGATGCTCAAGGCATTAGAGTTGCAGGATTTCAACAAAATGGTGAGAAGCCAGAGCAGCAGTAAAACTAGTAGGCCCAAGTCGTAGAAGGAAGAGGTTATGATGGGATCCGAAACAAAAACGGAAATTACTGGCGAAACTCAGCAGGTCTGGCAGTGCCTTGGGCAGAAAGTAGAGTCAATGTTTCGAGTCCAGTGACTCTTCATCAGACCTGCTAAATTTCACCAGCCATTTCGGTTTATTTTCTTGTTTCAGATCTGCAGCTGCTGCAGTTATTCGTTTTATATAAGGATGGGATTTGTTTTGATGCTGGCTTATTTCAGTATGAGACAAACAGGAGATTAGCTTGATATGAAATTCAATATAACCTCCAAATAATAAACTTCTCTTCTAATATTTCTATTTTTTTCATTGCCAGGGTTAAATTAGGTCATCAGTTGTAATGTGGATTACACGTTGATACAGTCTTGGGGTGGTACATTAACTGATTTGCTAAATGATGATCATGTGTCTTGAAAAAAAATTAGAGAAGCAGTGGTTCAGTGTTCAGACGGACAGGTGACTGCCTACTCCCATTTTTGATTGCGGCTACATCTATTGTTTCCCAGTTACAAATGAGTTCACAACAGATTTTCTCAAATGAATACCATATTTTGTTATGCACTTGGACGGTTCACAACCACCTTCTCAAAGGTAATTTGGGATGGGCAATAAATGCTGGACTAGCCAACAAAGCCTGCATCCTTTCAATTAATAAATAAAAACTATTAGCACATCACTTTGACTAACAGCTAGTTAAATAATGTTTACATTACAGTAGTTGTAGTTGTAACAGTAAAATCCACTCTTGTCCTTTGATCTCACACTAAATATCATCTAGATTTTCCTGTTATTTGAAAGGCTCGTGATGAACACACCAGGAAACAACAGCATGAACCAAATAAAAAATTTTGCATAAAAACAATGAGAGCACCAAAGACAAATTTTTCAGTAAGATAATGCTTTTTATCACCTTTATTAATGTGTAAAACAACAAAATATGACATTCGTATTTTTGCTGATGGCCCAAACTCACTTTACAGTTAACAGTCATCAACAAACTGGTGTTAATCTATTCTCAATCAGATTTATTCATAATTTAGCTTGACGTCTGATGTTTTCTGACTGTCTCCTTCCTTATTCCAGACTGACTTCTGCAGACAGAATCTGACCTCTTACTTTTCCCTCAACTTCCTATGATGAGGATTGGTATGTTGGTTTGCTAATCAACGTTACAGTCTTAAATGAGAATCCCATCCTGAGATGCTGCTGGGCCTGCTGTGTTCATCCAGCCTCACATTTTATTATCTTGGATTCTTCAGCATCTGCAGTTCCCATTATCACCCATCCTATCTCTGTTTGGAAGCTCAATTTGCTGTTTGCCTGCCCCTCCTCACTTGCTGACTGTATTGAATACCATCCATTTCAAAATCAGACTTGTGTGCTGCTCTCAAAAGAGCTCAAGACTTGGTATTCAGTCAAAATAAATCAGTTATGGAAAGTCCAAGATAACAAAGTGTGAAGGTGGATGAACACAGCAGGCCAAGCGGCATCTCAGGAGCACAAATGCTAATGTTTCGGGCCTAGACCCTTCATTAGAGGGGAGGATGGGGAGAGGGTTCTGAAATAAATAGGGATAGAGGGGGAGGCGGACCGAAGATGGATAGAGGAGAAGATAGTTGGAGAGGAGGGTATAGGTGGGGAGGTAGGGAGGGGATTGATCAGTCCGGGGAGGACGGACAGGTCAAGGAGGCAGGATGAGGTTGGTAGATGGGAAATGGAGGTGCGGCTTGGGATGGGAGGAGGGGATAGGTGAGAGGTAAAACAGGTTAGGGAGGCGGGGACGAGCTGGGCTGGTTTTGGGATGCAGTGGGGGGAGGGGACAATCTGGGCTGGTTTTGGGATGCGGTGGGGGAAGGGGAGATTTTGAAGCTTGTGAAGTCCACATTGATACCATTGGGCTGCAGGGTTCCCAAGTGGAATGTGATTTGCTGTTCCTGCAGCCTTCGGGTGGTATCATTGTGACACGTGATGGACATGTCGTTTAAGGGATGGGAGGGTGAGTTAAAATTGTTCATGACTGGGAGGTGCAGTTGTTTATTGCGAACCAAGCGGAGGTGTTCTGCAAAGCGGTCCCCAAACCTCTGCTTGGTTTCCCCAATGTAGAGGAAGCCAGAACGGGTACAGTGGATACAGTATACCACATTGGCAGATGTGCAGGTGAACATCTGCTTGATATTGGAAAGTCATCTTGGGACCTGGGATGGGGGTGAGGGAGGAGGTGTGTGGGCACGTGTAGCACTTCCTGCGGTTGCAGGGGAAGGTGCCGGGTGTGGTGGGGTTGGAGGCGAGTGTGGAGCGGACAAGGCACTCCCAGAGAGAGTGGTCTCTCCGGAAGGCAGACAAAGGTGGGGATGCAACAATGTCTTAGGTGGTGGGGTCGGATTGTAGATGGCGGAAGTGTCGGAGGATGATGCTTGTATCCGAAGGTTGGGGGGGTCGTATGTGAGGACTAGGGGGATTCTCTTTGGGCGGTTATTGTGGGGGCGGGGTGTGAGGGATGTGTTGCGGGAAATGCGGGAGACACGGTCGAGGGCGTTCTTGACTGCAGGGGAGAAGTTGGGGTTCTTGACGACTGCAGGGGAGAAGTTGTGGTCCTTGAAGATCGTGGACATCTGGGATGTGCGGGAGTGGAATGCGTCATCCTGGGAGCAGATGCGGCGGAGGCGAAGGAATTGGGAATAGGGGATGGAATTTTTGCAGGATGGTGGGGGGGAGGAGGTGTATTCTAGGTAGCTGTGGGAGTCAGAGATATTGTGAACTGCAGACGCTGGAGAATCCAAGATAACAAAGCGTGAAGCTGGACGAACACAGCAGGCCAAGCAGCATCTCAGGAGCGCAAAAGCTGACGTTTCGGGCCTAGACCCTTCATCAGAGCTGTAGGAGTCGGTGGGCTTGAAATGGACATCAGTTTCTAGCTGGTTGCCTGAGATGGAATCAGAGAGTTCCAAGAAGGTGAGGATGTGTTGGACATGGCCCAGGTGAACTTGAGGTTGGGGTGGAAGGTGTTGGTGAAGTGAATGAACTGTTCGAGCGCCTCTTGGGAGCAAGAGGTGGCGCCGATACAGTCACCAATGTAACAGAGGAAGAGGTGGAACTTGAGGTTGGTGTGCAAGTTTTTCCATTCCCACCCTTGTCTGCCTCCCGGAGAGACCACTCTCTCTGGGACTCCCTTGTCCGCTCCAAACTCCCCTCCAACCCCACCACACCCGGCACCTTCCCCTGCAACCGCAGGAAGTGCTACACTTGCCCCCACACCTCCTCCCTCAGCCCCATCCCAGGCCCCAAGATGACTTTCCGTATCAAGCAGATGTTCACCTGCACATCTGCCAATGTGGTATACTGTATCCACTGTACCCGTTGTGGCTTTTTCCACATTGGGGAAACCAAGCGGAGGCTTGGGGACCACTTTGCAGAACATCTCTGCTTGGTTCGCAATAAACAACTGCACCTCCTAGTCATGAACAATTTTAACTCCCCCTCCCATTCCTTAGATGTCACGTCCATCCTGGGACTCCTGCAGTGGCACAATGATGCCACTCGAAGGCTGCATGAACAGCAACTTATATTCTGCTTGGGAACCCTGCAGCCCAATGGTATCAATGTGGACTTCACAAGCTTCAAAATCTCCCCTTCCCCCACTGCATCCCAAAACCAGCCCAGCTTGTCCCCTCCCCCCACTGCATCCCAAAACCAGACCAGCTCATCCCTGCCTCCCTAACCTGTTCTTCCTCTCACCTATCCCCTCCTCCCACCTCAAGCCACACCTCCATTTCCTACCTACTAACCTCATCCCACCTCCTTGACCTGTCCGTCCTCCCCAGACTGTTCTTTCCCCTCCCTACCTATACTCTCCTCTCCACCTATCTTCTCCTCTATCCATCTTTGGTCTGCCTCCCCCCTCTATCCTTATTTATTTCAGAACCCTCTCCCCATCCCCCTCTCTGATGAAGGGTCTAGGCCCGAAACATCAGCCATTTTGTGCTCCTGAGATGCTACTTGGCCGGCTGTGTTCATCCAGCTTCACACCTTTTTATCTTACCCTCAGAAACAAAAGTGACATGAGGAAAATCCTTTCCATGAAGCATGTTTGAAGTCTCAAAGGCACTGTCTAAGACTGTGGTGGAGGCAGGTTAAATTGAAAAATTCAAAGAAGAAAGACTCTGTCGGGTTACAAGGAGAAGGGAGGTGAATGGCACTGAGTATTTCAGCCATTTGGGGAGCCACTGTAGACGCGGTAGACCAAATAGAGTTTCTCTGCTCTGTAACAATTCTATAAAATATTACCAGAAAGAGAAATATTTGCACTGTTAGGTTCACCTGTGCTACTTGCAATTCCTGGCTGAATGGTTATTGTGTCATCTGCACTGTGGTGAATGAAATCAGACTGGGTTGAGTTAGTTTTTAAATCCCAACCTCTCAATGTGACGGGAAATACCTTTCCCTTCTTAACCTTTCCTGAAGTAACAGTACTAAAATTTAGACAGGAAAATAATTTATTTCTAAATTCCATGTGATTGTTATAATTGCCAAACCTTTAGCTTTGGAAAAAACATCAGATGTTCACACATGGTGTGGAATTTTCCACTCCTTAAAAGTGCTGAGGTTAGTGGCAGCAAGGTCAAATAACAGGGCAAATGAACATTGATGAGTTACCCAGCCCTTTCCCACCACTTCAGTAGGCAGATTCTAGCCAGGAAGTTCCATGGATGACCTTCGCAACCTGCTACTAATTTAGGCCTTTAAGATCAATTGGTGACTATTTAAAGACTTCAACCCATCACTGTCCAATATACCTCACCTGTTAGCAGGAGAGAAAAGTGGATTTTCCTGACAAGGAAATCAGAGCAATCCATCTGCACATGTGTCAAGGCCATGTATTTGCCCCATTCTGAAGCAATTGAGGTGATGGCGTGGGGTTGGCATAGCTGCTGAAAACTATCCCCTGCCATTGCTGCCAACCATCCACTTCCGTGACCCACCCCCAAAACAGAGACATATTTGTGTCATTCCCTGTCTTCAAGGCTGTACCGCCTGAGCTTCTGATGACTCATTCCAACTCCTAGTGCCTCACAGCCTTTCAAGGATTGTCAGCTTCAGGTTGAGCAGGACTTTACTGATGACAAATCCAATAGGTCAACAATCCGACAGGACAATATTTAAGTGCCTGCTGGTTGCTTTGTTCCTGGTGGAAGAACAGGTTGTTATTCACTGTTAAAACATTACACACATTACAAAGAAAAACACTAAATTCAGCCCATGATGTGGTGCTCTGATTTATTATGCGAATCATCAATCAAATGTTCAGATTTTCCTAAACTTATGAGTGAACTATATTGCTGTGAAATGTACAAGTGTTATCATTTTAACAGAGGAATGCTCAGATTATGTTGGTCAAATCCAACTGAGATGGCTACTTGGTAATTGCAAACTCTGTCGGGGTTTGTGGTCCTGATTCCTGTTGTGGCTATTCCAGGTGTTAGTTAGGCCAAAAACAGAGTAACCTAGGGCTCTTGTAGCACAGTACTGGTGTCCTGACCTCTGAGTCAGCAGACCCAGGTCCAAGTCCCATCTGCTCCTAAGGGGTGTGATACCATCTCTATCAGGTCAATTAGAAAATATCTAAACAGGGTAACCCAGTGAATGCCTGCTGGATTCAATTGTGAATTTTTTAAAGAATACTTTAAAAGTATACTTTATTCATTAAAAAATACTAAAGCTGTTTGGTTCTGTACAATAGCATATGAAGAAAACAAACATTGGAGTTGGACTCTATCCAACAAACGAATCAAAGGCATCTCTTACTTATGATTATATTTGAGATACTTACATATTCTTGAGGTACTAGGAGGGTCTGATAAGCGAATGGATCCCCAATTAACTTCAGCAGAAAGACCTCAGGCAGTGGTCTTTCCCCACTGTTCCCTAGTAGCCCCAAGCTTTAATCTGTCCCTCAACACATAGTCCTATACTTGGAATGTGTCAGTCTACAACATTTAGTCAGGGTGAACCTCTTGGTCTGGAAGACCTAACAAGTTTCAGGCAGATCAAAGAGTCTTTCACTGAGTTGATGGTTCTCACGATGCAGTCGATGTTTGTCTTGGTGTGTGGCACAGGGAGCAGAACCTTAACAAAAACCAAGGCATCTTTCTCCAGAGGTGAATTTTTGCAAAGGCACATTCCAGAAGGAGATGTGTGACAGTCTCATTCCCCCACTCCACCACTTCTAGAGTAAAGTGCTGCAACACAGATAGAGCATGTGTCGAAGAAGGATCTCACAGGTTGTACCCTTCTCACACCGTATCAAGTGATCCCTTGGTGCTTGTTGCAAAGTTCTGGTGATAAGGCATTCTGCCAAATGACTGACAGTCAGCTCAGGGAACCATGCAACAGGATTCACGTTCTTCTTTTCCCACAGGGTCTCCAGAACACTATGTGCTGATCACTTCCTAATGGACATGTGGTCAAAGGTGATTTTTCTTTGCAAATTTTTCCACCAGTGAAATATTTCTGAGACTTGCTCGCTTTCTGATACATAAATAAAGACTGAGAATGTTATCCTTTTTGCTAGTAAAGGTGAAGGTGACTTTCAAAACAAAACAAAGAATATTTAAGAGATAGTTGGAACTGCAGATGCTGGAGAATCTGAGATAACAAGGTGTAGAGCTGGATGAACACAGCAGGCCAAGCAGCATCAGAGGAGCAGGAAAGCTGACATTTTGGGCCCTTGGTCTAGGCCTGAAACGTCAGCCTTCCGGCTCCTCTGACGCAGCTTGGCCTGCTGTGTTCATCCAGCTCTACACCTTGTTATGAAAGAATATTTAACTTAAGTGGAAATCTTGTGAATAAGTTGGCCTAGAATAGATTTTTCTTAGTTTAAGAAAAAATATTAAAGTGAATCTTGGAGAGCCAATTGAATTTATCAGCAATAAAAAAAATTCTCAGTGGGCCTGTGCTAGGTTTTACTTGAATTTTAAGGCATATCAAATCTGCCAAAGAATTGATTGGCTAGCTTTATCTCATGTTTTGTATACACGCAATGCATGTGTTATGTTAGATGAAAATCAATTTAGCACGTCAGACTATTTACTCAATTCAATATGGCATATATTTTCATACTTTTCTTTCCTACTAAGTTATCTAAAGTGCAGCAATGTATGTGTTGTGTGTGTTTTTCCTGTTATCAGCAACAGATTATCCCAATCAACTCATATCGTAAATGCCATGCACAGCTCTTAGTTTGTCAGTCTAAAGAATGCATAAAGACGACATTTCTGAATTTATATTATCGTCATTTCTGGATAAAAAAAATTAAGTGTAAAAGTAATTTTATTTATCAGAGACAAAAACAAAAAAAAATGACCATAACCCGAGTTTCCGATGAGATAGATGCTGTTATATGCAATAGATCTGACACAGGAATTAAGAGAAAAAAAAAATCATGGGAATATTGATTCCAACGTAAGAGCCGATCGGCTTTCTGTATCTAGAAGCACAGTGTGTCTGATGTCTATACGTTGAATAAACACAGTGAATATTTACATACGAGAATTAATTTTATGTAATCCTACCCAGAAAGAAACAGGGTGGAATAAAGGTTAAAAAACTCTTTGGAAGCGTTCCCAAGCAGCAGCGCAATTTGAATATGGAGCATTGTCCTTTCATTGCTGCTCCCTGAATTCCCGCCTCCTTTGAAACAAAGTAACAAGAACTGGTAAAGCGAGGAAAAGCTTGGGGAAGGTGAAGAGGAAACAGTTTTACCACCACCTTTATGCGAACGGCGATATATTGTAACAAGGTACCTCACTGCGGCTGGGAAGTAGAGTGAATAGTTTGCCTTTCCCAGCCCCTTCTCTGCTGAGTGGCTATCAGTGGGATTGGTCTGAAATGACGCCATCCTTTTATTTTTAAACCAATGACCTCATCCCTGCTTCAAGTTTTAGTGAACAGAAAAAAAACCTCTTGTGTATGTTTTTTTAAAACTAGTCCTACTTCTCTCCTTCGTGTCACGTCAAAGTTACAAATTGGCTGCACAGAACATCGGGTAAAGAGACTTTGAACTGCGTTGGAGCTTCGAGTTTGTTGAAGTAAGTTCTCCCACAAGAGGAAAAAAAACACCCAAAAATCATCTGTGGGCCTGCAGTTGTCGCCTCACGTGTTGGGGGTGGGGTGGATGTGAGAAAGTGTCGGAGATGGTTGCTTAACGTTATTGGAATTATATCTGCTATTGTTTATAAAAATGTATTTTGTTCTCGTAAATTTAATTGAACAGCTTTTAGACATGCTACTGGGTAAAAGGTCCCCGCCACTTCTGCAGTCGAAGCTGCCTGCTTTCCTTACATGTGAAAGGCCTGGGGAAACGACAAAATATTACAACAGAGAAACACTTTAAGAGATGTTTCACCGATCTTTAAACAGACCTGAAGTTTTAATAACACTGGAAACTTGATATTAGACATAATGTTTTCATCTCCAGAAGAGCTTGCCCAGTATTTTATTTACTTGCCATTGGTTAGAGTGCGGTGCTGGTCCAAATGGACTCAATTAAATGCTAATCCTGCCAATAAAAATTACAGAATGCAAATAAACTCCCGCAGAGCTCCAGCTTGTATCTGTCTGTTTTAGCTTTTATGTTATGATTTGTAATACCGAAAGTCAAACTTGTAAGGCATATTACTGGAAACGCTAACTGAAGGGGAAAGTAGGTTTAAAATGAATGTATAAATTCGATTAAGTGGATTTATGCAGTATGAGGTATCTAACTTAGCCACCAGGACAGATTTCATTAATAAACTTAAAGTTTGAAAAAAGTAAATGACCATATGTGTACATTTTGATTGGCAGGTTAACCTAGATGCTATATTCCCATTTAAAAGAAAAGGAAGAATTTTTGTAGTGCTAAATGTAAAATTTACTGAGATTTTTGGGAACCAATCCTGGCTGTGTTTTTACTTCCCTGAGCCCCTAACGCCCTTGCTGAATGTGAAAGTATATTGTTCACCTCAAGTGATAATTATCTAAGATAACTATGACAGAATTAAATATGCCTTTATACCATTCCATCAGTCTTTTATCAATTTTGATCTTCATTCCTTTACTGTATAAAAGCAACAAAATGTTGTGCTTACACAGTGATTTTAATATAGAAAAGTCTCGCAGCATAGCAAAAGTTGATGCTGGATTAGAAATTGTGAGATGACCAAAAGGATAGTGAAATGAAGGGCACACAAATTTGGGGTAGAAGTTCCAGAGATTAAAACATAAATTATTGAAGGCACAACAGTTGGAGAGAAAATGCACAAGAGGTCAGAATTTAAAAAAAGCTTTGAAACTTACAACCAGTTGTATCTTTCACTTCCTCCCTCATTTTTCTCATCATTTGCTGTTCCAGAAATGTACAAATTGTTGTGTGTGTGTGTGTGTGTGTGTGTGTGTGTGTGTGTGTATATATACAAAAAATAAAAGCTCTTGAGACTTAAACTTTGTACATTTTAAATGCTGAATGCAAGGTCATAGTATACTCCAAGCAAATGTTTGAGCCACAGCCTGTTCCAAAGTGGGATCTGAGTATTAGTTAAATTGTAATCTTGTCAGAGATAATAATAAAAATTTAATTCTAAATGCCCCCAGACATCCAACAAAAGCATTTAAATTACTGGACAGTATTGAATAACTGACTGTAAATTGTATTTCCTCAAATATAACTTGGCAAAGTTAACTAACCAAAATTAACAAATGTTAAGAGTTGTTTAACACAGCACCTATTTTGTATTTCTTTACTATGTCCAGCATATTTTCTGTTCTGCACCTTGGGTATTTGAATTTTAGCTGTAGGTTCTTCAAAAGTGATTCCTTATTAGTAAGGTTTATAAAACTGTAGTATGAGTAAATGGTTCATATTTGTAGTACATGAATGCAAGATGCTAAATGTTTGTTTAAATCCTGCCAGGTTGCCCAGGTCCAATTGGCCTACATTAGATAGTCCAGCTTATACCCAGACTGCTCATCATCTTGACTGTGTGTGTGTAATACTATAAAATGTCGACTATTACTTCTTGTGCGCATTTTCATGCACACCATCAATGCCAAAAAGCATTTTACTAGGGTGGTGGGATAGCACAGGATAATATGCATTGGTTGAACTAGAGATGGCGAATTCTAAAATTGCATTACACCACAACCCTGATAGTAATTACCTTCAGGAAAGGTTATGCTGATAATATTTACAAGATAATAGTACAGTTGGTATAAAATTCTTAATTTAAGTTTTAATATTAATTTAAACATTAGCATTAGCTACAAGTGCCAACACTGATCCTCCCAACATTAGAAATGAAGGGGGATAGCTGGCTAATAGATTGTTTTGCCAAAACTATTACCAAGCAGATTTAAAATCTGCAGGTGAAAGGAGCAGCTGTTAAAGCAAGATCAGTAATTTATTGCAGCAGGTGAATGGTGTGCTTATAACACGCATTGCAAACCATGCAAGTATAGTTCAGTTGCTCTGTCAACATTATGGTCTTTAAAATATGGACAGAATCTCAAATGATTATTTTATTTTAAAAATAATTTTACCTTAAGATGCTCCAGGACATTAACACAAATTTCTTTATTGTGACTATACAACAGTAATGCTCTGGCTAGTGTAGTGTATTTAGCGGTAATTGTTTTGGCATTGTTTCTGTAATGATCTCCCATTTATATGACACAAAACTCTTCCAACATGAAAACAATCATAATTCAAGATACAGAAGCTAAATTTTTCATGAAGGTTAATATGGACAAATCTTACAGAGAAAATACTTTTAAATGCTTGATATCAGTATGTTCAAAAGTGCAAGGCCGTTGGGACTAGATGACCTTCATAAACTGCCCTGCCATGTAATATTGTCTCAGCCACCTGCCCAAATCCAGTCACCAGTCCCCAGTTTGCTACATACTAAATTAACTATACAGGATAGTAAATCAGTGATGATATATGTAAAGCTCTTGTGTGTATTTGCAGTACAAATTTAGTGTTGGTTATGGTTTGGTTCAATGGTAGAGTCACACATTTTTTGTTGCCTTTTAAACTTTGTTGAAAAGTGAAACAACTTTGCACCAATGAAACAGTTGTGCAAAACTCAACAGTAATCAAAACAGCTTTTCATTGGATTTTGATTTTTAAAAGAAATGTGATTATAGGCAGAGATAATGGGAACTGCAGATGCTGGAGAATCCAAGATAATAAAATGTGAGGCTGGATGAACACAGCAGGCCAGGCAGCATCTCAGGAGCACAAAAGCTGACGTTTCGTGCCTAAACCCTTCATCAGAGAGCTCTCTGATGAAGGGTCTAGGCCCGAAACGTCAGCTTTTGTGCTGAAGGGTTTAGGCACGAAACGTCAGCTTTTGTGCTCCTGAGATGCTGCCTGGCCTGCTGTGTTCATCCAGCCTCACATTTTATTATCTGTGGTTATAGGCAGTTTTGGTTGACGGGCAGTTGTGTTGTTTATTAAATTATAGTAAATTCCAAAGTGATGCAGATAAAAATGATTAAGTGATCTTACGAGTTTGTAAATATCAATAGTTGTTTTTGAGGAAATTGTACGGAAGTGCATTTCTGAAGGAATTTTACAAGAAGGTGGCGCGAATGCCGAACAGGTGGTGAATTATTGGTTGTATTAAAAACACAGTGAAACAGATTTTTAAAAGGTTTGTAGATGTAGATGGATGAGGGAAGAGATTTCATGGATTAAATGTTTGCGATAGAGTCAAACCCTTTCCATTTGAAAGATCAGCCGGAGTAAAAGGCAGTGGGATTGGGAAATGAATAGAAAATAAGTCTGAAGAACAAAGTTGTGAACCCAGGATATGTTTGGACCAAGTTCTGAAATAAGATAGACCATGAAAGGAATTATAATCAAGAACAGTTTTGAATTCACTGCATTTTGGGAAACTGGTGGATCTGGGGAGGAAGGGCAGATTTGGTGTTATGATTTCGTGCTAAGAGCTAAAGAATATGGTAATTTAACATTGTGTACAAAATGGCTGCTACATTTGTCTGGATTGTAACGGTGATTGCACTTCAAAAGTCCTTTTCATTGTCTTTTGAGTCACTTGAAAGGACTTTAATACATGAATATAGTTATATAAATGCAATTTTTGCTTCTTTTTCTTTTTTTCTGTCTTGCAGTGATATTAAACTGATTTAAATTATATTATGGATTTGCTGACATCTTGAAGTGCAGTAATTAAGATGCTTACAAGGTGATAATTTGAGAAATTGACCTTCGTTATAATGGGTGAAGAGGGTAATGCTCTGGAAGAGGAAGGCAGCAGTTTTGGAAATAGACCATATGTGGAATTGAAAACGCAGCTCAAAGTCTAATTGAATGCCTGAGAAGCACTTTGCTGGGTTCAGCCTAAGTGAGCAACAGGGAAGATTGATTAGGTCAAAAACAGATGGATGTATGTACTGAGCAGAAAACGGAGTGGGTTCAGTTTTGTTGACATTTAGCCACAGGATTCAAGTACTAAGTAATGCAGAAGATATTAGGACTTCTTGCAACGGCTCAAGAAGAAATAGCTGTCATGTACTAAAGTGTTCCAACACAGGAATGATTATCAAAAAAAATTTCATAGTTAAATAGTAAATGAACAGTAATGTTTATGTATTGCCACCATCATGATTTGCTAAGTGAGCATGCAAGATTTTATGGAATTTTATTACTGCGTTTATTTTCTGAAAACATTTTAAAAAAATTTGCGGGTTATTAATGCAGTAATGTTGTGACAACATTCAATGTTTATTTAGCAGGAGTATTAAAGCATCATTTATGTTTTTAATATGGTATGCTAAAATGAGAGGGTTTTTTTGCATCCTTTCATGCAAAGTTAATGAACAGAATGTGAAGTGGGAAACATTAGTTTTTTGGTATCTGAGGAACATTTGTGAGCCAGAGGTTTAACTCCCTTGGAGAAGTGAGCAATTTTCATATCCTTTTGAGAGTACCTATGTTTTTGCTTGTTTAGTTAAGTTCTCTTCATAGGTGAGTGAACAGTAAAACCTTAGTTTCTTCCTTTTCAGCACCTATTTTCTTATGTCTCTGTTTCAAAGACTCATATAGGATTTTACAATCAGCCAATACTACAGTCATCATTTTAAGCTTAAAACGTAATGAGCTGGTTATGCAGACACAAAAGATAATGTAGTAGTGAAATGTAATGATAAATGACTTTCCAGAATGTTGTTTAATAAAAGCCAGCAATTCCTAAAGCAAAACCAGGTAAACACTAAGATTTTCCTTTTTCCCCATTAAAGATATTGACCAGTTTAATTCTTTCCATAGTGTCTCTTAGATATTTTTGAGATTTTTAAACTTTCATGTTTAAAGGGATTTTCCAATTGTATGTCTTCATGACATTCTTCACCTGCAAAAAAAAGTGAACATTCCTCACTGCCCCATCTCAAATTCTTGATTTTGACTAGGAAGCTGCTGTAACTCCCAGAAGAAATTGTCACTCCATTAGAAGCTGAACCAGTCTTATTATACATCAGATTTTCTCGCAAGCTTGGTAGCAAGGCAACCTTCTTGCTGTTCTTACCTTACTTGACAGTTTAAACAGTCAATTTACTTAAGGATTTTTCAAGTGGTAACAAAATCAAGACTTAGACAAACACTTTTAAATATTACACTGTGGATACCTGTTAGATTGAAAGTATTGGTTTAAGAACAGCATCTGACTTGAGTTGCTAAACAGCAGCACACATATTATGTATAATACCTCTGCCTTGTGATATATTGGAAAAATTAATATTGCATTCTGCACCTGATAAGAATTCTGAGCCCTGTGCATCAACTTGATCTCTTTCTCTGGCTGCTCAATCAATGTGGAACCAGACTGTTCAACTTGCATCCTATTTGTTAACAAGGTTGCATCCTTCCAACTCCCTGCAGCATTGCTTTGCCAAGCCCCTACCTTAGCAGACTATTGTGAATCTTTTACTTCTATATTCAATTTATCCAACGTTCTTTTGTCTTTCTGACATTCACTGTCAATGTAATTCAGACTATTCATCTGTTCCACACATTGCTTGTCCTTACTGAGCTACATTGGCTCCTAGATTAACGATGACACAATCTTATTCATCCTCCTTATCTAGAATTTGCTCTATACCCTATCTTTGCAACTTTAACTAAAGTGAATCTCTATCTCTTTACTGTATGACCCATCTTTTGAAAGCCTTCAGAAAACAAGATCAGGTTCTCCCCATCCTCCCAAAAAGACTAAAGCCCACTAATTTCCTCTTCTCTAAAGCAGCTTGGGATGTTCAATGCAAATTGCACATTTATAAGCAATAACTGCAGAGCTTTGGTCACTCTTGTCCAAAAAAATGAGTCCATTTTCAAGGTTGATCAATAGCTGATTGGACATTCTGCTCTTTCTGCTAAGACTACAACGTATAAAAGTGGAGGCTTCAGTGATGTGAAAGCCATGCAGTTTTATTGCATTGTTGAACTACGATTATTTGTTTGTAGGAAATTACATTTGTATAGTGTGGATATTTGCCCCTGGATAAACAACAAGATTAGTGAAATATGTTAGGATAGGGTTAGAACTTGGGATCAAGAGTAGACCATTCAGTTTGTCAAGCCTGCATCGCCATTTAAACAGATTCTGCCTCTGTCACTTCCCACATTCCCTACTATCCAAATCTCCCTAGGTTTTATTAGAGCCTATAAATTTAATATTTCTGCTGGAATACGTTCAATGAATAAACTTCCCAAGCCCTCTGTGGTAGAGAATTCCAGAGATGCACCTATCCCTCTGAGTGAAGAAATTCCCTCTCATCTCAGGCTTAAGCGACTTGCCCCTTATTCTGACTCTACCAGCCCTGTCACATTCTCTAAGAATTATATACATTAAGTTTCAAAAGGGTCACCTCTCATTCTTTAAACTCCAGAAAATGCCTGTCCAGTCTCCTCAGTCTCACTTCAAAAAACAATCCTGCCTTCCTGGGAATTATTCTGGTGAACCTTTGTTGCACATCTTTTATGCCAAGTACATCATTCCTTGGCTAAGGAGACCGAAGCTGTACCCACGATATGACATGAGGTCTCACCAAGACTTTATACATCTGTGGCAAGACATTTTTTAATTCCAGTACTGGAATCATCTTGCAGTAAAAACCAACTTGCCATTTGCATTCCTAATTACTTGCTGAATCTTCGTTCAGGCTTTTGGTGACTCATGAACAAGGACACCTAAGTCCTGTTGGACATCACCAGTTCCCAAATTCTCACATTTAAAAATTACTTTGCTTTCTACTTTGATCTACCAAAGTGGATAAATGGAAGAATATGCATTACAAGGGGAGATCACAGAAACTACAGTTGTTTCCCAGAATTTTTAATAAGTTAAGTGGTGATTTGATTGAAGTTTCAAGATCTGAAGCTGTACAGGAAGGATTCATTGAAAGTATTTCTGCTGGTTGGGAGTCAGGAAGTAGAGGCCACAACCTTAAGCTAGGGTGTGACCTTTCAAGAACTAAATTAGGTAATTTCTTGAACACAGAGGATGTTAGAAGCTTGGAACGTTCTTCCTCAAACAGCAACTATTGCTAGATCAGTTAATTTTAAAACCAAGTATGATAGATTTTTATTTTGAAACTGTATTAAAGGTTATTAGCAAAGAAGCAGATAAACTCTGATGTCACTGAATAGTGGGATAAGCACACCTTAGCCACCTCTCAATCCTAAATTTACAATCTTAATGCTTATTTTCTTTTCATTATTCGCTTCGGTTTTTTGTTATTTTGCATCATCAACCCATTCGAATGATGTCTTTCTATAAAATAGTGATGGATAATGAGTAAATCCTGTCAACCTTAAAATACCTTATCCTTTGCCAGCTCATTCCAATTATAGGAAAATTCTGATATAAACTTGCATGAATTTTCTGTTCATCTTAAAAACCTGACTAGTTTAAAATTTCTATTTTGCAAAGAAAAACTGCATCTTCTGTGTTCCAGCTCATGTCTGTGCATTTTTCTCCCTTTGCAGAAACACAGATTCATTGCATTAACTATTTTTGCTGGCACTTTTAATTAACTTTACAAATAATTCTGCAAGGTTTCCAGAAGAATTATCTTTTCTATCTAAAGACATTCTGATTGGCCCTAAATAACAAAGTATGCTGTAAATAATTAGTTTAATCATGATATTGAATCAGGCATTACTTCATGACTTTTGATCAATGTTACATTGATCTGAGTTGACCAACTCTTTTCCTTTGGTGAATCAATCAAAGCTGTCATTCAGAGTTATAGACTTTTGCTGCACTTGGCTCAGTCTTCTGTACTATGCAGTTCCAAGTGTTCACTTAAATACTTCTTTCATATTGTGATGATTCCTGCCTCTACCACCCTTTCAAGCAGTGAGTTCCAGGTACCCACCATTCTCTTGGTGAAAACAATTCTTCTCTAAATCCTAACTAAACCCTAGCTTATGCCTGCAGTATTTGTTCCCTCTACTAATGGGTAAGTTCATTTCTAATTACCCTATTTATGCTCCTCTTAATTTTGTAGACTACAATCAGGTCCCCTTTCGGCCTTCTCTGCTTGAAGGAAATTCTGGACTATCATAGCTGAAGTGCTACAGCCCAAGTCATGTCCTGATATACCTCCTCTGCACCTTTCCGTGAACTTCTACCTGCTTCCTGTAGAATAGTGATCAGAATAGCCCATAGTACTCCAGCTGTGGCCTAATTAATATATATATAGGTCCCTCATAGCCTCTCTACATTTGTGTTCAATGTTTAGATTAATGCAGGTTACCCCACATGTCTTTGTAACCACTTCATCCACCTGTACTGTTGCCTTAGTACGTATGTGGGCATATAAAGCAATGTCCCTCTGATTGTATGTAGTTCTCGGGGTCCTACCATTCATTGTGTACTCCCTTGTCGTTTTAGTCTTTCCTTAATGCATTACCTCCCACTTTTCATGATTAAATTCCATTTGCCACTGTTTTGCCCTTCTCACCAGCCCGTCTATGCCGCAGTGCAGTATGAGCTTTTCCTCCTTACTATTTACCACACCTCCACAATTTGTGTCATTTGCAAATTTATTGGGCAACTCTGTCATATTCATGCCTGGATCATTCATGTATGTAACAAACATAAAGGGGCACAGCACTGAACCTTGTTCTGTGTCATTAGACACAGACTTTGGCCACAAAAACAATCTTTTTGGTCATCACCCTCTGCCTCCTCTCACTAAGCCGGTTTTGGATTCAATTTGCAAATGGCCATTTGGTCATGTGAGATCTTGTCAAAAGTTTTACTGAAGTTCTTGCTGATGACATCAACTGTTATCACCCTCATTTACACACCTAGTCAAGCCTTCAACAAATTCCATCAAATCAATCATGTGTGACCTGCCCCAGACAACAGTACGAACTATCCTTGATTAATCCTTGCTTCTCAAAGTGCAGGTTATTTCTGTCTCTCAGCACTTTTACGAAAAGCTTCCATACCATAGATGTTGGACAATAGGCCAGTGTGTCTTGCAGTCATCTGACCCTGTTCCGTGGTCAGACGGGATTTACAAAATAATGTCAGGGTCCCTGCAGTTCCCCCTCTCGCCTCCTACAACAACCTATGATACATCTCATTTGGGCCTATCCAATTAATAAATCTATCCAATTTAAAGCCTACTGCAACTGTTAATGCATCCTTCCTCTCAATTCCTTCATCCTCTTCCTTTTTTTTCTCTTCCGCAACAAGAACTGAACTTTACAGTGTAGTATTAAAGCAGAGGTATTACTAATGGAGTAAAATTAAGCAGCTAATTTATTTTAGAAAAGGAAAGTACTAATACATCTTGATCTTGTATAGAAGATATTAAGATACCCATGGCTAGTGAGAGTCTTCTTTGATAGGTAGGTTGCTAAGATATTGAGTAAGTTGGAATATATTGTGCCAAGCTGCCAATACTTTGTATGTAATTAATTCACTGTTCAGAAAAGATGAAAGAAAACTTATTTGCTGTCATCTTTGAAACTTGATTGAATTGAAGGATGTACTGTTTTGAATCTTTTTTAAAAAAAATCTAGGTCATTCATGTTTCATGTCTGGTGGGTACTTCAGTAACCAACCTAATGTAGAATTTGATGGTATTGAATCTCTCTAATCTGCTGTCAGATAATTGTAAAAGAATGAGACTAGTCAGTCTTCACATCAATGTTAAATAAACTAATTCTTAACAATTATTCAAGAATTTCTAGGTACCACTTAAAAAGGCTATTTGTGTACTCAAATCTTTACAGATGTTATTAGTATATTGCTTGGAATTTTTGCTTTTTTTAAAATTAAACTTAGGGAAACCTCTACTGTTCGGAATTCTAACATTTTGGAGAAAGTTTTTTTTAATGCAGGAAAAATAGCCTTGAGTGACCATGTTCAAAATAATACTTTCCTTAAATACAGTACCCTATTTCCAAACTAACATTTCTGCAGTATTTTAGTTCAATAGGAAAATGCATTTTTTTGAACAAAATTGGATTGTATTTCTTTTGGAAAAATCAAAACTTATTTGACAAAAGAATAGATGTCCATTTTATTGGCCTTGAAATGCCCTGATCATATTTTTTTGTTTTCTCAAGGTAATTTGGAACTTTCCTCTGATTTGCTATAGACTTGCTCAATTTTAAAATGAGACTTTATAATAGCAGAATTAGGCAAAGTTGTGCTCACAGAAATAACAAATGGAATTGTCTTAAACCAACAAATTACTGGCAGGCGTGTGGTATCCATTTGTAAAATGTCAAGAGGTGAACTTAAAACTAATATTATCAGGACTGAGACCCTAGAAGAACAGCAGCCTTGTAACTTGAATAACTCATTTCAAGTGACTTATAAGGACTGTCATGTTTGACACAAATTGTGGACCGAAGGGCCCATTTCTGTGCTGTCTGGTTCTATGTTCTCTGACTGGAGTATTTCACTTATTTAGTAGGGCAGTTTTGTCCCGCATCTTGGGTATATAGGTCTAAGTTTATGTACACTAGATGACTTGGCATTTGTTTAATGATTAGGTTTTGTTGCTTCACTGTTCAGAGAGGTTGTTTAAGTGCATTGTGTTTTGTTTTGTATCTTATGACCCCTAGGCATTAGAAATTGTTTCATATTTCCACATTGGCTTTTTATAAAACCAAGAACATAAGCCAGTCTGTATCAATCTGGAACTTCTTTTGTCCAAGTAGTTCTGATGATTTGGTTTTGGTTTTCAAACACTTGGAGGAAATTTCTGATCTCAATTTCTATTGCCTTCCAAATGCACCCAGCATAATTTAAAATGTTTTTGATTTCCTTGATAAGGAGACAAAGCATTACTTGTTAGCAAATGTTATATGTGTGGAGTTGGAGAATGGTAAAACAAAACCTTGCTTAGCAGTTAGTTGTCCGAAGACGCACATGACGAAGAGGTCGGACCTGTTATCTGTTGTTAGTTCCTACATTCCTCATCTAAAGTGGAGCACCATTCAAGGAAATGTTCCTGATATTTAAGGGAAGGGTGCCGGAGTTTCTATCAGAACAGGAAAGCAAGAAATCCTGCCATATTTAACAGAATTAATTCAGTTTTTAAAAAACTTTGCCCAGCAACCACTTAAATTTAAGGCTGGCTGGCTGCTAGATTTGAAAGCCTATGTTGTAAAGCAGCAACCAGAATCAACTGGTGACAGTTCTTGTTAGTTGAAAAGATTTGTGATAACGAGGTATAGAACTGGATGAACACAGCAGGCCAAGCAGCATCAGAGGAACAGGAAAGCTGACGTTTTGGGCCTAGACCCTCCTTCAGACACTGGGGAGGGGAAGAGGGTTCTGAAATAAAAAGGGAGAGAAGGGAAGGCGAATAGAAGGTGGATAAAGGAGAAGATAGGTGGAGAGGAGACAGACGGGTCAAAGAGGTGGGGATGGAGCGAGTAAAGGTGAGTGTAGGTGGGGAGTTGGTGGGGGATAGGTCAGTCCAGGAAGGACTGGAGTTGGTGGGCTTGAAATAGATATCAGTTTCCAGGTGGTTGCCAGACATGGAAACAGAGAGGTCCAGGAAGGAGAGAGAGGTATCAGAGATGGTCCAGGTGAACCTACATTTGGGCTGGAATGTGTTGGTGAAGTGGATGAACTGTTTGAGTAACCTGTCCTTCCTCCCACCTATCCCCTCCTCCCACCTCAAGCCCCACCCCCATCCCCCACCTACTAGCCTCATCTTGACCTGTCCATCCTCCCTGGACTGACCTATCCTCTCCTTAACTCCCCACCTACCCTCAGTTTTACAAGCTCCACCCCTGCCTCTTTGACCTGTCTGTCTCCTCTCCAACCATCTTCTCCTTTATCCATCTTCTATCCACCTCCCCCTCTCTCCCTATTTATTTCAGAACCCCCTTCCCCTCCCCCATTTCTGAAGAAGGGTCTAGGCCCGAAACGTCAGCTTTCCTGCTCCTCTGATGCTGCTTGGCCTGCTGTGTTCATCCAGCTCTACACCTTGTTATCTCAGATTCTCCAGCATCTGCAGTTCCTACTATCAGTTGATAAGATTTAAATGGTTGGTGCTTGGAGGAAATGAGGGCGATTTTGAGGAATTGGAGTGATTGATGCTGGAGTCATACATTCGTATGAATGGAGGCAGATCCTAGTAGGTTTCCCTGAAGAATGGGGAATGTACTTCTGCGCCTTGCCCATAAGCAGCATTTAGAAAGCTCTTGCTTAGTGTATTTGACAGCTACAGCCTCCCTCTTTTTCGCTGCTAAATTTTCCAAGCCTTGAGAAGCCTAGGGCGGAATCTATATAGGGCCTGAACAACGTGGCTATGGTGAGAAATGTGGGACAATTGCGTGAGAAGTCAGGCCGTGCTGTTCTTGACTTTAGGAGCAACTTGTTGCAATTTTAAGATTTCCAAGTGTGAAAACACGATTCTCATGAGCGTGTGGCATGATGTCTGTTACGCGGGTTTATTATTTGCTGATCATAATAATATGCACACTTCTACCCTACCATTCACCAGGAGTAAAAGAGGTGCCAACAATTCCCAGCATGAAAGTTAAAGGAGGAACCTGGTGATTTCAGCTCTCTGATTTGCTTCTCTGGGCCACCATCTGGGACACGTGGAAATAATGTCTGTGCATAGTCCAGGAAATCAACTACATGCACCTGGATCGACAGACATTGGCATCTAACACTTGCTAGCCTCTCAGGACTCTCATGGCACCTTTCTTCTACTTACAGGATGTTACTGCTCTTTGGGGTACAACAGTAACTACCATTGAAATGCTGCTGTAAAGATGCTTTGCATGCAGGGACAGGCAGCCATCTCATGGATTGAACAAAGCTGCATCGCAAGGTCATTTACTTTCTTTCTTAATGCTCACTTGCTTTGACCTTACCTGCCTTGCCTTGTCTTTTTGTGCTTTGTTCACTTCAGTCAGTACTACCAGGCTGTTATTGTTCTATCTAGCCTTGCCATTTAGCACAGACATGAGGCCTGGAAGCTTGTCATGGCTGCCAGCAATTGTCAGTCAAGTCAAGGGGACAGTTTAGGGAGTCCCAGGGCAATAAGTCAAGGGCAGCCTTTGATAACAGTGCAGAGGTTTGGGCATGGTCAGTTGGATACGTGGAGCAGTTAGAATCATGATCCTCCCTTCGTAGGGGGTGAGAAACCAAATGTTCAGCAGCCCACCCACTGTCTTGGCTCTTTTTTTCTTATTGTGGGCTCTTATTTCCTGGAATAAAGTGAAAGTGTGTGCCCCAGCTGTTAGTTCTGGCTGGGGGAAAAGTGAACATAAGAACTAGGAGTAGGAGTAGGCCATCCGGCCCCTTGAGCCTGCCCCGCCATTTAATAAGATCATGGCTGATCTTTTTGAGACTCAGCTCCACTTAACGCGCCCACACACCGTAACCCTTAATTCCTTTACCGTTTAAAAATCTATCTAGCCTTGCCTTAAAAACATTCAGCGAGGTAGCTTCAACTGCTTCACAGGGCAGGAAATTCCACAGATTCACAACCCTTTGGATGAAGAAGTTCCTCCTGACCTCAGTCCTACTTCTGCTTCCCTTTTACTTTGAGGCTGTGCCCTCTACTCCAGTTTCACCAGCTGGCAGAAACAACCTCCCTTCCTCCACCTTATCTACTCCCTTCATAATCTTATATGTTTCTATAAGATCTTCCCTCATTCTTCCGAAATTCCAATGAGTATAATCCCAGCCTACTCAGTCTCTCCTCATAATCCAAGCCTCTCAACTCTGGAATCAACCGAGTGAATCTCCTCTGTACCCCCTCCAGTGCTAGTATATTCCTTCTCAAGTAAGGAGACCAAAACTGCACACACTACTCCAGGTGTGGCCTCACCAGGACCCTATACAGCTGCAGCATAGCCTCCCTGTTTTTCAACTCCGTCCTTCTAGCAATGGCAGACAAAATTCCATTTGCCTTTTTAATTACCTACTGCACCTGCAATCCTACTTTTAGCGATTCATGCACAAGGATAGTCAAGTCCCTTTGCTCAGCAGCATGCTGCAAGTTTTCACGATTTAAAACATAGTCCACTTTGCAGTCATTCCTACCAAAATGGATGACCTCATACTTAACAACATTGTACTCCATCTGCCAGACCTTTGCCCACTCACTTAGACTATCTGTATCCCTCTGCAGACTTTCAGTGTCTTCTACACGCTTTGCTTTACCACTCACTTTAGTGTCATCTGCAAATTTTGACACACCACACTTAGTCCCCAACTTCAAATCATCTATGTAAATTGTAAGCGATTGTGGTCCCAACACTGATCTCTGAGGCACACCACTAGCCACTGACCGCCAACCAGAAAATCAACCATTTACCCCTACTCTGCTTTCTCCTGGTTACCCATTCCTCTTTCCATGCCAATACATGACCTGTAATACTGTGCAACTTTATCTTATGTAGCAGCCTTTGGGTGTGGCACCTTGTCAGATGCCTTCTGGAAATGCAGATACACCACATCCACAGGTTCCCCATTGTTCACCATGCAAGTCATATCCTCATAGAATTCCAGCAACTTAGTTAAACATGACCTACCCTTCATGAACCCGTGCTGAGTGTTCCCAATGGGAGAATTTATATCCAGATGTCTTGCTATTTCCTCCTTTAATGATAGATTCAAGCATTTTCCCCATACTAAAGTTAAGCTAACTGGCCTATAGTTAACGTTCTTTTTGTCTACTTCCTTTTTTTAAACAGTGGCGTCACATTGTCTGTTTTCCAATCTGCGGGAACTACTCCAGAGTCCAGTGAATTTTGGTAAATGATTACTGGTGCATTTGCTATTTCCTCCCATCGCCTCTTTTAATACCCTGGGATGCATTTCATCAGGGCCAGGAGACTTGTCTACCTTTAGCCCCATTAGCTTACCCAACACTGCCTCCTTAGTGATAATGATAGTTTCTAGGTCCTCACCTGCTATAACCTCCTTGCCATCAGTTTTCGGCATGTTATTTGTGTCTTCCGCTGTTAAGACTGAAAGAAAATAACTGTTTAATGCCTCAGCTATTTCCTCATTCCCAGTTATTAAATTGGCCTTCTCATCTTCAAAAGGACCAATGTTTACCCTCACTACACTTTTATGATTTACATATTTATGAAAATTTTTGCTGCCTGTTTTTATATTTTGAGCTAGTTTACTTTCATAATCTATCTTCTCTTTATAACTTTTTTTGTGTGGCTTTCAGTTGGCCTTTAAAGATTTCCCAGTCTACTAGGTTTCCACTACTCTTTGCTTTTTTGTATGTATTTTTTTAATCTGATATTTTCCTTTATTTCCTTAGACATCCATGGATGTCTATTTATTTTCCTATATCTCTTCCTTATCACTGGAATGCACTTCTGAGCCCTGTGAACAATTTTTTTGTAAGTCTTTCACTGTTCCTCAGTTGACCCACCATAAAGCTTTTGCTCCCATTTTACCTTATCTAGCTCCTCCCTCATCCTACCATAGTCTCCTTTGTTTAAGGACAGGACATTGGTACTGAATTTAACCTTCTCATGCTCCATCTGTATTTTAAATTTGACCATACTGTGATCGCTCCTTCCAAGAGGATCCCTAACTGTGACATCATTAATTATTCCTGTTTCATTACACAGGACTAGATCTAGGAAAGCTTGTTCCCAAGAAAGTGGATAAGCAGCATTGTGGCTTAAGAGGGAAGGGGGTTTGGGTGGGTCGGAATGACTAAGGCAAGATGTGCATGTAATACTGGGAGGGAGGGGGTAATAATGAGCCTTGGTGGGAGATCACTACAATGACAGAGATGGACTAAATATGAGGTAGCAGAGAGAAGGTGGTGTAATCTACCCTGACCAAGAGGAGAAGTTCCTTCATTGCTGGGCATTCCTCTAGGCTGCTGTTGGCCCTGCAGTCACCCAGGTGGTAAACCTGACCAGGCAGGCAGTGTCTGAGCCTGGCATTTTCTTCTGGGTCTGGATTCTACTGACAGGCATTACTCTGTCCACTAAGACCTCCTTGTCTGCAAAGCTGTGTGCCAATTCAGCATTAGGAGATCAGTATGAAAAAGCATCAATATATAGTCTATGTTGGGTAAGAGGATAATTTCGGATAGATTACAGTAGTAATCTATCAGACGGCAAAGTAATTGCGTACCTGCCTTAGTGACTTGATGGCCAGGAAAAAGAGTTGTCCTCTGAAACATACCAGGCTCATCCAGAATGTGTTCCAGGTATTATTGCATGGTTCCACTTTCATTTGAGAATGAGGTTTTTCATGAACTCTCCTCCTCTTGTTAGAAGCATAGAAACCAGGAGCAGGAGTACACCATTTGGCCTATTGAACCTGCTCCACCTTTTGACATCACCTCTAGTAGAATACCCCATTCCTATTTTCTCTCCATTTCTCTCTAATATCTAAAAATGTGTCAGTTTTGTTTTTGAATATACTCTGCCACAGGTTTAGCACCCTCTGAGTGAATAAATCTTTTTGTCTCAGTCCTGAATGGCCTACCCCCATATCATGAGACTGTGACTCCTGATTTTAGTTTCCCTGACCAGTGAAAACATTTCTCTGGATCCAGTTTGTCTAGCCCTGTTTAAAATTTTACATATTTCAATCCGATTTCCCCCCCTGCCCCCATCCTTCTAAACACAAGTGAATACAGGCTCAATCGAACCAATTGCTCATGTTACAGTCCTAGCAACCCTTGTAGCAGCTAAGTACACCTTTGCTGCACTCTGTCTATGGCAAGTAGCAAGACCAAAACTGCGCACGGTTGTTTAATTATCTACCAGACTAAACGTGGCAGCACTGCAGATCTTTGATCTGATTTATTGATAATTTAGTTTTTCGCCCAAAAGAGATGTTCTGACACACTTCTAGACCAGATGGGACTAGAATCCAGGCCTCCTGGTTCAGAGGTAGAAACATTACCACTGTATCATAAGAGCTCTCTTATTTTTTCATTGTATATGTTTTAATTATCTTGCTCAGAGATGTTATGATACATTGCTAGTGCGTGTGGCACTTAAACGCTGGTCTTCTGACTAATCACCTTTGGCTGCTTTACCAATGATCTTCCCTTCACAAAGTCAAAGGTCACGAAGCTCACCGATGGCTGCATGGTGTTTAGGTTCATTCACAGTTCCTCAGACTGAAATAATCCATATCTGTATGCAGCATGACTGGTAAAATATTCAAGATTGACCTGATTGACCGAAATGACAGATAACATTTGCACCACACCATTGCAAGGTCAAGACTATCACAAATAAGATAATCTAATTGATCCCCCTTCAACTGCATATTCATTGCTGGATCCCTCATCAGTATCCTTGGAAGTCCTTACTCCATAAGAAGCTAAACTGGAGCAGCCATTATGGCTTCAAAGCCTGGTAATTCTGCACTGAGTGAGTTACCCCCAACTCCTGCTTGTCTACTGTTTCCAAAGGCACAAGTTGTGAGTGTGGTGGTGTGCCCTCCATTTGCTTCCTTAAGTACAGCTCCAACAACATTCATTGAGGCCTGGCACCACCTAAGATGAAGTAACCTGCTCTCTATTAACCACCTTAAACATTCACTCCCTCTACCATCAGCATAGAGTGGCACAGTATGTACCGCCTACAAGATGCTCCAAAGTAACTCTGAGGGGGAGGTGATGATGACGTAATGATAATGTGACTGGACTAGTAATCCAGAGGTCCAGGCTAAAGCTACGAAGACATGGGGTCACATTCCATTGTGATAGCTGGTGGGATTTGTAGGTAATAAATCTGGAATTGAAAACTAATCTCAGTAATGTCGACCATGAAAACTATTGTGGGGTTTTTACAAAAAATGTTTGGTTCGCTGCTGTCCTTTTAGGGGGAAATAATTGCCATCCTTATCTGATCTGGCCTATAGTGATGTTGTTGACTGTTAACTGCTCATGGAAATGGCCTGACAAGCCACTTAATACAAGGGCATTTAGGGATGGGCAACAAATGCTTGGAGCTTTGCCAGTGCTGTCTGCATCCTAACGCAAACCTACAACATCCATACCCACAAGAGAGGCCTAAGATGCATGGGAGTTCTGCCACCTATGAGTTTCCCTCCAAGTCCCACCAATCTGACTTAGAAATAAATAATTATTCTCTTATTGTCACTGCCAAAATCCTGAATCTCCCAAGTTTACATACTGTGTGTTTGTACTATAATATAACATGTAATAACCATATCCTGAGTGTACCCACACCTCACATAATGGAGCAATCTAAGATCGTGGCACATCATCATCTTTAGGGGAGTTGGGATGGATGACTAATGCAATGATAACTATATCCTATGAATTTTTTAAAAAAGTTTCTCAACTTTTCTATGAAAAAATGATGGTTACACATTTGCCACTGGGGGAACAATTTGACAAGTTGACTGTATCACTGAAGTGGTTTGATGTATGAGAATACGATTAGCATTCTAGCTTATGGCCATTTTATAACTATAGAAAATGAAGCTTAAAAAATACTTATGGACTGTGTTTTGCTAATCACACTGACAGTTTCAACCAAAGAATTATATGCACATTGATTTTGTTGCATTTTAAAGAATCGTGGTATAAATGAGTGAAAGTTATAAAAGTATATTGTAGTTTTCAAAGTGAGAATCAAAAGTTTACAGCACAAAGTTGATTGAAGCCTTGGATATCTCAAGGTATAAATTCAAGTAAGGCAAGTAATAAAGAGTATTTGAGTGCTAAGTAGTAGGCACTTTTCAGACTAGAGATATAAGTAGCATTGTCTCTGGGTGTTTGGTGTTAAGCCTACCATTCCTCTCCTGAGATGGTTTGAGAGACTTCTTTGCTAAGTTAGAAGTATCTTTGAAATGCAAGTTTTTGATAAATGAGAGTGTTGGAAGTAACAGTGCAGATAATGGGCTCAACCTATATTGCATGTCTGTTGTCAATGGTCTTCTGTATAGTCTTTTCAGATAATGGTTCATCTTGGATCTGGTTTCAAGGCATCAACAGAAGTTGTTCTCATAGCCATTTTATATTTCAGCTGAAGCTGTGAAGATCAGTTAATAGGGTCCATCAGTGTTTGACCCTGGACCATGCTTGTGCCTATGCCTACCTTCCCAGCACACATGCTAAACTGCTTTCCAACCGATGTCACTAAGTTAACCAACAGGAGTTTTCGTCCTGTTTCCTCTTTCCAGCACTCCAAGAGCAACTAAAGCCAACAGTAGTAGTCCTATCTCAACTTTGGTTATCAGTAACAAATTTATTATAAACCACTTATCTTGATCTGTTCATTTACCCATTGGTATGGAGGGATTATTTTGTGAGCAAAGAAGAACAGCTTGGCTTTCTGTTCACTGGAGTCTAGAAGAAGGAAAAGGTGATTTCATTGACATATATAGGATTTTAATGTTCTTGAAAGGCAAATACTGAGAGGATGTTTCCCCTCATGTGAGGGTCTAGGATGAGAAGGCATGTGTCTGTGAGAGTTTCCTCTAGGTGCTCTGGTTTCCTCCCACAGTCCGAAGATATGCAGGTTAGATAGATTGGCCGTGCTAAAAATTGCCCTGTTGTATCTAGGGATGTGCAGATTAGGTGGATTAGCTTTGGTATAAACCTCATGTGGGGTTACAGGGATAGGATAAGGAGTTGGGTTTAGGTGAGGTGCTGTCTGGAGGTTCAGTGAGGACTCGATGGGTCAAATGGCCTCTGTCTGCACTGCAGAGATTCTATGCATGTCAGACCAACCATGACCCTATTGAATGGCTGAGCAAGCTCAAGTGACTAAACTACCTACTACTGTTCTTATTTCTTCTAGTCTTGTGGTTTAACTGTCAGGAAAGTTTGCAAATTTGTATTTAGTGTCAAAACTGCGTTACTTTTAGATAGGTGTATGTACCAAACAGCATTCTGAGAGTGTATTGTGGTATTGTATGAAAACAAGACCACATATGTAAAACAGTTTTCTGTGGTAATTTGTATTAATTGTGATAAATCAAACGAAAAATTGATCTTTCTACCCTTTAAGAATACAGAGGAACTTTGTTTTTCTGTTTTGATTCAATAAGAGGAGTAAAGGTTACTTGAGTTTAACTGGCGACAATTGACTGGTTGTTTTCAAGGGGAAATGTCTAGTTTGACCTTCACCCTTGGCAAAATTTAAAATTGTCAATTAAATTACCGCTTCCTAAGTAATTACATTGTCATAAATCAGTTGAAAGGTCTTTTGAATCAACAGTTGTTGAATACGTTATTCATATTCTAAATTTTGTTACTATTGATTTCTGAACAGAATTCAGTAACATGTTGATATTAGCATTCAGTAGTATTGAAGTTAATTGTGGTATAGTATTCATTAGTAAAATTGTGGAAAAATTTAAAGGAAGCAAAGGATAGCTGAATCTGTTTTGAATGTCTTTTGTTGGTAAGAAACCAAATTTGCACCCCATATTCACTCACTGATATCTGACACAAGCCAGCATCACTGCTTCATGCACATCTCTGATCCATTAGCAATATGCTTCTGCTCTTTAATACTGTACTTTAGAGTGCAGTGACATCTTTCATACTAATGCTGCCACAAGACTACTTTTTCACAGGGATAGGCACCCAGCTCATGGATTGGATTAGTATGTACCTGAGGCCTGCTTAGTTAGGAAGTAATAGTTTAATTGACAAGTTTAAATATTGCCAAGGCTGAAGGTCAAACTGTGTACGTTTTTGCCTCAAACAGCGAGCCGATTGTTGTCTCCAGTTAAACTCAAGCAACCTTTATTCCTTTCTCAGTATTCACTCACTTCACATCTTCTTGGATGCTCGCAGCATCTGCCTTGCAGTGCTTTGCATTTTAGCACTTTGCCTTCCCTGAGCATCTCAAAGGCTCAGAGTGCTTCTGTCTTGCCTTGAAGTTTAATATAGACACAAAGCCAGGCAGCTTGTCAGCAATCATGAGTCAATGGCGGTGGGGAGGGTGGGTGGGGGGGCGGGGCGGGGTGGGCGGGGCAGGCGGGGGGGGGGGGGCGGGAGTGTAGGGTAAGAGGATACCTTGCTGTATGACAAAATGCAGCATTAATCTCGTACCTGTACCACATGCCAGTCGAGTACACACCAAACACCTTGCATGTTCACCAATCAAGTAGCCATTCTCAGAGCCGAAGGGGAGTAGGCCTCGGTTATAGAGTCCAACTCACCCATGCAGGCCAGATATCCTAAATGAATCTAGTCCCATTCTCCAGCATTTGGCCCATGTACCTCTGAACCCTTCCTATTCGTAGACCCATCCAGATGCCCTTTTAAATGGTGCAATTGTACCAGCTTCTGCCATATGCTGTGGTAGTATTCCATACGTGCACCACTCTCTCTGTGTGAAAAAGTTGCCGCTGAGGTCCCTTTTTTTTTTAAATCTTTCTGCTCTCACCTTAAACCTCTACCGTTTTAGTTTTTAACTCTCCTGCCCCAGTCAAATCCAAGGAGTCACCCTTCAGTTGAGAGGTCCTGATGGTGAATCAAGGGCAGCCCATAATATTGGCCCCAGAGCTTGGGCACAGTCAGTGGCCCCTTAGGGTGGTCAGGGTCAGGATCTGAACCTCTGCAATCAGGGTGTGACCCATGGTCCTTTCGGATTCTGTGCAACCAAGTCTGAGGAATAACGGAACCACAGATTGGGAGCCGTACAGATATCCAGCAGGGGCCTGGTCACTCATCGTTTAAGGCTATTTGGCTAAATGGTTCAAAGTTAGGGCAGATTTGGGAGTCAGTCCTCTAAATGTCATGGGGTAGTTGCTGCCTAAGGGTATCTAGTGAGCTCAGTTTTGAGGATTGGAGGCGGAATACTGTGATGTAGAGAGGATGACAGCACTGAAGGAGGGTTGGAGTAATGTTATATGTAAGGCAGAGAGGCATGGGAGGAAAGGGAGTTATGTAGGAGAGGTGTCATTGTTAGTCAGTAGCATCCTGGCCCATTGTAGGGACAATGCGCTACTCGATCTGGTATGTTTATTTGATGTGCCTAGGGCAGGGAGCAGGAGTGAATGGGAAGATAGATGAAGACTTGGATTGACAGGATGTGTGGGCTACCAAGAAGGGGATGTTTCAATTCAGGTGTTCAGCAGAATGGAGAGGCTGAACCTGAGACTCTATGTTCGAGGAGCATCTGCTGTTGCCTTCCATTGAGCTTTAAATAACCTTTGTGCAGTAGAGAAGTAAGTGGTTGTGAGTGTACTTGGAGTGGGTGGGGCAAGTGCTTGCGTCGTAATGCTTTGATTGTGAGTAATAGGAGGCCCTTCAAAAGGTGATGTTGCCACCCAAAAGCTGAAGCTGAAACACAGTTTCAATCACTTTGTGAACCATGGGCATTAGCTGCTTGATGCAGCTCAAATCGTTGTCCTAAGCATTCCTGACCATATCATGCCAGATAATAAATGAATGCCATGAATGCCTGTGATGCAATAACAATGTCCATCTGTCTGGAATGATGGAGTCTAGTTGCTGAAGTAGCAGCAGCCACCTGTCATTTACTCATAGCTGTCTTCACACGTTGGACCATGGAACATCATGTAACGAAAAGGAAAATTAGACTCTGTACCTCCTGTGTTGTTATTGCTGCTAGAAAGAGATTTGCAGACACAGTTGATGGTGAAAACTGAACATGTACAGTCCTGTTTAATGTGGTTTGGACTGATGTAGTTTCACCGGAACACAGTTTTGACTTTACTACCCCTGATTCGAAAAACACTCATTTGACTGGCGATAATGAGATTTTTTTAAAAATCAGATTCCCAGTTCCACAGAGAGACAAATTGTGTGCCAAAACTCACTTCCTGGGCAAGTTCCTGTTTTGGCCATTGCCTTCCTCAATTAAGACTGTATAAGTTTTCTAAAAGTGCCCATAGCCTCCCACTTCCAGATGAACAATCTTGTAAGTGAGGAAAGAAACATTTAAATGATATTCATTTTGCTTTTTTTCCCTATCTTATTTTGATGCTTTTTATTAACTTTGTGCTGGTATTTGTTTGGAGTTCTGGAAACATAACCTGAACAATTGTGTTGGTTTCAATGTAAATATGTGTTTTGAATAACAGTTTTGCATAATGTGATTTTTCAGGATTGCAGCTATTAAAATTTGAGAATTAGCTGTGTTTGCAAATGTGCAAACCTATTTCATGATGGGGTGTCATCTGTGAGTGCTCAGAAGGTCTCTTTTTCTCTTTTTTTTCCCTCTGTTTCCGTGCATTTCGGGGTCCTGAAGCTATAATGGAGGGAGTGCACTCTGCAGAGAAGTATATTGGCCCTGGAGGCTAGGTCTAGCAACCCCAGGTGCAGTTTTGTCTCTAGGGTCCAGACATACTGAGTGAATCCTGTCCAGAGGGAGGTGTACACTCCCTGACATGAACTCCCTCAGGCTGAAGGTGGAAGGCCCAGCGGCTTCTGGAGTGTACTGAGAGGAGACTGATTGGGTTGGTATGGGAGTGGGGGGGGCACCAGTGAGTGGTTCCTCCTTTGGTTTGGTGCTTACTGATACCACCCAGCCCCCCTTCTAATGAAGGGGCACCTGGACTATGCTCAACCTTCTTCAACAACAAGGTGCTTCCCTGCAGAGTGCACTCCCTCCATTACAGCTGCAGGACCCAGAAATGGCCCACTATGGCTATGCTGACCAAAAAAAACCAAACTATACTAAACCCATTTTACCTGCATTTGGTCCAAAGCCTATTAAGCCCTGATGTTTTAGGTCTTTCATCAGCCTCCCAGGAAGCACTTTCCGTATTTCTGCCACCCTCTGGGTGAAAAACATTTTTCTTAGATCCCCTCTAAACCAATTACTCATCACTTCAAACTTATGCCCTCAGGTCTTAGCATATCTATTACAGGGAAAAGGTTTTCACAATCTACTCTGTCTATGCCTCATTATTTTGTATACCTCAATCAGATCACCCCCTCAGCTTCTTCTGCTCCAAGGAAAACAAAGCTAGGCTATCTAACCCCTTTTCACAACTGAGTTATGACGTGTTAATATAAATGAACTGTGGGAATAAATGGAGTGTAGCTAACTTCATTTCCGGGACAAAGAGGTTTTCACATTTCCGTAAGAGTGATCCAGTTCTTTGCCTCCTTTGGTCAAGATCCTCTTTTAGGGGAAAAAGAGATAAATATTTGACACCTCAGCACAGGTCCTGCTTTCAGCTTTGCAGTGGGCATTTTTTTTCTGTAAGAGTAAGGGAGGTATTGAGTGAGGTGAAGATGACTGAGGCACAGCTATTAGTGCTCGTGCAGGTGGGGATTGGTGATGACATGTTCCGATTGAATGAGTAGGCGATGCAGAAGCCATGCAGGGTAAGTAGTGTGGCATGTTGGGGTGGGTGAGAACCAGTGAGGGAGGACATCATGTGCTGTAGTGGAAAGGGAGAGCATGAGCAGTAACAGAGAGAGTAAGGAAGTATGAGGTAGCAGGGAGAAGATGGAGGCATTGACCGTGTTCCTGCATTGCTGGTTGCTCCTCCAGACTACTGACACTAGTTGGGTACCAACCTTGGACCATGTAGGCAGTCTCTGGCACTGTAGCCTCCTCTGCCAGTCCTGACAAACGGCACGATCCTCCTCAGCACCACGCCACCGATCTGGACTTCGAAGTCTGTGGCCACAAAGCAGGGCATCAAATTCTTTTTGTCTGCCACATCCAGGGTGAATGTTTGCAATGCAGCTGCAGACTCTCGGCACTTGACTGAGTGCACAGCAGCCTTTTAAACATGGTGCTGACACCAGGGATGCTGGTTTATCTGGCTGTACTCGGGCTACTGTCAGTGGAAGCATTGAGCTAGCATCGGACAAGTGGAGCACCTTAGAGGCTTGACAGGTAGTTAATGAGGTGTATTTGGAACAGTTGCTAGGCTTCACCAGAGAGAAATGCTGTGTGAAAATTAACGAAAATCACACTTTCCCAAAATGTTTATTTATTTGTTTGTGTTGAGCACCGTTTGTACATCGAATAATTTTTTTTATGTTCTTGCAGAATAAGATGCTAAAATATTGTAACCTTTTAGCATTTAATGCAATCTGTAAAAGAAATCCAATGCTATTTAGGGATTCACAGTTAATATTGTAAAAATGTGCAGATGAATGAAAATCATGGGGTGGATGATTATTTTTGTTTAATTTTGAAACGTAAGGTTTACAGTAAAGTCTGATTAGTTTCTGCTGAGAGAGGCAGCATTAATTCGAAATTAGCCTCACTTTTCTAACCTAGTCCACCACTCTTGACACTTTAGGAATACTTAGTATTTAAATCTGTGCACTTTGCAACGTATAAAGGGATGCCTCAGAAAATGGGTGATTTTGAAATCTCACCTGCACAAGAGGCACAAAATATGTTGGTTGAAAGGTGGGAAATTCTGGGATTTGGGAAGGCAAGACTGAAGCCCCTACCAAAGAGGGAAGCCTGTATGGCTGAAAGATTTGAAGACTAAATTTAATTTGTGTGATTTCCTTTTCTCCAGATGTTTTTAGGAATTTGGGTAAAGTGTCATGCATGGAATATAACACACAGCCTAAAAAATGTAATTATTGTTGCACTTGATTAGTTGGTTTTATGACACTTGTAATTCATTTGTAGCTTGTTAGTGAATGGGAATTTTTGAGAATGAGGTGCTAAATGTTTTTGTAGACAGTGGTTTATATTTTAATCAATGGAATGTTTTGCCTCAGAAATATTTTCTGTGCAACTTTTTATTCCTCCTAGGCCATGTTTGTTCTACAGAAATGTATTAGACGTGAAATGCTTAATGTGGATATACAGTACAGTGCATCAGTAAGTATTTGGCAGGGCTGCTAAAGAACCTCTAAGTAGTACAATACAAGGATATGTTTCATAATACAACAATGTTGGCAAAGACTTGCAAACTCTAGATCCATATGAATGACAAAGGGAGAACTGGCAAGAGTCTGAACATGCACTTAGTACGATTTCAACACCGTATTGATGTGCTGCTAGTTATTTTGAAACCACTGTAGTAATTCAGACTTTGGATAGGAAATTGTATCCTTCTTAATTTCATGATTCATAATAATTTTTTTTACTGCAGTTATGAAATGGCAAAATCTATGTTCACTTTCACTTTTTACCTTTTTTTTAAAAAATATCCTTCCTTCCATAGTTCTTTCTGCTACTTTACATACACTGAATTATATTTATCATCCTCTCTGATAACATGCAAATAGTTTGAAATTATTCAGTTGTCTGTAAGCAGCAAAATTTGTGACTATGCATCTGAAATGTTTCATTAATGCACCCATTAATGTGCATTATTTTTTTTTGCTAAAGGTGAGCGTGACGTAGGACTGAGAAAATGGAGTAAAAGGCATAATGTAAGATTAGAGGATAGAGCGCTTTTGAAATGAAGCTTGGAAAATTGATAGTGGTGTCCAAGGGAATAGTGGCATTGGAAATTGGATCAGATTTATCTTGGATAAGTGTGAGCGACACCGGTATTTGGTTTTGATTTTCTGAATATAGTTGAATAGCTTGGAAGGCAGTTTAAGGTTGAGATTGAGAAGGAGTGGCAAATTTTCAGACTTGGGTTATGTGTGGAAAGGGAAATGGAGGGGAAGGTACAGGTCACATACTGGCCACTCAACAGAGAGCAAGATTCTCTCACCATAAAATTTATTGCTGCTTTGATTGTTGGTGCCCAAACCTAAACAGTAATTAACCTGTAGAAGTGACAAGGTGCTGCCTGGGACGGAATTTGTTGAGAGAAGTAATCTGCAGAGAGCAGTGGGTGATGGGGACCTCAATTTGCTTCTTCAAAAAGGATTGGAAGCAGAGCCACTGAATCTTTTTAAGTTACCGGTAGATAGATCCTTTTTACACAAAGGAGTGAAAGGTTTTTGGGGCTCGTCAGTGTGGAGTAATGAATTTGGCTGTGATGTTTATTGAATGGCAGAACAGGCACAAAGGACCGATTGGCTTATTCCTCCTTGGTTGTATGTTCTTGGTGTACCTGATCTCAGACAACCTTTTAATTGCTGGGGGAATTTGATATATACTACTCTAATTACATTTTCAATGTGCTTAATTGAAAGAGAAAAAGAGCCCCATGGGAGAGAATGTTGAGTAAAACAAAATTATACAATATATTTTAGTACAATGCCATTTCTGTCTAACTTGATGAAAGCCATGAATGTAGAATAAAAAATGTTCCACGTGTACACACAACTTCAAAATTAACAAGACAAATGCAGTGTGACAGAAAATACTGGAGAAAAATAAACAGCTTCTCTTCAATTTTATTGAAGCACTGGCAGTTTTGTGCTGGGTATCACAGTTCAACAGAAACAGCTTTAAATCTGTCACAGTTAATTTTGTACAGTCCACACACGGCTGAAAATGTGGGGATTTTAGGAGTAATTTTTACCTAACACAGTTTATAATCTCCAAGTTTATGTGCAGTCAAAAGTAAAATTGGAGTTGGGGGAGTGGGTGTAAAGCAGGTGATTAATCCAGGATCAATTAATTGTATTCAAGTTGTTTCATTTGATGCCAGCAAATTGATTGGATGGCAGCTCGGAAACCAAAAGTGAAAAATTGTGCTAGCCCATGGCACTTGGTCACTGTTTATTTTTTTTTAATGCTTTTCTTGCCCTAATTTGGCATTTTATGAGCTAAAGAAAATCAAAGAAACTTGAATACAGAAATACAAATGTTTGAATTCAAAGCTTTCAAACATTTCAGAACAAGTGTTCTCTAATACTCTCCACCCCTTGGTGTACAATCCTGAAAGTAATTGATTTGAATATTGTACTTGAAATTTATTTGTGAAATTCCTTTCCTGTACAATGAGGTTGACTCCTGAGCAGGTGAAGGGGAGCAAACAAAATCTTGCTTTGTTTTACTGTACTGAATGTTAGACTGTGGTAGTTTTATTTTCTTCTTGCACCTCTTTGTCTTTATAACAATTATATTGTTGAGTGCAGTGTTTCTTTCTTTTTGAAATGCGGTGCTTCCAAAACCAGCATTGCTTAGTTTTTTTTCTTGTCCGCTGTGCATCCTGTTAGCTTCCTTTTATGATGTAATTTGAAACATTCTCCTCCTGCACTTCCTATCAGCTTTTAGTTTTGAGAAAAATGTTTCATTTTCAAAACAAAATGTTAGACTGTGCCTAGTAAGGCTATTTAATGCACCGTATGCCGGATATGGTGAATGCTGGCCAAAATAATGACCTAGAATCTCATCCTTGAGGTGGGTAATGCGAGTCAGGATAGTTCCCTGCTGGGCTTGCCCCCCTCATGATAATGTGTCCACAAAATCAGAATTTTCTTTGCAGCCCACAGCTGGCTTCCCGTAATCAGGCCAGCTGACCCAGAAAAAAGGTTGGAGAGAGCTGCTGGAGATGCTGCTGCTGAGCTGGGGTGGTTTGAATGTCATCCTTTGGTTAACTGGTACCAGTTATGACGAGAAAACCAGGTCCTCCAGCCCTCTCATTCCACAGAGCTCATGCTCCATTTATGCTAGCTCATGCTCTCTACCCTTCCCCATGGTCCATCCTGCCCCGGGTCAAATTGTGTCCCTCCACTAACCCATCCCTTCAACACCCATCATAGCCCCTTATACCTCCTAGGCATAGTTATTGTAAGTTTATGCCCATTTACTCACCGTACACAAGTATAGCACTATAGTGACAATAGGATGTATTTTAAAAACATTAAAAATGCCAGTCATTTATCATTGATTTTCTACTTTCCTTTACTACAGGGCAAAAAATATTTTCATACCGATCCTTTAATTCCATAATAGAAACAGCAAGTGTTCTAAAGAAGTGAATGGACTTGCAAAGTTAACTCTGTTTTCTCTGCACAGATGCTGCCAGACCTGCTGAGTTTTTCCGGCAATTTCTGTTTTTGTCTGTTTCAGCACTGATGAAGAGTTATGTAGACTCAATGTTAGCTTGCTTTCTGTCCATGGATGCTGGCTGACCTGCTGTGAACTCCAGCATTTTATTTTGTTTGCAGTTCACTACAGTTCAGGCTTGTGTAAATAAACATTGTGTAATTGAGATCAGACAGCCAGGGCTATCAAACAGGCAGTGCTTTTTCCTGGGACTTAGCTGTTTCAGCACACTTGGCTGAGAGCCCAGACATCCGTTAGATTGTTGAAACTGCTTGATGGATCCATCCATAGACTATATCTGACAGGTCAATATGTGCCAGTTTATCACCGTATGGCCATAATTTTTCTTCAAATTGCAATTGGTGCAATGATTCGTTTCTTCATTCCAATATTACAGTCTTTCTGTATACAAGAATATCTATGGTAAATAAATGAAACATCTTCCAAACCATAATGTAGAGAATGGCATAATTCAATCAGTAAAGCTTGATGTGGAAATAAACAGTTTAGGAGATATCTGTCCAGATTTTCACTCTTGGGACAGGTAGTTCAATTTGGGACATTGGCTGACTTGCAGATCTGCCCTAGAAACCATGCCCCCAAATGTCTCGACCTTCTCTCTAATGGGTGGAAAGCAGGCAGGATAGAGTTGGGTCAGCTGAGCCCAGAAACAAGAAGCCCTGATTGGCAGCAGAGCCAAGTGAATGCCAAGTTGCATTGATTAGAGCCTTCACTCCTCACAAACCCTCATCTCTACTGAATCCTATCCCTGGGCTTCTTAACACCTCCATGCTAGCTGTTGCCAACTGCTCCCATCCTATGAGGTTCCTTATACTCCAAAGACAACTCCCCCAGTAACCACTCTGGACAGACATCTGGGGACCTGTGGAAGTTAAATGAAGTTCCAAAAATCTTACACATTTTTCACTACATGTACTTGATAGTGAACAAAACTCCTTCATGATTGATTCTAATTTTTAAAAAAATATTAAATGCTTTGTCTGTTGCAAAGACAAATATTTATTTCTATCCTACATCAATAATATCTAATCCTTTTAATTCATTCTTAAACCGGTCAATTAAATTGTGAAATGAAAACTCTTACCCCACTCAGATTTTTTTTTTGGAAGTTGGGCAAATACTTACAAGGAATCCTTGTGAAATTCTCAACCAGCGACTGCTGAAATTGCTAGAATTTTGTTTTATTTGAACTCTCACTAGCAGCCACAGCCCGACATTGGTTTTGAAGTGTTGGGTATTCAAATAGCTTTACATCATGAGAGTTAAACAGATGGTATTAATCCTTCAAAAGAATTTGTACCTAACCCATAAATTTGTAACTCCCGCAATGCAGGTGAGGCCCATAAATCAGCCAAAATCGAGACTCGTGAACTTAGCTGAGTTCAAATGACCCTTTTGAGTTCACTTTTGCTTGTGTGTATCATTTCTTGACTCCTTTCTCCAGTGCAAAAGGTTTGATTTGTTGGAAGTAGGGTGTGATTCCACATCTGTATCCAGTGCACAAATTTTTTTATTGGTTAAATTTGTATCAAGATTCCTACCCAAGGGTGTGGACCTGGAATTATGTTAAAATGGCTTTGTGTACTAAAAATCTTATTCCTTTATAATAAATTTATCTAATGGTGTTCTTTGATCTTGGGTGAGAAATGTCTGTAGTGCCAGACACCTGTGTAAAATGAATGTCAGATTGGAATCGCGCCTAAAAGTTTTGGCCCAAGACTTTCTGAAAATTGGACCTTGGTGCTGAATTTGAGCAAGCTGCAGATGCCGATCTATTTTGATTTTGGTAACAGAGTATTTCCGTCTCTTAAAAACAAATCACGTTTTTACCTTGAAACCTGGAATCAGGATGTCATTGGTTAGAATGCCCCATTGGACAATACTGAGTTCATTTACATTGGCTTCCGGTAAAACCAGGATTTTCATTCAGATATAGTTGCATGCACATAAATTGTTTGTTCTTTACGTTATTGCAATTCTTGATTGGACTTTGCATTGCTAGATACCGCTTTACTTGAATCATTCCAATGTAACTTGTAGCTTGTCTGCCCTCCTTTTAATATATTTAATTGTATTATATGTATCACACTTGTCTGGTTGTTTATTTGAGATTCCAATCACCAGAATACGATTTGCATTGCTGACAGATTTCACAATTTGAAAACCTGAAGTTGTTCTTAGTTTGAGTCAACACCAATGACCAATAATATTTAAAAGCAGTCCCTAGATAATGAAGCACAGGAAGAATGGATGCAAGTATGAAAAAACATACTGCTGTCACTTTGCTCTGCAGATAAAATGACATTAAATCTAACTGCATTACACTCTTAGAGTCTCAAGATGTGAATATGTTTTTAAAATGCTTCCCAAACATCAATGTATGAAGTTTTCTCCTGATTATTCAACACAATGGTATAGTTCTGCCTTTACAAAAGTCTGTGAAATATGTTATCACTTTTTTATCTTTGGATGGAAAGTTACTATGCGTAGCATATAGTTTTATTTCATACTACACTTCGATTGTCCCCTTTTTGAGCATTTATTTTCTACAGTAGCACAAGTATTGACAGACCTGCAAAAGATTATAGATTTGGAATTTCCACAATCATCTCCACAAAACCTTCATTGCAAATGTAATGCTACAATGCCAGTTTTGTGAGAAAGTAAATTTTGGTATTTGTGATATTTTGAAATGGAACAGACTATACATCAAAAAGAAATTGAATAAAGCCATTAACTCTCTAAGGTTTGTAATGCTGTGTCAGTGATTTTCATTCTACCAATGTTGTGCAACTATATAATTAGTAGAATATGGTATAATTTGATTATATCAAAAGATCTACTAAGGATCTGGGCAGACAAATGTTTAGTTCTCACTGAATTTTTGAAATTTGACACATTTATGGAATACTAAGGTCTAATTCTTCTATGAATATATTAGACTTAGTATTAAGTTTTATTGTCATGTGTACTGCAGTTCAGATGCACAGGAGTATAGTGAAGAGTGTACAAAGGCACTATTCTCCTGCGACAAAAACCAAAGCAACAATCTGAGATACAAAAGCTAGATTTTTTAAAAAGAAAAACAAAAGCAGAAATGCAATAAAAACAGAGCCAAGAAGAAAGGGGGAAATGTCTAGATCTAAAAGTCTTGCCTTCATAAGGTAGCCTTATCTCTGTATCTCGAGACACTAGGTTCTCAAAGGCTGGTTGCATAGCTTACTAAATATGAACATCAAAATCAATAAGATTCGATGACAGTAGAAATCCCTAACATATTTCAGAAGAAACACAGACATGTGAATTAGCAATGTACAAATTAATGGAAATTGAAAATTGGTGGTAAACAGACATTCAAATTTGGAACAGTCACTTGAATCAAGTAACTGGTAGGAATACAAATTCTGTGGCTTTGGAATTATGGCACACTAGGGATCCCAAGCATTGACATTTAAGAGATATATTAAACCTGCAGTCAGTCAGTCCGATAAGCCAGTGTAATTTAAACTGTTCACCTACTGGTTCTACCAACTCCATCTTTCATTCTTGCACTTCAAGCACTCTGAATACGTATTCTAGTGACACTTCATAGAAATGCTGTCAGACAACATCAATCTGCCTATCTGCCACTTCAAGTCCTTTTTTGGAAAGGTACAAAATCTAGTCATACTCAACAGTGTGCAGTGTTGTAAATAATATAGGCAAAACAGTCCATTAGGCACTTGAAACAGAATGTTTAACCTGGAGAAAGGCATTGTAGCACTGTGTTTTAAATTAAGATACAGTAAATCATTCCAATGTTTTGTGAACTTGCGGTTAGTGGGTTTCTTCTTTTGAATTTGGAAGCATTGTACTCCGTATGTGAACTTCAAAACTGGGAGATAGTAGAGTATTTAATTCCAAATATTTCTGTAACTTGTTGCTTTCAACACTAGTTTGTGTATAGTAAGTTAGTCTTCAGAATGCTATTCTATTTTTTTTCTAAAGATTCCTTTTTGTTTTGTTTGCAGAATGTTGAACTGGAGATGTAGGTGAAGGATAATGTAAAGCTGAAGTCTCTTTTTCACTCAGGAGGTGATGGTGTCCCAGAGCAACCCAAAACAAGGTTGCTGTCCAACAACTGGATACTCGCAGTGAAAAAGTTTAAGCTTTATAGACTTTTGAAATGGATTTCACTTTTCTAAGAAAATTGCAATCTACGTGACTATAGGTGCTGTTGAAATGAAGTGGCTGTTTTTTTAATTTCAACCAGCCCATAATTTGGGGACAGTCCAGTGTCGCCATGGCTGCTGGAAAAGCCAGGACTCAAATGGTAACTGCTGAGAAGCTGGTGGGACTGTTGGAGAATAGCATACAGAAAGTGCTGATTATTGATAGTCGTTCTTTTGTTGAGTACAATGCTTCCCATATCTTGGATGCTGTGAATATTAATTGCTCAAAGCTCATGAAGAGAAGACTGCAGCAAGACAAAGTGCAAATAATAGAACTCATCCAGCACTCTGCAAAACAAAAGGTATGTTTCTGCTAGAAAAATAACACTGAATTTATTGGGGAGCCTGTATAACGTATTACTTTCAATTTCCTTTCAGTTATCCGTGTGGAATTAATTACATATCTATATCATAAAAATAATATTTGTAGTATCCCAATTGCCTAGTAACAGAGAGACTCATGTATTCCCCTCTCCCATACTTAATGAAATTTTAAGCATTAACGTTGATTTTTAAACATTTAAGCCAACATCATTGCTATGGTGCTGAAATGGAAAATGAAAGTATGCATGTTGGAGGTAATATTTTATGGAATGCTCATGGTTTTAAAAGCAGGTGTATCTCAGTGTTGGTATCATGGGATTAACATACAATCCAAATATTTGTTCAGATTGATGACAATTGTTGGTTAACTGCATGTCTTTTTCTGCATTTTGAGAAAAATGTTTCATCAATTTTGTTTCAAAATTAATTTTTTTAAGAGGTAACATTACCAGTTTAAAATTTACAATGTAGAGCCACTTATCCAAAAATGTCTTTGCCATTTTTTTAAGCTCTATATGTCCTTCTATTCTTTTTTTTCCCCCTTCATGTAGTTTCTAGTTTTCTCTTAAATGCATCTGTGCAGTTTGCTTCAACCACATTCTGATCCAGTCAGCGTTTTCTTACAAATTTTTAAAATTTGTTTGTAACTGCAATGGCCCCAGTTCTAGTCTCCCTAACAAATGGTAAAAAAACAGCATTTGTCCGTCACGCCAATTTTAAAAAATGTGGATTAGTAGCATTGCATATGACACTATGGAGGATTCCTTGAGGTTTACAGCGCAAGAGGCGATCATTTGGTTTGTCATGTCAATGCTGGTCAACAAAGATCTGACTACATTTAATCTCATTTTCCAGCTCTTGGTCCACAGCTGTAGAGGCTGTGGTAATGCAAGTAAATATCTAAATACTGCTTCAATGTTACAAGAGTTTCTGAAATACTTACTTGTTCAGTTGTTCCAGATTCCGCACCCCTCTTGGGGAATACTTGCACTTCATCTCTCCCCTTAATCTCCTGCATCATGCCTTAAATGTATTCCTCCTGGTTATTGACTCCTGTGTTAATGGAAAAAGTATCACTACACATGCTTCACTATTCCAAAGAAAACAACCCCTACCTATTCAGCTTTTCCTCGTAGCTTAAACTCTCCAAGGTAACTTTCCCCTGTATGCTCTCTATTGCAGTCACAACCTTCCTATAATATGGTAACCAGATTTGCATGCTGCACTCCAGTTACGGCAGAACCCTCATTTTACACCATTGTTGCATAACCTCTTTGCTCTTCTATTCCACGTATGAGCTAATAAAAGCAAATATCCCGTAAGCTGCCTTAGTTAAAGAACAGGGTTCTGTTCTTCAGTACTTTGGTTCTACCACTCATAGTTTAAACCCTTGCCTTGTTAGCCCTCCCCAATCATTGAATTTGAACTGAAAACATATACAATTTGCCACTATTCTATCCACCTGACCAGTCAATTGATCTCCTCTTGGAGTTCTGGCTATGTTCTTCACCACCCTACCAATTTTTGTGTCATTCACAAACTTCTTGTTAATACCCCTGCATTTGAATTTAAGTCTAACTCTCATTAATGTGCACTGCAAACAGCGAGGGCCTTAGTACTGACCCCTGCAAAACCTGATTGGAAACATTCTTCGAGCCACAGAAACATACTGTATCATTAATCTGTGCAGCCTGAATTCCAACTAATTTTGGATTCATTTTGCCTTGGGTCCATGGGCTGTTTTTTTTTTTGACCTGTCTACCAAGAAGGATTTTATTAAAAGCCTTGCTAAAGTCTATTTAGTTCACATCAAATGTATTACCCTCAACCATCCTTTTGGTTATCTCCTCAAAGAAATTTTGATAAAGTTCATAAAACTATCTTCTCTTAAGAAATCTTTGACTATTCACAATTAATCCTTACTGTTCCAACTGCAGATATGTTCTGTGTCTCAGAATTCTTCCTAGTAATTTTCCCCAACATTGAGGTTAACCAGACTGGTCTATTCCTTCCATTTTTTGAAATAATGAGACAAAGTTAGCAGACCTTTGGCACCTCACCTGTAGACCAAAAAGCTTTGAAAACACCTCATCTGGACCTGCGGATTTATCAACTTTTTATAAAGCTACCAAGCCTGCTAGCACTTCTCTCACTCTGAATTTCCTTTTAATATTTCACAGACTGTATGTTGATGCCTAGCCTTGGTTTTTCTATTCCACTATGAAAACTGACACATAGTATTAATTGAGGATTGTACTACATCTTCTGGGTTCTTCCTGTACGGTCTCCAGTAGGCTCTTGTTTTTCTCAAGCTGTTTTCTTGTTCTTTATATATTTAATAAGCATTTCTTTTGTTTTCCTTTATCCTCCAGTGCTTTCTCATGTACTCCTTTTCCCTTCCTTGTTTTGTGTAGAAGTTCCTTCCCTGCACTTATTTACTTTTCTAGAAACTCTGTCATACTTAACCCTCAGTTTCTTTCCATAAGCTTTTTTTTTGTTTTCTCAATCCGTACCTTTACATCCCTTGACATCCAGTCTTGGTCCTATCCTTTCATTTCATGTCTCGCTATTTCCTCCTTGAATGCTTCCCACTACTGTGATTAGAAAATTAGAAAATAAGAACACCAGAACTAGGCCCCACAAGCCTGCCCTGCCATTTAGTAAGATCATGGCTGATCTTTTTGAGACTCAGCTCCACTTACCCGTCCACTCACCTTTTAAACCTTAATTCCTTTTACTGTTCAAAAATCTATCTAGCCTTGCCTTAAAAACATTTCAGTGAGGTAGCTTCAACCACTTCACTGGGCAGGGAATTCCACAGATTCACAACCCTTTGGATGAAGAAGTTCCTCCTGACTTCAGTTCCACTTCTGCTTCCCTTTTATTTTGAGGCTGTGCCCTTTACTCCCAGTTTCACCTGCTAGCGGAAACAACCTCCCTGCCTCCACCTTATCTACTCCCTTCATAATCTTATATGTTTCTATAAGATCTTCCCTCATTCTTCCATAATTCCAATGAGTATAATCCCAGCCTACTCAGTCTCTCCTCATAATCCAAGCCTCTCAACTCTGGAATCAACTGAATGAATCTTCTCTGTACCCCCTCCAGTGCTACTGCACACAGTACTCCAGGTGTGGCCTCACCAGGACCCTATACAGTTGCAGCATAGCCTCCCTGTTTTTCAACTCCATCCCGCTAGCAATGGTAGACAAAATTCCATTTGCCTTTTTAATTACCTACTGCACCTGCAATCCTACATTTAGCGATCCATGCACAAGGACGCCCAAGTCCCTTTACATAGCAACATGCTGCAATTTTTAATCATTTAAAACATAGTTCATTTTGCTGTTATTCGTACAAAAATGGATGACCTCACACTTGCCAACATTGTACTCCATCTGCCAGACCTTTGCCCATTCACTTAGTCTATCTGTATCCCTCTGTAGACTTTGTGTCTTCTGCACGCTTTGCCCTACCACTCACCTTAGTGTCATCTGCAAATATTGACACACTGCAGTTAGTCCCCAACTCCAAATAATCTATGTAAGTTGTAAACAATTGCAGTCCTAACACTGATCCCTGAGGCACACCACTAGCCACTGACTGTCAACCAGAAAAACACTCATTTACCCCTACTCTTTGCTTTCTACTGGTCACCCAGTCCTCTTTCCGTGCCAATACATTACCTGTAATACCATGCAACTTTATCTTATGTAGCAGCCTTTGGGCGTCGCACATTGTCAGATGCCTTCTGGAAATCCAGATACACCACATCCACTGCTCTGATGAAGGGTCTAGGCCCGAAACGTCATCTTTTGTGCTCCTGAGATGCTGCTGGGCCTGCTGTGTTCATCCAGCCTCACATTTTATTATCTTGGATTCTCCAGCATCGGCAGTTCCCATTATCACTCACACACCACATCACAGTTTCCCCATTGTTCACCATGCAAGCCATGTCCTCATAGAATTCCACCAAATTAGTTAAACATGACCTACCCTTCATGAACCCATGCTGTGTGTTCCCAATGGGAGAATTTGTATCCAGATGTCTTGCTATTTCTTCCTTAATGATAGATTCAAGCATTATCCCCACTATCGCAGTTAAACTAACTGGCCTATGGTTATCTGTGTTTTGTCTACTTCCTTTTTTAAACAGTGACTTTACATTGTCTGTTTTCCAATCTGTGGGGACCACACCAGAATCCAGTCAGTGAATATTGAAAAATAATTACTAGTGCATTTGCTATTTTCCACCCGTCACCTCTTTTAGCACCCTGGGATGGGCCAGGAGACTTATCTACCTTTAGCCCCATTAGCTTACCCAGCACTGCCTCCTTAGTGATAATGATAGTTTCTAGGTCCTCGCCTGCTATAACCTTCTTGCTGTTGTTTTTGGCATGTTATTCTGCCTTCCACTGTGAAGACCGGCACAAAGTAATTGTTTCATGTCCCGGCTATTTCCTCATTCCCAGTTATTAAATTGGCCTTCTCATCCTCTAAAGGACCACTGTTTACCTTTGCCACTCTTTTATGATTTACATATTTATAGAAACTTTTGCTGCCTGTTTTTATATTCTGAGCTAGTTTACTCTCAGTCTATCTTACTTTTTTTATAACTTTTTTTTGTGGCTTTCTGTTGGCCTTTAAAGATTTCCCATTCTCCTAGGTTCCCACTACCCTTTGTGTTTTTGTATGTCATTTTTGTTTTAATCTGATTATTTCCTTAGACATCCATGGCTGGCTCTCTCTTTTCCTACAGTTCTTCCTTGTCACTGGAATATACTTCTGCTGAGCCCTGTGAAAAATTGTTTTGAAAGTCCTCCACTGTTCCTCAATTGACCCACCATAAAGTTTTTGCTCCCATTCTGCCTTAGCTAACTCGTTCCTCATTCCTTCATAGTCTCCTTTGTTTAAGCACAGGACATAGGTACTGGATTTAACTTTCTCACGCTCCACCTGTATTTTAAATTCGACCATGCTGTGATCGCTCCTTCCAAGAGGATCCCTAACTGTGACATCATTAATTATTCCTGTCTCATTACAAAGGAGCAGATCTAGGATAGCTTGTTCCCTCGTGGGTTCCGTTATATGTTGTTCAAGGAAATTATCGGGAATGCATTCTATGAACCCCAATTGATTGATTTACTTTCAAGTTGCTTCTCCTAGTCAACTTGGACCAAAATATATTTTATCTTTAATAAAATTATCCTGGCCGATTCTTATCTTTTTACATAGCTACTCAAAATATCACTGATGTTCATACTCTCCATAATGTTCCCCTACTGAAACGTCCGCTACCTGCCTGGGTTCATTTCTAAATGTTAGGTCCACCTCCATTGCTGGGCTTTCTTCGTATTGGCTGAAAAAGTTCTCCTGAGTGCAATTTAAGAATTTTATTCCCTCTCTACCTTGCACACTAAAACTACCCCTGTTACTATTTGCAAAGTTAAAATTCCCTACTATTAATGCAAATGTTTTTTTAAATTAACATCAACTTTTATGCATCTAAAATTATTTTTATCGTTTTATTCAAAAATATTTTTAATACAATTTCAAAAGAAATTATGCAATGACACCTTGATTCAGAAAAGATTAACCTGGGAAATGGAGAAATTTGATCATAATCCTTTGCTGGAAAAGCCACAAACAGGAAGGTGCAGTGCTACACATACCGTGCTCCTTACCCCTGTGTTCAGCCATTCTGACTACAATTCCTTCAGAATCGAGACTTTACTTACTGAACATAGTCACTGGTGGAAGTGTCCATCTTCTTCCCAACATACCCCCTGCCATTTTTAGGCTAATATTGCTTCCAGTTGTATTGGACAACTGTACGGCATTGATAAAAACATATGGATTGCAAAAAGCATTTGGTGCAGTATGGAAGAATTGTTCAGAAAATTATTGATATTCCTTAGATGAAGTTCCTAAATGTGGTTACCAATGACAAGGTGCATATCTATAAACGTGCTCTGACTTGGCTCGCAGTCCTGTTGGTGCAGAATCGCTGGAGAACCCCTTCTCTGATTTCTTCAAATTGTTGTATGATCCCTTTCCATTCCTGTCTTCAGCTCTTCATTCTTTACAAAATATTATATGAAGTAACATATTCAGTTTGTTCTCAGACCTGCTTCATCTCAAAAATCTGGTTCAGGACTGCCAATGAGAAAGCTGACCCTTTTTATGGAGAACCTTGCTTCCTTCCGCTCGCGCTCTCCCGCGTGCGCTCTCCTTCTCATGAATTGATAGCAAAAGGCAGCAGGTTGAAATCCTACCCATTACAATTGTCTTTCTTCTATTTGCTCTTTGCTTCTTAGCTGTTCATCCCCACAAGTACCTCTGGCCACGTGGATATTTCTTGCAACCTAATAGTTACATAGTTAGGAAGTCAATTAATTCTCCTATAGAATATTTCCCAGTTTACCTTGATTTTAGTGCACGCTTTGCACAAAGGACACAAAGATGAAGCCATGGTGTCCTTTGACCTTGCCGCCCTAGTCGCATTTATTACATACCACAGGCAGGAGAAACACTCCTGAAAGAACAAAACCTGAGTGACACCAAAGCTGCAGACGACATGCTGAAGTTACTGGACCTATACCCCATGACCCACTTTACCTTTAATGGCCAAATCTGTGAACAAATCAGGTGACCCCATGGGTGTCCCGTTATCTCTGGACTAATAGCAGAAGCGGTGATGCAGAGACTTGAAAGATAGCCCTTCCACAGATCCAACCTAAACTATGGATCTGATATGTGGACACCACTTTCATCGTCATCAAACAGACTAAACTAGAGGAGACACACTGACTTGTAAACAACACTCTCACTGGCATCAGATTCACCAGGGAAGAAGAAAAGAATGAACAGCTCTCATTCCCGGATATGATAGTAGAATGCAGGGCCAACGGGGAAATTCTGACAAAGGTACACTGAAAGGCCACACACTCGGTTAGAGTCCTGAATTTCAACAGCAGCCACCCCAACACACAAACAGAGTTGTGTAAAAACACTGCAGCAACCAAAAAGAAAAAGAGTATCTCTACCAAGTATTTAAGGACAAAAGATACCTGAACAGCTGGGTCCAACAATGCTTATCACACAAACAACAACAGGAAGATACAGTATGCCCTGACACACTCGTCACATTACCATATATGAAGAACATATCTGAACTGACCATAAGACTCCTGCAACCATTGGGCGTCAGAGTGGCACACAAACCTACGTCAACCCGACACCAACTGCTAACTCAAACCAAAGACCCCTTACCCACTATGGACAGAACCAACATGATATACAAGATCCCATGTAAAGAATGTGACAAACATTACATTGGACAGACAGGAAGGAAACTGGCCACAAGAGTACATGAACACCAACTAGCAACAAAAAGATACGACCAATACTCACTCATTTCCATTCACGTGGATAAGGAGAACCACCAGTTAGATTGGAACAATGTCTGGATTCTAGGACAAGCCAAACAGACGAGCATGGGAATTTCTAGGTGCTTGGTTCTCAACCAAGACGGCCATCAATAAACACGTAGAATTAGACCCTATGTGGTGTCATTTAAGTGGGGTATTTTACATAACAGTGAATATTTTTTATCATATATGTGAAATGCTGTATCACTAACATGGTTTTCATAAATGTGAAATGAGCTTGAATTCACAAATTTATGACATGGTTTTGAGCAGTGATATTGACCAGACCGTTGGATGTTCTTTTATTCGTCTTTTAGAATTTTAAATGTATTAATGATTAAAGCTATGTTCTTGTGATTGTAATTTTTAAAAGCTTTATGAATAGAACAGATAGCATAGTATTTGCATACAAGGCTTCAACAGGTGACATTTCTGTTTTTATTAGGTTTTTTTGCAACTTTTAACCTGAAACTCTAAAGTAGTTCCTAGACAACAGCTGTTTATGAATTCAATTTAAATTTACAGCTAAATAATTTAGCAGATCCTATCGAACTATTATGCAAAGAACCATCGCAGCAAACTGCATAGCTGCAATTATTTTGTCCACACAAAATTGCCAAGTTTTTCCTATGTTTAATGCAAGGAGCATTACAGAAATGAGATTTAAAGAAAATGGGCTTGATTTATCTGGAGCAAAGAAATCAGAATTAGTATTTGTAAATAGATTTATCTTTTGTATCTTGAGTATTTTAAAATTCAACACCCAACTTCCATTGTCAGCTACAGTTGCCTCATCCTCCCCTTCACATGTTTCTTTTTCCTTCAGATGGATTTCTGTGGAATTATTCCCAGAAACTGATGCCATTGCGGTTCTGCCACTTTCCCTGCTGGGCTCCCGACCAATCAACTCTAGCCAGCTCCTCTCTCATGTCTTTGCAGGTCTCTTGACTCAACTGTGGTACTGTCACATCTGATTCCAGCTTCTCCCTCCCACTGCAGGGTGATGGGGTTCCGTCATCTTAAGCTCCCTAATAAAGCCTCCCTCATTATACATCAGCAAATCTAGATCCAGAATTGCATGTTCCCTAGTGAGATTCAGCACAAGTTGCTCCAAAAACCCAAGCCATAGACGTTATATGAATTCTTTTTCTTGAGATCTGCTACAGACCTGATATTTCCCAGTCCACCTGCTTTTGAAGTCCCCCATGATTATTGTAGCATTGCCTTTCTTAGATGCCTTTTCAATCTCTTGATTTCCTTTCTTCTTCACATCCTGAATACTGCTTGGAGGCCTATACACAACACCCTGCTGGGTCTTTTTCCTTTGTGTTTCTTCAGTACTACCCAAACAGATCCTATGCCTTCCAATCCTAAATATCGCTTCTTTCTATTGATCTAATTTAATTTCTTTATAACAAAGCAACACCACTCCCTCTGCCCATCTGCATATCTTTTTGATGGGATGCCCATTTTTAGATATTTAGTTTCTGGCCCTGATTTCCTTGAGCAACATCTCTGAGATGCCTACAGATCATACCCCACCAATTTCAATTTTTGCTACAAGCCCATTTACCTTGTTTCGTATACCATGCATGTTTAAGTACAGTACTGTGTTGACCATCTGCCTTCTCATCGTAGTGACCTCATCTGCTGTGCCTGAGGTTACATTCCTGAGCCTTACCATATTCTTTCCCACTAATTTCCTGGAAACTTTAGCAACGATGCCTGAGCACCATTCCCCCGCCCCCCCCCCCATCCCCATTTTAACCTTAATTTACCTTAAATAATGCTATCAGTTTGTCTATTTTACTGTGAATGCTTTGTAGATTGAGATACAAAGCCTTTAAATTCATACTATTATTGATTTGCCTTAGGCTCTTTGCAATATGACATTCACACGTCTACCCCTTCCTTTTATTTTCTGGTAAGTATCAGCTCTGTCATAAATCTTAAATCTTGCCTTCCCCTTTATCTTTGATGCTATAATTTTCCAAGCAACTGAAACCATCCTTGCTCTATTTAGTTTAAGCCCTATCCACAACCTTAGCAATGCAGTTTGCCAGGTATCTGATCTCCGCATGATTCAGGTTGAGCCTATCCCATTGGAACAGCTCCCTCCTTCCCCAGGCCTGGTGCCAATGTTCCATGAATTTAAACCCGTTTCTCCCAAGCCCATCTTTGAGCTACGCAGTTACCTATTCAGTTTTGTTGACCTTGTGCCAATTAGCCCATGGCTCAGGTAGTAATCTGGAGATTATTACTTCTTTGGCTCTGCTTTTTTAATTTAGCCCGAAGCTGCTCATTTTCCCTCAACAGAACCTTTCTTTTCCCCTCTTTCCTTCTATATCATTTGGTACCTATGCAGACAGTGATAACTGGATCAATCCCTCCCATTCAGAGTTCCTCTGCAGTCCAGATGAGAGATCCCCAGGCAAGCAACACAGCCTTCAGGACTCTCATTCATGGTCACAGAGAACAGTGTCTATTCCTCTGACTATACTATCACTGATTAAAATTGCATTTCTCTTTACCTCCCTGCTGTTTAAGGTATTCCTATACCATGGTGCTATGGTGAGTTTGCTCATCCTCCCAAAAAGCCCCTGCTCTCATCCACACAGGGAGCAAGAATCTTGAACCTGTTAGATGAGTTCAAGGGCTGTGGCTCCTTCAGTATTACCTCCTGGATCTGCCTGTCTGTCTTGCTTGTACTTGCATCCTCCTGTCCCTGATCACTGACTGGATTCAAGGTTGTTAATCTAAGGGGTGTGACTGCTGCCTGAAACATAGCATCCAGGTAACTGTATCCTCCTCTCTGTATCAGTGTTTGAAGTTCAGACTCCAACTTGTTAACTGTGAGCCGGAGTTTGTTGAGCAAATGGCACTTGCTGCACATGCGGCCAATAACGCAATGGTGTCCACCACCTACCACATCATGCAGATGTAACACATCGCCTGGCCCTGCATCTCTGTTGTATTTACTTAGTTCTTAAATTGTTTGATTTTTTTTTTAGTTTGTAATCTGTAAGTAGTTCTCCTGGTTACCTTCAACCTGAAAGTAATCTTCAATAGACATAATATTGTAGCCAAATTAACAGCTATTACAAACTAATGGACCTAAGGTTTTCCTGTGATGTCACTTTGTTTTGTGCTGGGCCCCTGATTATTGGCTTCAATTTATCCTGTAAGAAGAAATTAGAAAGTAGGAACAAAAAAGGAATCAAAAAGCGCTTCTTCTCTCTGCACCGATTTCCCATGCTGCCTCCAAAGTCCCAAAACTATATACTCACTCAGGCTAAGTCTCGTTCTGAATATGATCTCCTCTCCTTACCGACCTATGTGAATGAAGCTTCCTGGTTCTCATTTATAATAATTTTCATGTACAATCTGTACTTAGTTGCTTGATACACCAAATCTGATCATTCACTGAGTACTAATTTCTCCTTTTTATGTATTATATTGTGTAATATAATTTCAATAATTCAATATTTGGCACAAAAATGACTTAATTATCATGAGTAGAGGTTCTACATGTGTGCGTTTTTCTGCAGTTCAGGTGGACCTAGGAAATTCTACAACACTGTTCTAAATGGAAGGATGTAATTAGTGTTTATATAGGTAGTTTACATTATAAATGTGAATGTAGAGACTTGAATAGAAAAGATCAGCACAGGGCTTACGTTATATGTGTTATGCCGTAATAAATCATATCACAGAAATTCAAAACAACTCACTACCCCATTTTCTGTCAAAAAACACTTGAGAGTGTTCAGATTTGTTATTTTCTTTTTAGATGTTGACGCTTCGAGTATCCTTTGCAACAAATCCTCCATTGCTGTTAATACAGCATGTAGTCTTACAAAAAAACACACCAGCACTTCCTAACATTCACATTGAATTTATTTGTACATGCCAGTTTAAATTACAATCCTTGCAGCTAGATGACGTGTGGAACAACTGTAGATGCACTGCAAGTGATGGAACTGATTTGATAGTGACATAATGGAGTTACTGTTTAATATTTAGCAGTTAAAGGAGGAAAACTGGAGAGCTTGATAAGTGTTTGTGGGTGTCATTTGTGCTGTTGCTCATTTAATATTGCCTGTTTGCTGCTATAACGTGCTGTGCATGATTGCACTCCTCAGCAGATTTCATGATCATGTGGGACTGGGACTAGCACAAGTACAAGCTTAAGTGCTTAAAAACAGTCTGCACTCTTTCAAGAGGTGGTGGCCTTTGATTGGTGCAAGTGCTGGAAGTAATTTGAAAATTTACGTGGAAAAAAACACGAATGATGCAATGTGGCAGAGTATGCTCCAAAAATCTCTAAGGCAGAGCAGGAAGCCATGATGCAGGAGGTGGACAGAACGATGGGTATCTTCTATCCATTGAGGATGAGGTGGTCCTCCAAATACTAGGAAAGCAGTTCAAGCAGATAGCCATCACAAACAATGGTAGCAGTGTTACTGTTGAGAAGATGGATGCAGTCCACAAGAAATTCAGTGACTACAGTCAAGTGGAGGTGGCCAGTGAACGCATCTTCAAATGTCAATTCACCCATCTGTTCCAGTCACAAACCTTCCACCAGCCAACAATCTCTGTCAAAAATGTTCATTCTTCATATTCATAACTACTTTGCCAGTTATTCTGGAAAATTAGGCACAACACCCCTCTGAGATTGGACTGCATTTACAGCTGTGTCCAAGTAGACACTCCCATTATTGAATCTTGAGGACCAACTCTGGTTACTTAAATGCATAATTGGTAATCAAATTGGAATCTTCCAAAAATGGCAATGCAGGACTCTTGATGGCGAGTGAGACCCTTATCACCTGCATGTTAAACCAGTAGCCATATAACAAAATAAATAATGTTACTTGCTTTCCTTTTGAACAGAGAACACAACCATTTTTTTTTCCCTCTTTCACTCTGGTTTGCCTATGTGAATTTGAAAGGAAAAGTTACGATTTGTATGGTACGCTAGACATCCGTGCCATAAAATATGTTACTTCTGTTTCCTTGATAATGGGAACTGCAGATGCTGGAGAATCCAAGATAATAAAATGTGAGGCTGGATGAACACAGCAGGCCCAGCAGCATCTCAGGAGCACAAAAGCTGACGTTTCGGGCCTAGACCCTTCATCAGCGAGGGGGATGGGGTGAGGGTTCTGGAATAAATAGGGAGAGAGGGGGAGGCGGACCGAAGATGGAGAGAAAAGAAGATAGGTGGGGAGGTAGGGAGGGGATAGGTCAGTCCAAGGAAGACGGACAGGTCAAGGAGGTGGTAGGAGATGGAGGGGTGGGAGGAAGGGATGGGTGAGAGGAAGAACAGGTTAGGGAGGCAGAGACAGGTAGGACTGGTTTTGGGATGCAGTAGGTGGAGGGGAAGAGCTGGGCTGGTTGTGTGGTGCAGTGGGGGGAGGGGACGAACTGGGCTGGTTTTGGGATGCGGTGGGGGAAAGGGAGATTTTGAAGCTGGTGAAGTCCACATTGATACCATTGGGCTGCAGGGTTCCCAAGCGGAATATGAGTTGCTGTTTCTGCAACCTTCGGGTGGCATCATTGTGGCACTGCGGGAGGCCCGTGATGGACATGTCATCTAAAGAATGGGAGGGGGAGTGGAAATGGTTTGCGACTGGGAGGTGCAGTTGTTTATTGCGAACCGAGCGGAGGTGTTCCGCAAAGCAGTCCCCAAGCCTCCGCTTGGTTTCCCCAATGTAGAGGAAGCCACACCGGGTACAGTGGATGCAGTATACCACATTGGCAGATGTGCAGGTGAACCTCTGCGTAATGTGGAAAGTCATCTTGGGGCCTGGGATAGGGGTGAGGGAGGAGATGTGGGGGCAAGTGTAGCATTTCCTGTGGTTGCAGGGGAAGGTGCCGGGTGTGGTGGGGTTGGAGGGCAGTGTGGAGCAAACAAGGGAGTCACGGAGAGAGTGGTCTCTCCGGAAAGCAGACAGGGGTGGGGATGGAAAAATGCCTTGGGTGGTGGGGTCGGATTGTAGATGGCAGAAGTGTCGGAGGATGATGCGTTGTATCTGGAGGTTGGTGGGGTGGTGTGTGAGAACTTCTGTTTCCTAACTGATCGGGTGATCATTGCCTGGTGTTTGCAATGCAAGATAACCCCTAGCCTTGGAGATCACTGATGCCCCAGTTTAACTTGCTTCTTGCATGTGAACAACAGTGCAATGTTGGTCAACATGAGGGCTGATTCACCTTTGCAGAACAGACCGCTATGATGAACCATTCCATCACATACACATCTACATCATAATGCAGCATGATAGTTGAATATATCATTATATTTTAAACGTATCTTTCAAAATTTTGCCTTCACATTAGCACAATTTCACATTTAGTCATGAACTTTCTGAGAAGGAGTGTTTGTTTTGTTTGTTTGCCAAACGAATAGCAAAATCTAGGAGAAAATAGCTGTCTTTAGCCATATTCCCTTTAAGATGCGCTCGCACTGATGTTTCATGCACAATGATTGGTGTCGGCAAACTGATTGTGACATTGACTTCCAGAAGTCAGTGCTGTGCACAGACCTCAGAGGGTCATGCATTTGCTAAGAAAATTAGATGTAATGCTAGTCTCTAGGCTTTGATTACCTTGATGTCAAGAGCTATAGAGAGAGACCCTACTCCTTGCAGTCTGGAAAATCAGCTTCCACCGGATTGTTCATGCACACAAACTGTTCAGTTGCCCAAGACCGATAACTGTCAGAATCTACAACTGGTCACAATTGAACATACCAATGAAATAGGGAAGCAAGTTTTACTTTGCAGACCCACCCTGGTACTATGCCGTCTTCTTTCACTTCTACCATTGGTTGTGAAGTAACTGTGTAAACACAACTCAATGAGTTCCAGTAACTTGTTTTCAAACTTCCAGCAATTCCTTTCAAAGTCCTTGGTTTTAAAACCATTCTTTTCCATTTTAGTCCGCAATATAAATAAAGAAAAATAGGTGGTGCGGTCCTTACAATGGATAGGTGAGGCGTGCACCCAAGGCTTTCCCAACCCACAGGAATGTCACATGAAAATGTGTGGCAAACCACATGAAAGTGCTGGTCCAGCAAAATAAAATTAAGTTTAACATTTCATGACCCTATTTGCAACCCCACTGGGATATGTAAATTTGGTCCTAATTCTACACGTGAAAAGAAAATCAAAGTATGTTATATTTGTATTGTACTTTAAGGTGTGTTGGCTATTGTGGGCATTGCTTTCTGTTAATTGTTTCCCCCATTTTCATTACAGATTGCATTTGATGATGAGCAGGATGTGGTGGTATATGACCAATGTACACAAGATGTCAGTGCGATTTCCTCTGATTGCTTTCTCGCTGTTCTTCTTAGCAAACTAGAGAAAAGTTTTAATAATGTGTCCCTCCTCACAGGTAGGAACTACTATTATCTCAGACTTTCTACCAAAGAAAAAAGTACATAGTAAATGAATTGTTGTAGCGCATTATGTACAAAATATAAAATTTACTATAACCATTCAAAGTTCCTAGGATCTCATTATTCACACTCTATCGGAATATTTGGTATGAAGTATAAGTTACATTGGCCTGAGTTTTGCTCTCAACAGTGAAGGAGTGGACCTTAGATAGTTTGCCTTGTATATAACTTTGTTGAACCTTTTTGCAGGCTTATAAGTGAGGATTTCCACTCATCTGGTGCCTGTAGTGATGTAACATCCCCAACTTGTATCTGTGGCAGCTATGAAGCAACAGTAAGGCTCTTCACCCAATTAGATTGAAGTATCCCCTCTATGAAACAGTCTAAACCCAAACCAAACAAAAAACCCCAAGAATTCACCAAATCCAATTTGGAAAACATTTTAAGTTGCTGGAGAAGCTCAGCAGGTCTGGCAGCATCTGTAGAGGAAAAAAACAGTTAACGTTTCGGCTCCGGTGACCTCCCTCAGAACTGGAGCCGATCTGAGGAAGGTCACCGGACCTGAAACATTAACTGTTTTTTTTCCTTCACAGATGCTGCCAGACCTGCTGAGCTTCTCCAGCAACTTTGTTTTTGTTCCTGATTTCCAGCATCCACAATTCCTTCAGTTTTTATTAGGAAAACATTGTTGTTGTTTTGATTGGAAACATATATTTAGGTTTCATGAATCCATTTGTTGTGAAGTAGTGAGACAGCAAAACAGTGTTGTAGAAAGGGCAAAGGATGTAGGCTTAAAGATAAATGTTGCAAGTAGGTGTAACATAGGTACAAAAGGGCTGCATTTCAACAGAGGTGACACTGATTACATTTTTCAACATTGTAAAGCATAATGTAATGAGGTAAATGTACTCTCTCATGAACACCACTCTCAATCAGTTTCCCATTGTCTACAAACTTATGAATGGATTATATCATTGTCGTGGCTATTACTAAATTTGTGAACTTAAAAGTTGTAACAAATATGTAGGACAAACATCTGATGCTCAAATATGGCTAAAACCAATTTCATTCTGACATTAGATATTTGCTGATTGGAGATCAGTTACTTTGTACTTTGCCTTGTTAAAATGAAAATAATGGTGGCAATTATCTAAGGAAATGGCTTGACGTAATTGGCAGCAATATCCTTGTTAACATAGTAATACCCAATGAACTCACCATGGACGTGTAATGAAACATTAAATGGTTGAGTTCAAAGTTTGAGTTTTGTTTTTATATGGGTCATTGCACTTGGAGTTGTGCTGCACATATTGCAACTTCATCAGGCCCACAAACTGCTGAAAATAACATATTCCTGTATTTGTATAGCACCTTTTAAAAATGGTAAAATTTGCCAAAGCTCTTCACAGAAGTGTTAGCAAACAAGATTTGATGCTAAACCACGTAGACTTTGGGGAACATAAATAGTGGGTTTTAGCAAGCAGGAACTAAATTTTAAGGAGAGTTTTAAAAGAAGAAAGAGGCTGATAGGTTTAACAAGGTTTAGACCTTTGCATTTTAATATACACCTGAGAGTTGTGGAGCTTATTAAAAATCAGTATGCTCAGAGGTCAAAATCGGAGAAAACTTTGAAAGCTGTATGCATGCATCTTCTGAGTTTCCTTTGTACATTGGTGATTTGTTGAAGTGTCCATACATTTACATTTTTGTTGCGCATGGTTATGCATACCTGGTGTCCTAAAGATTTTGTCATGATTGGCTTGGCAACTTTCAAGGGCAACTGTGTGACTTAGAGGAATCATTGGTTCCAGGGCTGGAGAAGATTAGAGACTCGGGTGGAATGTGAATGTGTGGAAGAATTGTTAAACAATAATCTAAGTTTTAAGATCAAAATGCTGCTTAACTTGATTAAAAGCAGAGATTTCTGGAAAAGCTCAGCATGTCTGGCAACCTAATCGTGAGAGAAACACAGTTAACATTTCAAGTCCAGAATGACTTCTTTGTGCGTTAATAGAATCACTACAGTGTGGAAACAGGCCTTTCAGCCCAACATGTCAACTCCAACTGTACAAAGAGCACCCAAACCTGGCTCAACACCCTGTGTTACTGTGTAACCCTGCACTTCACATGGCTAATCCAATTAACCTGCATACAGTGGGCAATTTAGCATGACCAATCCAACTATTCTGCACATCTTTGAACTATGAGAGGAAACCCGCACAAGCACTGGAATTGAACCAGGTCACTGGTGCTGTGAGGCAACAGTGCTAACCACTGAGCCACTGTGCCACCCCTCTAGGACTGAAAATGATGCTGCCAGAACTGCTGCATTTCCCCAGCACATTGTCTGGATGTGAGTTTGCTCGCTGAGCTGGAAGGTTAGTTTGCAGACGTTTTGTCACTTTTTTTTTCATTTGAAAAAATATACTTTATTCATAAGATGTACAAAAAATAAAACATATTTATACACCTACCCAGTCATGCAAGCCGCTCCGGGTTACCCAGGGGGTACATACACCAACTAAAAGAAGAAAATAAAAGCAAAGAAAATACCTCGGCAGTCGTCATCCCGCACAGTCCCAGTTGGCCCCCTGACCAGATGGGGAAGGCGCCAGCTGGGCCCAGTTACCAGATAGGGCCCTTTTTCCGATTCTGGACGAGGGGTTTCATACCGTGGTCTTTCCCCACCGCACCTTGGCGGCGGCTGCCCCAAGCTTTAGCGCGTCCCTCAGCACATAGTCCTGGACCTTGGAGTGTGCCAGTCTGCAACATTCGGTCGGGGTCAGTTCTTTCAGCTGGCAGACCAGCAAGTTGCGGGCAGACCAAAGAGCATCTTTCACCGCATTGATGGTCCTCCAGGCGCAGTTGATGTTGGTCTCGGTGTCCGTCCTGGGAAACAGCCCGTAGAGCACGGAGTCCCGCGTCACGGAGCTGCTCGGGACGAACCTCGACAAATACCACTGCATCCCCCTCCAGACCTCCTGCGCATAGGCACACTCCAGAAGGAGGTGATCGACAGTCTCAACCCCCCCGCAGCCGCCTCGAGGGCAGCATGCGGTGGTGCAGAGATTCCGGGCATGCATAAAGGATCTCACTGGCAGAGCCCCTCTCACCACCAGCCAAGCAATGTCCTTGTGCTTGTTTGAAAGTTCTGGCGATGAGGCATTCTGCCAAACGACTTTGGCAGTCTGCGTGGGGAACCACACGACAGGATCCACCCTCTCCTTTTCCCGAAGGGTCTCGAGGATACTACGTGCTGACCACTGCCTGACGGCCTTGTGGTCAAAGGTGTTTCCTTTCAAAAATTTCTCCATGAAGGACAGGTGGTATGGGACGGTCCAACTACTCGGAGCGTTCCGCGGCAACGAGGCCAGGCCCATCCTTCGCAACACAGGGGACAGGTAGAACCTCAGTAAGTAGTGACACTTGGTGTTTGCGTACCGAGGGTCTATGCTCAGCTTGATGCAGCCGCACACAAAGGTAGCCATCAGGGCGAGGGTGGCGTTCGCTACGCCCTTTCCCCCATTTTCCAGGTCTTTGTACATGGTGTCCCTGCGGACCCGGTCCATCCTCGACCCCCAAATGAAGTGGAAGATGGCCTGGGTGACTGCAGCGGCGCAGGTCCAGGGAATAGGCCAGGCCTGCGCCACATAAAACAGTACCGAAAGCCCCTCACAACCAGGTTCTTACCCGCGATGGAGAGGGACCGGAGCGTCCACCTGCCCAGCTTCTGCTTCAGTTTGCTGATACGCTCCTCCCAAGTCTTAGTGCATGCCCCAGCTCCACCGAACCAAACACCCAGCAACTTCAGGTAGTCTGTCCTGACAGTGAAGGGGATGAAGGAGCGGTCATCCCAGTTCCTGAAGAACATGACCTCGCTCTTACCCCCGTTGACTTTGGCACCTGAGGCCAGTTCAAACTGGCCGCAGATGTCCAACAGCCTACTCACTGGCCGACGATCGGTGCAGAAGACGGCGATGTCGTCCATGTACAGGGAGGTTTTGACCTGAAGGCCTCCGCTGCCTGGGATAGTCACGCCCTTCAGGCTCATGTCCTTCCTGATGGATGCGGCGAAGGGCTCCACACAGCACGCGAACAAGGCAGGAGAGCGCGGGCAGCCCTGCCTGACTCCAGATCTGATGGGAAAACTGTCCGATTCCCACCCGTTGATTGAGACTGTGCTAATGATGTTGGTGTAGAGCAGCCGGATCCAATTGCGGATGCCCTCCCCGAACCCCCATTTGGAGAGGACGTCCCTCATGTAAGCATGAGAGACCCTGTTGAAGGCCTTCTCCTGGTCCAGGCTGACGAGGCAGGTGTCCACCCGCCTGTCCTGCACGTAGGTGATCGTATCCCTGATGAGCGCGAGGCTCTCAGCGATCTTCCTGCCCGGCACAGCACAGGTTTAGTCAGGGTGAATGACCGATTCCAGGACAGACCTGACCCGGTTGGCAATGACCTTGGCCAGGATATTGTAGTCCACGTTCAATAGTGAAATGGGACGCCAATTCTCAATTTCTTCCCTCTCCCCCTTCCTCTTGTAAATGAGGGTGATGATGCCCTTCCTCATGGACTTGCACATTTCCCCTGCCCGAAGCGCACTATCGTACACCTCCAGCAGGTCCTGGCCGACCAGGTCCCACAGAGCGGAATACAGCTCGACCGGTAAGCCGTCGCTCCCAGGAGTCTTATTCCTCTCTGAGGACTTGAGGGCTGTGGTCAGCTCGCCCAGGGATATCGGCCGGTCCAGCCACTCCCTTGTGCCGTCGTCTAAGACCTCCGTGATAGACGACAGGAACGACTCGGAGGCCGTGCTGTCCGTGGGCTTCGTGTCGTACGGTCCGGCATAGAAGGATCTGCTGATCCTCAAAACGTTGGGCTGAGATGACGTCACCGAGTCGGCATCCTCCTTCAGCCGGCTAAGCACAGAGCTCTCTTTGTGCACCTTCTGAAAGAAGATACGCGAGCACGTCTTGTCCTGCTCCCTGGACCGGAAGATTATCCTGGAGGCCTCCACGGCGAAGAGCGAGGCTTGCTAGCCCCTCACCTCGCGGAGGTCCTCCGTGACATCGACCCCCATCAACTGCAGAAGGAGCAGGTTCTGCACCCTTTTCTGGAGTCGCGACAGCTTTCCCTGCCTCTCTCTCGCCTTCCGAACACCCTGGAGGACAAAGATCCTCTGATGTTCTCCTTCACTGTCTCCCACCAGTCGCCCGGAGACTCAAAGAGGGGTTTCACAGTTCTCCAACCGGCGTACTCCCTCTTAAGCTCCTTGACGTTCTCTGGGGTCAACAGAGTCGTGTTGAGCTTCCAGGTCCCCTTGTCGGCCGGCTGGTCATCCTGTAAGTGACAGTCGGCCAGCAGGAGGCAGTGGTCAGAGAAGAACACCGGCTCCGTGCCGGTGGACCTGACCGAGAACGCCCGTGACACAAACAGGAAGTCTATCCTTGAGCGAATAGACCCGTCTGGCCGCGACCAGGTGTACCTCCGCTGCGCTCCATCTGCAGGGGTGCTGAAGACGTCGAGCAGCTTGGCGTCCTTCACCATGCCCATCAGGAATCTGGACGTGACGTCCAGTTGACTTCCCCCCCCCCCCCACCCGCTGTCCCCACGCCGGATCTTCCATCTGCATCGATGATGCAGTTGAAGTCTCCGCCTCGGATGACCGGCCTGGACGTAGCCAGCAGGGGTGGAAGCCGCTGCAGGACGGCCAACCATTCACTCCGTACCGCTGGGGCATACACGTTGATCAGCCTCAGGGGAGCGTTCCTGTAGGTGATGTCAGCCACTAGGAGGCGCTGCCCCCCCCCCCCAACAACCACCTGAACTTGAAAGATGGTGAAGTTGCGCCCCCGCAGCAGAATAGCCAGGCCCGAGGAGCGACAGTCGTTACCCCCCCCCCCCCGACCAGATCGAAGGCCCACAGGTCCAGGCGCCGGACCATTTCCCGTACCTGCTGAGGTGTGGTATCCCGCATTCCTGCACAAACAGGAGGTCCGCCTTGACGGTGGTCAGGTAGGCCACCGTGGACACACATCTTGCAGTGGACTTGACGCTGCGCACATTAATGCTCGCAACTCATACCCCCATTGTGGGCAGTGACCGCAGTACCCTCCCCAAGTCCAAGGTCCAGCCACTCTATCTGTCCCTTCATGCCCATTGCTTGGGCTAACTGCTGGACGCTGTCCGGGCTCAGGAAACCGTCCATGCTGCCTTCCGGGTGGCATCCCCCCGTCGGGGGTACGGAGGCAGGAGAGTCCGGCTCTGGGTCAGGCGGGGACGCGCTGTTGCCTCCTTCCCGCCTGGAAGTTCCGGGGGGTCCTCCAGTGCCCCAGCAGCACGTGACTGGGTGTCAGAGGGAGCCTGAGGACGCCTTCCGTCACCTGGAAGCTTGGTGCTGCTTTCCTTCTCCCTTGAGATCTTTAGCTTCTGCTTCGGGCGGGCCCTTTCCAAATCTCCCTCATGAGAGGAGCTCTTATAGCCCCCCTGTAGCTGCCTCTTCCCGCCTGATGATTGCGGTTCCTGGGCCTGCCGACGCACTTTCCGGACCGTCGTCCACTCCCCTGGGTCACCTGTCGCTGCCTCCATCGACTCCGGGTTGTCGGGGGGGTGCAGAGCCTGCAGGGGCGCTTTGTTGGCCTCGGGTCCATCCTGTGGGGCTGGGCCCTCCTGCACGACCAGGCCCTCCTTCCAGGGCCCTGGTGCCTTCCTCTGCTCTGGGGGGGGCTGGCCCCACATCGCCCCTGCTGGCGACCTGGGCGTAGGTGGTCCCCCGCCGCGGGCATGCCCTATAGAGGTGGCCCGCTTCCCCGCAAAGGTTGCAGCTTTTTTCTTGTGGGCAATGCTTTGCAAGGTGTCCTTCCTCCCTGCAGATGGTAGCTTTGCAGTCGGCCGCCACATGACCTGACCTACCACAGGCATGGCAGACTTTAGGTTGCCCTGCGTAGGTCAGGTAGCCCTTGCTCCCGCCGATCGCAAAGCTGGACGGTGGGTGTACGATGTTCCCGTCTGCGCCCATCCTCAGCGTCACCTTGACCTGCCTCTTACTGGTCCAGATGCCAAAGGGGGTCCATGATGTCAGTTAGGTCCCCTTCCACCTTCACGTACCTTCCAAGGAAGGTCAGGACATCAGCTGCTGGCACATGTGGGCTGTACATGTGTACAGTCACCATACGGCTCCTCTGCGCTGGCATCACGAACAGTGGGACAGTGGTCAATACAGAGAGGGGGCCCTCACCTCCTTTCTCCTTGAAAACCTCCAGGAAGTGCTCGCAAAGCTTGGCACTCCTGAAGATCACATCGTAAAAACCTCCTCCAGGGAAATCCTGCAGGCAGTAAATGTCCACAGCAGTGAACCCACAACAGTCCAACAGGACCCACTTCACGAAGAAGGTGCGGTCCACAGGTGCACCTTCATCCACCTTCTTCACGGAAACACGGATGGTGTTCCGGACCCCCTGACCTGGGGCACGAGCACTTGCCGCAGCCATCGTTGCAGGCTGGCTGCTCCCCGGAACCAGCGTTAGGCGGAAGCCAGCATTAAGATCCACCAGTTGCAAGGGTGCACAGCCAACCCGACGTCTTCCTTCCACCTTCAACACAGCGCTCTCCTCCTCTCGGCCCACAAGAGAGTGGGTCTTTATTTTGTTCCAGATGTAAGCTGGTTCACTGAGCTGGAAGGTTTGTTCCCAGATAATCAGTCACCATTCTAGGTAACATCAACAGTGAGCCTCCTAACGAAGTGCTGGTGTTATGTCCCGCTCTCTCTTTATCTGTTTGGGTTCCCTTGGGTTGGTGATGTCATTTCCTGTGTTGGTGATGTCATTTCCTGTTCTTTTTCTGAGGAGGGTAGATTGGCTCCAAGTCAGTGTGTTGATGGAATTCCGGTTGGAATGCCATGCTTCTAGGAATTCTCGTCGTGTCTCTGTTTGGCTTGTCCTAGGATGGGTGTGTTGCCCCAATCAAAGTGGTGTCCTTCCTCATCTGTATGTAAGGATACGAGTGATAGTGGGTCATGTCGTTTTGTGGCTAGTTGATGTTCATGTATCCTGGTGGCTAGCTTTCTGTCAGTTTGTCCAATGTAGTGTTTGTCACAGTTCTTCCAAGGTATTTTGTAGATGACGTTCGTTTTGCTTGTTGCCTGTATAGGGTCTTTTAAATTCATTAGCTGCTGTTTTAGTGTGTTGGTGGGCTACCATGATGCCAAGAGGTCCGAGTAGTCTGGCAGTCATTTCGGAAATGTCTTTGATGTAGGGGAGAGTGGTTATGGTTTCTGGGCCCGTTTTGTCTGTTTGTTTGGGTTTGTTGCTGAGAAATCGGCGGACTGTGTTCATAGGGTACCCATTCTTTCTGAATACGCTGTATAGGTGATTTTCTTCTGCTCTCCGTAGTTCCTCTGTGCTGCAGTGTGTGGTGGCTCGTTGCAATAATGTTCTAATGCAGCTTCGTTTGTGGGTGTTGGGATGGTTGCTCCTGTAGTTCAGTATTTGGTCCGTATGTGTTGTTTTCCTGTAGACGCTGGTTTGAAGTTCCCCATTGACTGTTCGCTCTACTGTGATATCTAGGAATGGCAGTTTGTTGTTGTTTTCCTCCTCTTTTGTGAATGTTATGCCAGTAAAGGGTATTATTGATGGTCTTGAAGGTTTCCTCTAATTTGTATTGTTTAGTGATGACAAAGGTGTCATCCACGTAGCAGACCCAAAGTTTGGTTTGGATGATTGGCAGAGCTGTTTGTTCGAGTCTCTGCATTACTGCCTCTGCTAAGAACCCTGATATCGGAGATCCCATGGGTGTTCCGTCGGTTTGTCTGTAGGTTTTGTTATTGAAAGTGAAGTGGGTGGTGAGGCATAGGTCCACTAGCTTGATGATGTTGTCCTTGCTGATGAGGTTGCTGGTGTCTGGTGTATGTGTCTTCGGTTCTTCTAATAGTGTAGTCAGTGTTCCTTTGGCCAGTTTGATGTTGATGGATGTGAACAGGGCAGTTACGTCAAAGGAGACCATTATTTCATCCTCTTCTATCTTGGTGTCTTTGGTGTTCAGGAATTCTTGGGTGGAGCGAATGGAGTGGTGGGAGTCTTCTACTAGGTGTTTTAGTCTTTGGTGTAGTTCCTTGGCTAATCTGTAGGTAGGTGTTGCAGGTGGCAATACTGTGGGTCTGAGGGGGTCTCCTGGTTTGTGAATTTTTGGTAGTCCATAGAAGCGTGGTGTGTTGGATCCATCTGGTTTCATTTTTTGCAAGTGTCTCTTGTTTAAGTCTCCAGATTTTTGAAGTAATTAAACAATTTTAATTAAAACAGCGTATTCAAAAAGAATGGGTACCCTATGAACATAGTCCGCTGATTTCTCAGCAACAAACCCAAACAAACAGACAAAACGGGCCCAGAAACCATAACCACTCTCCCTTACATCAAAGACATTTCCGAAATGACTGCCAGACTACTCGGACCTCTTGGCATCATGGTAGCCCACCAACACACTAAAACAGCAGCTAATGAACTTAAAAGACCCTATACAGACAACAAGCAAAACAAACGTTATCTACAAAATACCTTGGAAGAACTGTGACAAACACTACATTGGACAAACTGGCAGAAAGCTAGCCACCAGGATACATGAACATCAACTAGCCACAAAATGACATGACCCACTATCACCGTATCCCTACATACAGATGAGGAAGGACAACACATCCATTCTAGGACAAGCCAAACAGAGACACGCACGAGAATTCCTAGAAGCATGGCATTCCAACCGGAACTCCATCAGCAAACACATTGATTTGGAGCCAATCTACCATCCTCTGAGAAAAAGAACAGGAAATGACATCACCAACCCAAGGAAACCTAAACAGATAAATAGAGAGCGGGACATAACACCAGCGCTTCGTCGGAGGCCCACTGATGATGTTACCTAGAATGGTGATGAAATGTCTGAAAACTAACCTTCCAGCTCAGCGAGCAAACTCACATCCAGAACCTCAACCTGAGCTACAAATCTTCTCAAAACTCGCTAGCACGTTCTCTATTTAATTTTAGATTTTCAGCGTCTGCAGTATTTTGCTTTTAGTTGGCTGCTTAACTGGGAGCCAGGACATGTCAGTGAGACTGGGACTTAGAGTGATTAGGGTATGGGCACACAACCTCAGTTTTATGGGAAAGTAGAACTTGCAAGAACAGCAAGGAGTACGTTTAAATAGTCAAGTCTAGAAGTAATGGAGGCATGAGTGAGGATCTCTCGCAGATGGGATGGGGTCATCTAAATGATGGGGCAGATGTGCAATCAGAAAGTATTTTGGAGTAAAATATGGTACTGAGTTTGCAAACAGTCTGGTTTAGCCTTAGTCGTCTGTCTGGGCAAGGAGTGAGGTTTGAGATAAAAGTTGAAAATAAAGGCCTCAGTTTTGTCAATGTTTAAACCACAAGACATAGGAGCAAAAATAGGTCATTCAGTTGGCTTATGGCTGATCTCATAATCCACAACTCTACTTTCCTGCGTTCCCCTATATCCCTGGATTCCCTTACAAAAATCTGTCTATCTTAGCCTTGAAAATATTTAATGAGCCATTCACAACAAGTAAAACAAAAGTCCATAGATTCACTGACCTCTGAGAAAGGAAAAAAAATCCCCTTCATCTCTGTATTAAATAGGTATAATCTCAGAATAATGAATTGCTGATCATCCTGGATGTCACCTGTAAAGCAAAGGCACTGCTCAGCATCTACTCTGTCAAACCCCATAAGAATCTTACTGGAGTTGTGAAGAATGAGAGGTGACCTTGTGATTCACATGAGTATGGATCCAACATAGTTGATCTTTACTTTTATGAAAGTCCTGCCATAACTGGAATCAACTGAGTGATTCTGTAGACTGCCTCCAATGATAGTATATCTTTATGGAGTTCAAGAGACCAAAACTTGTTGCAGTATTCCAGCTGTGGTCTTGTATAGTTTTAGTAAGATCTCCCCATTTTTATACTCCGTTCCCTTTTGAATTTAAGGCCAGCAGCCCATTTGCCTTCCCTGTTATTCACTGAACTTCGCTAATGTTTTTGTGATTCAGGCAAAAAGCCACCCAAATCTCTCTGTGCTGCAGATTTCTGCAGTCCTTCTCGATTTTTAGATAATATTAAACTCTTCTATTTTTCCTGCCAAAGTGCAGAAACTGACATTTACTAATATTACATTCCATCTGCCAGGTTTTTGCCCACTTGCTCAACCTGTCCATATCTCTCTGCAGACTCTGTCATCCTCACTACTTCTCTTCCCACCTATTTTTACATCACCTGCAAGCTTGGCTATAATACATTCATTTCAGTCATCTAAGTCATAAATACGTATTTTAAATAATTGTGGACCCAGCACTAAGTCCTCTGTTGCAGGTTTCCAGCTCTGAAAATGTTCCCTTTATCTCAACTCTCTGCCTTCTATTAGTTACCCAATCCTTTACCCATGCTAATATACTATCTCCAACACCATGAGTTCTTTTGTGTGGTACCTTATTGAGCACATCTGGAAAATATAAATTTTATAGTACATCTATGGTTCCTCTTTATCTTTCCTGCTTATTACTACCTCAGAGAACACTCAAACAATTTTGTCACGGCATGATTTCCACTTCAAGAAGCCCAGCTGATTCTGCATGATTTTGTTATATATTTTTAAATACTTTTTGATTATAGCCTTTGTAGTATATTCTAGCATTTTCCTAATGACAGATGTCACTGGCCTGCAAATACCTGTTTATTGTCTCCCTCACATTTTTGAATAAGGGTGTTACGTAATGTTTAGGTGTGAAAAAAGTTCTGCCTATCCAGGACTGGTTGTTGGATACGGGAGGGGTTGAAAGAGGTGTTGGTGAGATTGATGGTCATCCAGTTCTGTGTACGTGGGAATCGTGTTTATTTGGATGGTGCCATAGAGAAGCATTGTGTGGATGAGAAAGAGCAGACTGGATAGATCCTTGGGGGAACACCAGAGATAACAAGGTGTGAAAGAGGTGGTAGTCAGCCATTGCTGGCAATTATCTGGCTGTGGCTGTGTAGTCAAGAATAGAAGCAGCTTCTTGAAGTTTGACCTAGCTGAATGATGGTGGCAAAATGTTGGCGGAGTGGTCAACTTATCAAAGGCTTTGGACAAGTCAAATAGGTTGGAGAGGGATAGTTTGATCTAATTGGAAATAACATTTGGAGAAGAATTGACACTTTTGTAAAATTTCTATATTTAAATTTTGCTAACAGTGGATCTTCCTGTATATTACGCTTGGTTGTGTGCAGGTGGTGGACATTAACTAGAGTTTTAGTTGAGCATATAAAGAGATGCTTATTGAAATGTGGTTGTGTTAGGAAGTGAATGCTTGAAATGTTTATTTCTGTAACTAAGTTTTAAGTCTGAGTAAATATTAACTCTCGTTCATTGTCACCACAGGCTTTCTGTAAAGTAACAGTTCACAGTGAGCTGAATGATGTATAGGGAGGTGCACATTAGATGGTCAAATGTGAAACAATATATATTCTGTTTAAATAAAACATCAAAATTGGCCAAGCTAATCACTGTTCAGGACTGCTAGAGAGTAGAACTCCAACTTTGTTGAAAAAAATAATTCACAATCAGCTAACATTGTAGTTCCAGTGTTTCCCGTATATTTGAATTTATTGACATTGCTGCATTCAAAATCAAACAAAAAGAAACATGGAAAACTGCATTTCACTGTGATGATATCTGTGGTATGATGAACAGAAAATTTACACTAGATAGCATTTTTATAATGAATCTTCCTTGCAAAGATGTACAATTATGCTTTATAATCCTTTTGTAATAGTCAAGAGTGTTGATTTTATTGTGAATAAATGCAGCCATCTTCCTAATTTTTTTTGTCTCTAGGTGCAAAGCTAAAAAGAGAGCAAAATCCATTCTCGTGTCTGTATTGTTTACATTTCCTTGAGCCTGTGCTTGGTATGAGGTTGGGTGCCTTGAGACTGGAATCATGGGATAGATGGAATGCTGTTAGTTAAAGAATCTGGAGAAATGTAGCAACAGATATGATGGCAGTTGGGTTACCAGGAGGGAAGGTTACGATGTTTGGAAGCCAAGTGACATATGATAGTTCTACTAGGGCTTGTAGAGGAGTGTTAAGATAAGGTAGCAAGGGGTTGGAGGATCTGCAACTGCATTTGAAGTATTGGGAGAGAGGTGGTGGGATGGACATAGGCTGTGTAAATACTGTTACCATGATGAGTTATTGTGGGTTATCATTAGGGTGGAAACTCTCCCTGGGAATCTTTAGAGGATGAGTGTAATGGGATCTGGATAAGAGGAGAGCGACAGGGAAATGATGTTTTAATATGTCTGCTCAGCAAGGATCGGGAACAATGTGGGAGCTCAGGAAGCTCAGTAAGGAGAATGGGAACAGGCTAAAAGCGAGCTAATTAGCTTGAAAATTCTACCATAATCTTAGTTCAGAGTCACTAACATGCTTTTAGAGAAACTCACTTTTAGTTTGTGGAGGAACTTAAATGTGTATATACCTAAACCTTGCTGTAAAGAAAGCACCCTCTTATGTATTGATTTGATAGAAGAGAACGCTAGCCAACTAAATGATTTTTTAAAAATTATCAATTATCCATATCTTGCTGTTACTTTCGCAGAAACATTGCATTGTGTAAGGGTGTAAAGTATTATTAAAAACATTTTTAGAAATATATTTCGTGGCTGCATAATTCAGAAATGTATAAGGTTGAAGGGCTAAGCTTACCAAAAGTGAGTTTGAAGCACAAACTTTGACCTGTAGCTATGACCCCTGTTATCATCACAGAAATGCCAGTTTGAGTATGTATAAGTACGCAGTTCCCCATTGTGATTTCCTAGTGGCTAGAGATTTTTACTAAAACATTACAAATCTGGATATACAGTTCTATTATTCTGATATACTGGAACTGTTGTTAAGTGACTAACTTAGTGCATAATTTAGACTTGTAAATGTATAAAAGCATGTTCAAACAGATATAAAGAAGTGGTGACGCTTTGCTGAATTGAGTTGAATAATTCCTTTCTCGGAATTCACGGTAGCAATAGACTTACTCCCTATTTTCTCTGTCCTCTTCATTTTCTTAGTTTTTTACAATAATTGTATTACATAAAATGCTCCACCTACATAAATACATTGTTATAGCGCCAGAATAAATGCTTTGTCTTTGGGACAACTGCTGTTCATACAGACAATCCTTCTGGGCTTTGTGTAAGTCATCTAATAACTCGGAGGTGTGTAGATGTTTTGTTTGCAATTCTGTTTTCCCCTTTTTCTGATCACTAGATTGTGACTCATGCTGCAGTATAATTCCAAAGCTACCTCAGATGCTCTGCCAGCTTGGTTAAGTGAGTATTAGTTATACATGGTCTTAAAACTAGATGTTTGGAGACTAGGGGTGAAATACTCCCAGCTCCAATGAGAAATTTGAAAAATCGTTTGAGATGCCCAGCAGAGAACTGCCCAGCAGAGAACTTCTCAGCTTGAAGAACAAAAAGCCCCATTTTCCAACCAAGTGTTCTATGGCGAATGAGGTCTTGTCAGTGAGCAGTGAGAGACCTATTTACATATATTAGCACATATTAACATACTGCAATTAGTTAATCTTGCCTCATTTACACAGTTTCCCAATCTCCCACATGCCAGATAGAAATGAGATGACAGCAGTTCCTACATGAAAGTTAGTATGGTTACCTGGTAACTTCAGCTCACCACTTGCTTCTCCACACCTCAATTCTGAACACAGGCATCTCAGGGCAACATGTCTTCACTGCACCATGGGCCTTGTGCCAGTTTCATCATCTGCAGTCCACTTACAGTACAGCTTTGTACTTCAGTGCTGCACACCTTTCACTGGAACAATGCTGCAGAAACAGGCAGCCACCTCCTGTTTTGTACCTGAGTGCACTCTCACACTCTCACTCTCTCTATTCTCACTCTCATTTTATGCATGCTCCATGTTCGCAGCATCCATGCCTTGTTTGGGCTTGTCTTTTATGCTTTGCACCTTATGGTACTTTTTCTTGACTTTCTTTTTAGAATAGATACAAAGCCAGGCAGTTTGTCTTGGTTGTCAACAGTGATCAATTAAGAAGACAGTCCAGCTTCTGTGTAGAAACATACAGTGTCAATCTCTCATCTATAGCATGTGCCAGCAGAGTAACTGGCAAACGCACTCCAGGTGGATCAGCCAAGTGGCCATGTCTCAAAGTCGAAGGTGCTTCATAGTCTTCAGTCAAACCAAGGGATTTGCTGTCAGTGGGAGGGTCCCAGAGCATTATTGGTGGATAAGTTTTGTTGGCGAAGGTGGGGAAATCAGTTCTTGGGATTGAGTCAGCAACTTGGGACACAGAGAGAACAAGAACAGTGAAGTGAAGAGCAGGAATGTAAATGTTTTAGTCTCCCATAATATACGTGCAACGTGAATGCACTTCCTCAGCGGAATGAGTTGCTGTTCCTGCAACCTTCGGGTGGCATCATTGTGGCACCGCAGGAGGCCCATGATGGACGTGTCATCTAAAGAATGGGAGGGGGAGTGGAAATGGTTTGCGACTGGGAGGTGCAGTTATTTATTGCGAACTGAGCGGAGGTGTTCTGCAAAGCAGTCCCCAAGCCTCCGCTTGGTTTCCCCAATGTAGAGGAAGCCACACCGAGTACAGTGGAAATGCTACACTTGCCCCCACACCACCTCCCTCACCCCTATCCCAGGCCCCAAGATTCACCTGCACATCTGCCAATGTGGTATTCTGCGTCCACGACTCATATTCCGCTTGGGAACCCTGCAGCCCAATGGTATCAATGTGGACTTCACCAGCTTCAAAATCTCCCCTTCCCCCACCGCATCCCAAAACCAGCCCAGTTCGTCCCCTCCCCCCACTGCACCACACAACCAGCCCAGCTCTTCTCCTCCACCCATGCATCCCAAAACCAGTCCAGCTTGTCTCTGCCTCCCTAACCTGTTCTTCCTCTCACCCATCCCTTCCTCCCACCGCAAGCCGCACCTCCATCTCCCACCTACTAACCTCATCCCACCTCCTTGACCTGTCCGTCTTCCCTGGACTGACCTATCCCCTCCCTACCTCCCCACCTATACTCTCCTCTCCACCTATCTTCTTTTCTCTCCATCTTCAGTCCGCCTCCCCCTCTCTCCCTATTTATTCCAGTTCCCTCCCCCCATCCCCCTCTCTGATGAAGGGTCTGGGCCCGAAACGTCAGCTTTTGTGCTCCTGAGATGCTGCTTGGCCTGCTGTGTTCATCCAGCCTCACATTTTATTATCTTGGATTCTCCAGCATCTGCAGTCCCCATTATCACTAAATATCTGCTAACTCAGGTTCTACATGTAGAAATGGTCACAGATGGTACAATAGGGACTGTGGCATATTGGTTATACTACATCTAGAGCTGTGTTCAAATTTCACCTTGGAAGCTGGAGAATTTAAATTCAATGAAACAAATAGTGGAACAGTGGTGATTATGGTGCAACCAGACTCATTTACTCCATTAGTTTCCTTCAGGGCAGGCAATCTGCCAGCCTTGCTCATTCTGGTCTGTGTGCGACTTCACACTCCGAATTATAATTCATTCTTAATTGCCCACTGAAATGGCCAAGTGAACTGTTGTCTCGTATTCAAGGAAGAGATGACCAGCACGCTCATGAGGGCAATTGCCAGCAAAGTCTGAGTTAAGTTTTTAAAACTTATTAGCCTTCAAGATCAATTGTTGAATATGTAAATTGGCCCCTGCTTGGCTTTACTGTGCCAAATATGACAGGTTATCTGAAGTCATGGGGTTCTTTATTGATTAGATTTTAAAATATTGTTCAGTTGTGTTTTAGGTATATTTTGCATATACAATTTAACATTTAGACTGTGATCACTGCCCTCAAGACATTATATATTGTAGATTTCAAACCAGAAAATCTGGCAAGTGAAGATGAAGTAACCTTTTGCTTTTATGGAAAAACTTTTTCATGACTCTTGTCCAAGAATAATTATTATTTTTGGGGCCTGAGATCTCTAGTGTATGATTATCACCAATTCTCTTCTTTCTGTAACTACAGATTTCAGAAATGGAGTGACCAGAAACCAGTGCTTTCAAAGATGTTAGACTGAGACTAATGTATGGCACAATGTTTCCAAAGATTTTGTTTCTTTTTACCACCTGAAACCCAGATTTGAATCCATTCCAAATGCATGGAATAAAGATCTCGCTCTCTGATGTTTTTTTCAAAATGTTCTGAGTTTGTAAATTTGATCTTCTTCCCAATGAGTCCTGTAAATAGTCTTTTATGATCATTTGAAGTTTGTTATGGTGAGTGAAAACTTGAACAAAATGTTTCTCTTTTCAACGAAAACTGTAGTGAATAAAGAAATAGCAGAGACATTAAAAATATTAATGGGATTTCAAGTTGATTAATCTCCTGGACTTGATGGGTTGCATCCTAGATCTTTTTAAAGATGATTACTACAGAGGTAATAGTGCATTGGTCTTCCAGAATTCCCTAAATTCCAGATCAGTTGTAATGGATTAGAAAGGAGAAAATGTAATTTTGTTATTCAAAGAAGAAGGGAGAGAGAGAACTGCCAACTATAGACCAGTTAACCTGAAATCAAGAGCAGGAGAAATGCTAGGATCTGTTTTTGGTATGTGGTAACTAAGCACGTGGATCATCTTAAAAAGGTCAGATAGTCAACGCTGAACTGTAAAGGAAAATCCATGTCTGACAAATCTGTTAGTGAATTTTGAGATTTTAAACTAGAAGGTAGATTTAGAGATTCGGTGTACTTATTTTCAAAAGGTGTTCTGTAAGTTTATTGTACAGAATTACAGCTCATGGGATTTGGAGTTAATATATTAAGCATGGTTTGTGAGTCAGTTAATGGGAAGAAAAGAGAAAGTAGGAATGAATTGGTCATTTTTGGGTTGGCAAGCTGTACTAATGAGATTTCCAGGATCAGTGTTTAGGACCTAACAACTTACAATGTATTTCAATAACTTGAATGAGAAGACTAAATCTAACGTGTCCATGTTTGCTGCTAACATAATTGTTGGTGATAATGTAAAATGAAGACAACATGATCTGCAAAGGGATGCAGGCAGATTAGGAGATTTGGCAAGAAGATGGCAAATGGAATATGGGAAATGTCAGGCTACTTACTTTGGAAAGAAACAAAAATATTTTAAATAGTTGGTGACTGGTTAATGCTGGTATCCTGAGGGGACATGGTTATACTTTATATAATAACACAGGCAAAGTCAATATGAAGGCACAATAAGCATTATAAACGAAATAGTTTGTCAACGTTTATTCCACTCTATAATCTAAAAGAAGCTATACCGCAATTGTATAGCGCTTTGGCAAGATTAACTTGGAGTATTGTGTATTATTTCAAGTCCTTACCTAAGAAAGGAAATCCTTACCTCGGTGGGAAGGCAACAAAAATTCATTGCTTTGACTTTTGGAAAAATCTTGTCAATGAAGGGAGTCTATGTAGGTTTGGTCTGTTTTCCCCAATGTACAACATGATGAGAAGCCTTTTCAGTGAAGCATCTAAAATTCTTAGGGGCTGTTGAAGGGATAAACCTGGGAGGATGTTTCCCTAACTTAACAGTCCAGAATTAGGGGTTTAGTTTGATTTTCATTTATTGTTGTGACATATACCCAAATACAGTGAAAAGTTTTTTGTTTTATGAGCAGTACGGGCAGATCATAGCATATAAGGACATACAGATCATATGGTGTTCAGATGATCGAAATATACAAGGGTGTGGCTGCACAGGAGGTGCACAATAACAAGATCAATGTTAGAAATAGTAGGAACTGCCAATGCTGAAGAATCTGAGGTAACAAGGTAGAGAGCTGGATGAACACAGCAGGCGAAGCAGCGTCAGAGGAGCGGGAAAGCTGACGTTTTGGGTCTGGACCCTCCTTCAGAAAAAAGATCAACATTAGATTTGAAATTAGAGAGGTCTATTCATTAGTCTAATAACAGCAGGGAAGAAGCTGTTCTTGAACTGTTGGTTCACGTGTTTTAAGCTTCTGTCTCTTCTGTCTGACACAAGAGGTTGGAAGAGAGTACTATCAGGGCTTGAATAATGTTGGCAGCCTTTCCACGGCAATGAGAAATGTAGATGGAATCCATGTATGGGAGATAATAAAATGTGAGGCTGGATGAACACAGCAGGCCAAGCAGCATCTCAGGAGCACAAAAGCTGACGTTTCGGGCCTAGACCCTTCATCAGAGAGGGGGATGGGGGGAGGGAACTGGAATAAATAGGGAGAGAGGGGGAGGCGGACCGAAGATGGAGAGTAAAGAAGATAGGTGGAGAGAGTGTAGGTGGGGAGGTAGGGAGGGGATAGGTCAGTCCAGGGAAGACGGACAGGTCAAGGAGGTGGGATGAGGTTAGTAGGTAGCTGGGGGTGCGGCTTGGGGTGGGAGGAAGGGATGGGTGAGAGGAAGAACCGGTTAGGGAGGCAGAGACAGGTTGGACTGGTTTTGGGATGCAGTGGGTGGGGGGGAAGAGCTGGGCTGGTTGTGTGGTGCAGTGGGGGGAGGGGATGAACTGGGCTGGTTCAGGGATGCAGTGGGGGAAGGGGAGATTTTGAAACTGGTGAAGTCCACATTGATACCATTGGGCTGCAGGGTTCCCAGGCGGAATATGAGTTGCTGTTCCTGCAACCTTCGGGTGGCATCATTGTGGCAGTGCAGGAGGCCCATGATGGACATGTCATATAGGAGGGGGAGTGGAAATGGTTTGCGACTGGGAGGTGCAGTTGTTTGTTGCGAACTGAGCGGAGGTGTTCTGCAAAGCGGTCCCCAAGCCTCCGCTTGGTTTCCCCAATGTAGAGGAAGCCGCACCGGGTACAGTGGATGCAGTATACCACATTGGCAGATGTGCAGGTGAACCTCTGCTTAATGTGGAATGTCATCTTGGGGCCTGGGATGGGGGTGAGGGAGGAGGTGTGGGGACAAGTGTAGCATTTCCTGCGGTTGCAGGGGAAGGTGCCGGGTGTGGTGGGGTTGGAGGGCAGTGTGGAGCGAACAAGGGAGTCACGGAGAGAGTGGTCTCTCCGGAAAGCACCCGCATGGGCCCCAGCTATGCCTGCTTTTGAATAGTAAAATGAGCTCAGAGAGCTAAATGGTCTATTCCTTTTCAAGCTGCTTGTACCCTTCTGTTTTTAACTGGCCTAACATGGCAGTTGCAAGAAAAGGACAAAAAACTGAGTATCTCCAACAAATGATTTATCACTCCCACCTTCATCTTCTTGACACTCGTCATGCCAATAACTTAATGCTCTTCTGGATGAGTGCAGCATCAAAAATGCTTGACATTCAATACCATATAGAATAGAATACTCCATTTGGTTGCTCCTACTAAATTGCTGAAGAGACATAATTCATACATTAATGACTCTGTATAAATGCAAGCAGTTTCAGTGAAGAGGAATTGTTGAATGAAGGGAATATAGTGAAGGAGCTAAATAGAATTTACTGGCTTCCTGCTCCACCTATTAAGAATTTTAGGAGAACAGTCTTAGTGCAATGCTTCTAAAATATGAAATCTTAAAATAGGCTTAGCCTTGATTTTTCATGGATCTGAAATGTTGCCAGTTCCATGAAATTTGGGCCCATTTTGATTAATGCACGTAACCAATAAAGGGTGGACCACGTGCTGACTGTGCTTTTAATATAAAAATGTTTTTACTTATTAACAGATAATTACAAACTGCTCCAAAATGCATTAGCTCCAATTTGAAGTAGTTTGATTAGCATTACACTAACCACTTTTTCAGTCTGTGACGCATGCTGTTTTGTTATTACTTCTGTTAAATGCAAATGAACATCTGTTCTTGCAATTATGGGTGCCAGAAATCTGCGTAATAGTCCAGAGCATGAAAGTGAAGATACCTATAAGGGAACAAAATTTGAAACTCTTACATTAAAATAAGTGAATCATGTTGGAATGTGTGAATTATTTTGGGGAAAATGAGTGAGTTGAAACTTTACAGGTACAAAATTAAAGGTTTTGTTTTAAAAAATGCAGGTCATGACTAAAATAACATGAACAATTTGCATTATCCATGTGTCATGCTCAGTAAAGAGCCACATTCGTAATTCTGAAGATAAAAACTTCATTCACTGTGACTATCAAAAGTGGATAATTACTGCTTAAATGGCCACTGAGAATCCACTGCCTACTGTTTGATTTCTACAAAAAAAAATCAGCTTCTGTCTGAAGCTGTTTCTAGAAAGTTCACAAAATGTAAATGATACCTAAAATTCAATAACCTGCCTGTCTGATGTGCCTTTATCTCTAAGATCAGCATTCCACAAAGACAAGTGTGAATATCCACAATTGTGTAGCACTGGCTTCTAACATCTAATTGTGTGGACAGTGGAAGCACTGATCTTACAGTCACATTATCGAAACTGACTTTAGACCTATTTGCCTACTGCAAGGATCAGACAGGAATGAGTCACTCTGGGAACCTACAGGACAAAGAGAGACTATTGCTCCAGTCAGTAGAAGAGAACCTTGCCTGACACCAATCCAGCTCAGACAGTATGAGGGCAATAAATTCACTTTTACCTGCAAAGATTTGTCAACCATAGCTTCATCCAGAGATTGAGATTTCCAACTTGCATTCATCTTCAGAGAACTATGAGAGGCAGCCCGTCAGACCTATTCTATGTACACCTTAAAAGACTCCATCTGAGTGTGATTTGCTTCTTGTATTCTGTTAATAAACTAGTGGTATGCTTTGTCCTCTGGAATCCATCCTTCTACATGTGTATGTGAGTTTTTGATTATACTTGCATATTGGGGTTTTGTGTGAATAAAGAGTTGTTGTTGCATACAACTAATGAGAAAGAGGAAAACATATCCCATAATTTCTCTACCTGTCCATAATACATGGCAGGGATGACAGAATTATTGAATTGTGATATCAAAATAACACCAGAGAAAATGATGATGACTTTGAAAATGGACAAACTTAGTGTTTTTGGGAATTAGCTTCAAAGTGGTTTTGAAATCACAATGTATCCTGAACTGTGTTGTGACAGGTTTATGATGCACTGAAAATTATAACTTGAGATATTTTAGTCAAATGCTAGTGAGTGCTTACAGTTGATGGTTGCACTTGTAATTCTGGTTTAAAAAAAGTATGGTTCATTCGTTTGGTAAAGACTGCATAATTTTATTTTACTTTATTTTTGATAACTAAATTTAAAAAGACTTTTAAAATAAAGGACTGTGGAAGGAACTGCCATACTTTTAAATACAAGTTACTGGAACTTATTGTGAATTGTGCTGTGGGTTGTGTCTGGACTGCTGGTCTGTTCAAGTTGTGAGGGAGGAGAAGTAAATTGGCATGGCACAGGGTTGCATGTGTGGTGTTAGATTTGGTCAGCAGCAGAGTGCTGAATTGATCTGTGCAATTGTGAGCAGTTGTGGATGCCAGAAGCCATCAGCCTGATGATAACTCTGGTTCTTGGGCAGCTCTACAGCTTGTGTGTGAACAATTCAAAGGCAGAGGTCTCCAGACTGAAAGATACAGGGTGTGTGTCTACGTCTGCAGCAAAGTAACTCCAGCCTGGAGAGATAGCAAATGATGGGTAAGATTAATTGGCTATTAGCTGTTGCCTTTAACCAGTAACTCAAATTTTATAATTACATTACCAATTGCCCAGTACCTCCAGCAAAGAAGTGAAAGATTCCACTTGGAGAAAAGAAGTTCATGGGAAGCAAAGGAATATCTCATCAAATGCTGTGGACTAATGCTTTTAAATGATTTCCTCAGAATTATTTCCTCCACCCATAAGACCAATTTTTTTTCTATTAATTCTTGGAACATGGGTTGTATTTCATATTATTGTTAATCTGTGTCCAAAACCTGAGTCTGTCAGGCAGGTTAATTGGGCACTCTGCATACTTTAATCAAACTATTAACACTTATGGTGACTCTAGGAGCCGTGAGGCTCAAGAATCAGTGTACTTTTGCAATTGAGTCACAATGTATCACAAAATTTCTTCTCTCCAATCTTCATCTCCTGGGCTTGGTGATTAGTGGCAAATGATATCTCATTGTTCTTGATCTGTCTCTAGTCTTTGACATGACTGCATTCTCCTTCAGCATCTCACCCAGTTCCATTTAAGTCTACCTAATTATAACCAGTGTATTATTTACAATGGTTTCTCTTCCTGCTTCCCACGTTCCCCGCAGGTCTGTCGTTGAACATTTCAGCAATATCAGCTGAAGGCCCAGTCAGTTTTCACATGACACTGAACAAACCTAGATCTAATTGCCACCACCTCTTTTGACTCATTCTGTGTTGCTAAGTTAGCAAACAGCTTGACTGTCATCCAGTACTGAAATCATCTTCGGATTCCTCGGGCGCGAATGTGATTTTCAAGAAGGCCGTTCGGTAATAAGAACTATATTAATTGGTAGAAAGTTGAGAAATGTGTCCTGTCAAATTTGATTGCTTTCACTTTAGAATTTTTAAAGGATTGTAATGATAATCATGTACCACTATACAATTAGTGTATTTTGTGAAAGGTGAGCAACTGTTTATGGGATGTTGCAGCGAGTGCTAAACTCCTTTGTGTTACTGATCTTTTCAACAAGTGTAAAGCAAGATGGAAGTTCAGAAATTGGAAAAAATCTGTATTAACATAATTCTGTTCACATTCAGGATAGCGATTTAACGTAGAATTAGTACGTCTGAGGCTCTTACAAGACTTTTCACATGTCTGTGCCTTGTGCTGTTCAATAATCCAAGGTATCAGTTAAGCTTATTTTTATTTGCAATTGTGCTATACTGCCCTTAATTTCCGGATAACATTGTTTAGACCATGTAGTTTTACAGGGAGTGAGATTAACAGACATCAGGGTGGATGAAGGGATCACAATAGTGGACTTGAAATGAAAACAATCTTATGATCCTACTGTGGTAATTGGGACAGTTACCATTAACTGAATAATGTCATCCATGGGAAAGGTTGAGTACTGGTTGGGCCTAACAAATGATGATTTGTGCCTTAATACAGTGTGTATTGCGAATGGAGAGATGTTTGTGATATACCATTAATAAGTTTCACAAAACGTTGACAGCACCTTTGACAGCCAATGGCACACTTTGCTCTGTGTCAACAAATAGAAAGCTATAAACATCAGCAGCAACCTGTCTAATGAAGAACAGCCTCCTGCTGTACACATTCTCAAAGATATCCAATAAGTTCTGTTTAACTTTTGCACGAGGTTTACTCTTACTAACGCAAAACCCTCTTTCACCTATCTTCCAACAGACTTATCTACTTATCTGGGGTAATGAGGCGATAATTCCATCCAAAGCAATGAAACAAAAATAGAGCCTAGGGTAGTAAACTGCGAGATTTCACAAGACAAACAGTAAAACCCCATTGGGAATCCACTAAATAGAACCGCATACTGACCTCACTTTTAAATAGTCCTTTCCGTCTGTCTGCAGTTGTATTCGGTGGATTTGCCCCAGGGTGGGGCAGTTAAAATCATATTGACATCCTTCTGTATTAAAGGACCTCAGTTTGCATGAATTCAGGAATCTCTGACCACTATTAAATGGACAGTTAAATAGGCAGCCAGAATAATTACAAGAGGTTAAGGTGCAGTAAGGTCAAATCATTCATTTTATTGACTTATGAATTGCCACCTTTCCACAATATTATGCTTCTTTTTCAAGCAATAACTGAAAAAAAGTGAAATGGCATTCAGCACATGTATGAGATTTGACTGACATCAAGTCTTCGCGAAAGAACAGTGACTATATTCCAAATGTAAGCATTGGCTGTAAGGTACTTTTGAGATGTCTGGTGGTCATGAAAAATATGATATGAATTTAACTATTTTCTTTTTAAACAATAGTTATACACCAATCATCATTTTAAAGGTTGCGACCGTTAATTGTGCGTTTTTGCTTTAATCTCCTTGCCTTGTGCCATGAAATGAGTGAGCCATCAGATTCATTTTGGTATGACTTGCAGTGGTGGCCAGGAGCCTATGTGGAAGAAGGTAAAGAATAGCCAGAATAAAATGAGGATTGAGTCTGAGCCTAGAATACAAGACTCTCTTGGAATTATCATCTTTAATACAGGGAAATCAGCCAACAAATTTATTTCTTTTGCTTAAAAAGATAATTTATGCAGCCAGTAATTAGTTTTATCACTAAATTTCTCCAGTCAATACAGTGTGGAGCTGGAGGAACACAACAGGTCAGACAGTATCAGAGGAACAGGAGAGTCGACTCTCCTGCTCCTCTGCTGCTTGACAAGCCGTGTTCCACCAGCTCCACATTATATTGACTCTGACTCCGACTCCAGCATCTGCAGTTTTTGCTAAAACTAAATTGTTCCATGCACTTTGGCAACTATAATTGGGAGATTTGGGAACTAGAATTTAGTCCATCATCTACAATAGGCAGAAGGCGCTGCACGGGGTGAGTGAATAGAAGGTGGAAAAAAAACTCTAGTCTTTGTACTGTACACGGACTAGTTGTTGGGTTTGTTTTGGCGAACTTATTGAATAGCCGAAAAGAATAAAGCAGTATTAATCACTGAGCATGCTTGATACAGGTAATAAACAAAATAGAAGGGAGAGAAAGTACTGTTCCTTATCTCTTTGCGTTTTGTGTATTGTTTTGCAAAGAGTTGATCATTCCCTTTTGTCAGTTTTTAAATTGCTAGCGTTTTCAGTTGTACTCTGATCATTTTGTCTGTTTTTGATGTTTTCTATAGGTGGATTTGTTACATTTTCATCTAGCTTCTCAGGCCTCTGTGAAGGAAAACCTGCTCTAGTACCAACAAGCATTTCACAGCCATGCTTACCTGTCACCAACACTGGCCCAACTCGCATTCTTCCTCACCTTTACCTTGGTTGCCAACGAGATGTATTGAACAAGGTAATGAGTGTGGCTGCTAGTGTACACAAACCTTTGATTTTTATTAAGTAATTGACTTATTAAAGTGATGTTTTACCACTTGTGTATTTGTGCCATGAAATGTATCACAAAAAGGAAATAAATGGAGCAAGAATGATTCAAAGCACACCCATTTTTAGGAAGTTAAAATGGAGCTCAGTGTTTTGAAATAAGACAATACGGATCACAATTAGAATTAAACCAAGCAAAGCTCCAGTTTGAGATAGTCATATAATTTGAACTGCACTGAATAGCATTTAATAATATTTGTGTTTTTTTTCTGTTTTGCTTCAAATATAGGAGCTAATGCAACAGATTGATATCGGCTATGTACTCAATGCAAGTAACACGTGCCCAAAACCTGACTTTATCCCAGAGAGTCACTTTCTACGTGTTCCAGTCAATGACAGCTTTTGTGAGAAGATATTGCCTTGGCTTGACAAATCAGTAGAATTTATAGGTCAGTAGGAATATTTTTTTTTCCCCTTGTTTCTTAAATAAATTGTAATACATTCTTTGTGGTAATTTTCATCATGCCTTGTGACTCTTTGAGGCTTCCTGATTATTAATTGTCCTTAGCCGGAAAGGAGATGGACACGTGAGGAGAGCTTGGGGCATTTCCCTGTTGTGACAGCTCCCCTCCCCATGAAATGTTATTTTTTTCTATTTGACACAGCTTCATGAAACTGAGAGTACGACCTCTGAGAAATTGCAGATGTAAATCTACATTAGATCAAAGGAATGGAAATAGTAAAATCTGTTATTTTGACCTTTTAGCAAATGCATATTCAGGTTTTTTTTTCAGAAAAAAAAACACACTAGCTCACAAATTTAGAAGATGAAGTAGCGCTTTGGAGAGAGGCTGAATAGGTAGAGAATTTTTTCCTCTGGAGCCTCGGATGCTGAGGGGTCACCTTTATAGAGGTTCATAAAATCCTGAGGGGCATTGATAAAGTGAATGGTCAAGGTCTTTTCCCCAGGCTAGGGGAGTCCAAAGGGAGCATAGGTTTAAAGAGGGGAGAAAAACATTTAAAATGGACCTGATGGGCACCTTTTTCATCCACAGGGTGATGCCTGTATGGAACAAGCTGCCAAAGGAAGTGGTGGAGGCAGGTACAATTATGTCATTTAAAGGGTATCTGGATGGATACATGAATAGAAAGAGTTTAGAGGGATGTGGGTCAAATGCTGTTAAATGCCACTTGATCAGTTTAGGATATCTGGTCAGCATAGATGTGTTGGAACAAAGGGTCTGTTTCCGTGCTGTATATCTCTATGGCTGAGTAGACCATTGAACTCCTTGAGCTGGCTCTGCCGTTCAGTGACATTATGGTTGCTCTTTAATGTTTCAGGTTCCATATTCCCCTCTCTCCCGAATAAGTTTTGATTCCCTTGGCCAAAAAGAATCTTATCTCCTCCACTTTTTAAAAAATATTCAATAACCTTGCCTTCATTGCTTTGAGACAAGTGTTCAAAATTACAGAATCCTCTGAGGAAAATGAAAATGTTTGTGTAAAGTTGGTTGCTGTAAATTTTTTCTGGAATTTTCTTTGCTGGACAATCCGTCTGACTGATGGTTAGCACTGTCACAAAGCAGAAACAAGTGTATTACCCAATGATCCATTTTGTAGATAAACTTAATTTTCTTTCATCTCTTAGTACTTACTTTAATCTCTTATTATCCAAGCATTGTCAGCTATTTAACTGAATGTTTGTGGTTCATTCAGTCTGCTTGATATCATCAGTGAAGGAGGAGAACAGTTCACCCCGAAGTCAATAAATTTCAGCAAGTTCGTTATATACTCAACCTACCAGCTACTGTTCCCCAAATTTTCTTTTAGTCCTTGACAGATCTGGGATTGGCAAAGATGGATTGCAGGAGAATTAAGCCACAAGTCATAGAGATATACAGCATGGAACAGACCCTTCGTTCCATCTTGTCCATACAGACCGGATTTCCTCAATAAATTTAGTCCTATTTGCCAGCATTTGGCCGATATCCATCTAAACCTTTCCTATTCATATACCCATCCAGACACCTTTTTAAATGTTATAACTGTACCAGTTTGCACCACTTCCTCTGGCAGCTCATTCCATACACGCATCGCCACTGCATGAAAATCTTGCCCCTGAGGTCCCTTTTAAATCTTATCCCCTCACCTTAAACCTGTGCCCTCTAGCTTTGGACGCTCCCACCCGGGAAAAAAGACCATTGTTGATTTACCCTATCCATGCCCCTCATGATTTTATAAACTGCTATAAGATCACCCCTCAAACTCCAGTACTTCAGGGAAAATAGCCCTAGTCTATTCAACCTCTCCCTGTAGTTCAAACTCTCCAACTCTAGCAACATCCTTCCTATTGCAGGGAGACCAGAACTGCACGCAGTATTCCAATAGTGGCCGAACTATTGTCCTGTACAGCCGCAACATGACCTCCCAATTCCTATACTCAATGTACTGACCAATAAAGGGAAGCATACCAAACAGCACCTTCGCTATCCTATCTACCTGGCACTCCACTTTCAAGGAACTATGAACCTGCACTCCAAGGTCTTTTTGTTTAATAACACTCCCAAGACCTTACCGTTAAATGTATCAGTCCTGGTCTGATTTGCCTTTCCAAAATGCACAACCTCACATTTACTCCCTCACATTTATCTAAATTAAGCACCATCTGTCGTTCCTCAGGCCACTGGCCCATCTGATCAAGATTCCATTGTATTCTAGGGTAACCTTCTTGGCTGTCCACCATATCTCCTCCAATTTTAGTGTCATTTGCAAACTTACTAACCATACCTCCTTTGTTCACCTCCAAATCATTTATATAAATGACAAAAAGCAGTGAACCCAGCACTGATCCTTATGGCATACTGTTGGTCACAGGCCTCCAATCTGAAAAGCAACCCTGCACCACCAACCTCAGTCTTCTGCCTTCAAGCCAGCTCTGTATCGAGATGGCCAGTTCTCCCTGTATTCCATGTGATCTAACCTTGCTAACCAGTCTACCATGGTGAACCTTGTCAAACACCTTACTGAAGTACATGTAGATCACATCCACCTCATTGCCTGCATCAATCCTCTTCAAAAAAAACTTAATGAAGTTAGTGAGCCACGATTTCCCACACACAAAGCCATGTTGACTATCTCTAATCGGCCCTTGCCTTTCCAAATACATGCAAGTCCTGTCCCTCTGGATTCCTTCCAAGAACGTTCCCACAACCAATGTCAGACTCACTGCTCTATAGATCCCTGGCTTTTCCTTACCACCTTTCTTAAATAGTGGAACCATGTTAACCAACCTCGGCACCTCAACGTTCACTACCAATGATACAAATATCTTAGCATGGGGCCCAGCAATCACTTCCTTAGCTTCCCACCAAGTTCTAGGCTACACCTGATCAGGTTCTGGGGATTTGTACATCTTATGCATTTTAAGCCATCCAGGCCCACCTCATCTATAATATGAACATTTTTCAAGATATTGCTATTTATTTCACCATGTTCTATACCTTCCATATCCTTCTCCTCAGTAAACACTGATGCAAAATACTTGTTTAATATCTCCCCCGTCACCTGCATTTCCACACACAGGTGGCCTTTCTGATCTTTAAGGGGCCCTATTCTCTCCCTAGTTACCATTTTTTGTCCTTAAGCCCTTTGGATTCTCCTTAACCCTTTTTGGCAAAGCTATCTCATGTCCCCTTTTTGCCCTCCTGATTTCTCTCATGCTCCTACTGCCTCTATACTCTTGTAGGGATTCACTCGATCTCTGCTGCCTGTATTTGACATGTGCTTCCTTCTTTTTCTTGACCAAAACCCCTCTTTCTCTAGTCATCCACCCCCTATCAACTTTTGAAAGTTCTTGCCTAATACTGTCAAATTTGACCTTCCTCCAGTTTAGAACATTAACTTCTAGATCTGGTCTATCCTTTTCCATCACTATTTTAAAACTAATAGAATTAAGGTCACTGGCTGCAAAGTGCCCCGCCACTAACATCTCCGTCATCTGCACTGCCTTATTTCCCAAGAGCAATTCAAGTTTTGCATCTTCTCTAGTAGGTATATCCACATACAGAATCAGAAATTTTTCTTGTACACACCTGACATATTCCTCTTCATCCATGCCCTTAACACTGTGGCAGTCCCAGTCTATGATTGAAAAGTTAAAATCCCCTACCAAAGCTACCTTATTATTCTTACAGATAACAGATCTCCTTACAAATTTGTTTCTAGTACAGTCTCAATAAGGTGATCATTCTCTTTCTTATTTCTCAGTTCCAACCGAATAACTTCCCTGGACGTATTCCCAGGAATATCCTCCCTAAGTACAGCCGCAATGTTATTTCCCTAATCAAAAATGCCACTCTCTCCTCCTCTCTTGCCCCCATTTCTATCCTTCCTATAGCATCTGTGCCTTGGAACATTAAGCTGCCAGTCCTGTCCATCCGTGATGCAACATCTCTGTAATTGCTATCATATCTCAGTCCTATGTTCTAACTGTGCCAAAAGTTCATCTGCATTGAAATAAATGCAATTTAAGTAATCAGTCTTACCTTGTTCTTTGCTTTGTTCTTGCCTGCCCTGACTGTCTGACTTTCTCCTTTTCCCAACTGTATCAGTCTCGGACTGATTTCTTACCTCAATGTATCCTTTAGGTCACCATCCCCTGTCCTCACTAGTTCAAATCCTCCCAGGCAGCTCTAGCACATCTCCCTGCCAGTATAGTAGTCCCCTTCCAATTCAAGTACAATCCATCCTTCTTATACAGGTCAGTTCTACCCCAGAAGACATTCCAGTGATCAAGAATTGTGAATCCTTCTCCCTTGCACCAGCTTCTCAGCCACTCATTTATCTGCTCTAGCCCCCATTCCTACCTTCACTAGCTCATGGCACTGGGAGTAATCCAGATCTTACTATCCTCAAGGACCCAAACCTGTGTGGGAGAGCTCATAGCAGGGAGCAGCTAAGTAGCTTTATAAAGTGTAACCATACTCTTTTTTTTTTTTCCTCCTCATATAAATTTTCAATAGGGAGTAGAGTGATTGTATGCTTTATTGAGATCTGTTTCTTGATTAAACTTGAAAAATATAAAACATAGGTGCTAATTTAGCTTGGAGCAGATTTTTTTTAAAAAAGAGCCGTGACTGTGCTATTTTCTGGTCTGTAGATTGTTAGGGTGCAAAGGTGGCCTTTAGCAGAGTGATGTGCTCTTCCTGCTAGATGTGGAAGATTACAGAGAGTTTCCATGTTACTGAGTAAATTAACAACAGAAGTTTGGGGCGGCACCTAGATATACACATGAACGTCGTCTAGCAAATCAGCACTTCTATAAACAGTCACAGCAATGTAAACAAAATATTACTTTATAAAATAACAGTACAGTTCCAACTAATCTTCCAGAGCATGGAAGTGTAATGTTGCAGATTATAAACTGTATCTAAATTCACCATTTGAAAAAATAAAGAACATCGCTAAAGTTCCATCTCCGTTTCATTTCTAGAGAAAGCAAAGGCATCAAATGGATCTGTGTTGGTGCACTGCTTGGCTGGAATTTCCCGTTCTGCCACCATTGCCATAGCTTATATAATGAAGAGAATGGATATGTCACTAGATGAAGCTTACAGGTAAGTAGTAGGATGTTATCAGTTTAGTAGTTTGTGCAGAGATTTTGTTACTGACTCAAAGGTGAGTTAAAGTGGCAGAATGTAGATGTAATAATAAATTTAAAGACATGGAGGTATGTATGTTATTGAAATAGTCACTAATTGACCCATAATCTAATCCTTCAAAATAGTGGTAGGTGGCAGCAATTTGGTTTATGGCTCTGCCATTCATAATAGAGGGCTATTGGTAGAATCATGGACTGAGCAGTTCAAGTTTATCTCTTGCCATTGCTGGACTTAGCCATACTGAGGATAGGGATGTCCGTATGGCTCTGGGACAAGAAATCTTCAAGGGAGAAGGGTGTTGGATTTCAGATGATAAAAATAGTTCAATGAGACAATCACAGTAGACTTCTGATTTGAACACCTAGCTAAAAGGGGCAAATATTTGAGTCACTTGGCTGGAATTGAGAGTCTTGTTCTGATTTGATGCCTGGGTTATGTCCGTGTTTATCAAACACTAATTTAATGCTGCTAATCTTATAACAGCTATTTTACAGCTGGATGATTTTCGCTTCTTAAAAAGCTGTTTGACTGGCCAAACAGGCTGTTATGTTTGGACTACAATACATGGGAATAGATGGACAGAGACTCTTTCACAAGTGAACATGATGGCCTTTGCCTCAGATCAGTTCAGCTTAGTGTCAGTGAGCTTATGGCAAGTTGGAAATATTCTAACCCATAAAAGCAGAGATGTATTTACATGGTTTGCTTCAGACTATGACCACATCTCAGAGGTGCAGGTTCAGAACAGGGTTGATGAAACCAGTATTGGACGGAATAAAAAGGGAAGTCTGGGGGATTGAGAACAAGGATCCAGAGAAAGGAATGAGGGGGCATGCTCTCAAAAAGACAGATAATTTGCTGACCATAGCACTTGTTAAAGCAGGAACCTTTTCAAAGGGACGAGTGGAAAATTTGATGTAGTTATCAGGTATTAGGAGGATGGCTAGCATCCTTTAAAAATAGGACTAAGATTGATTTATTGTCTGCCTCGTGCCGATGCAAGGACCATGTTGAAGGGTATTAGAGAGTGAAGGAGTGTTTTCAATTGTAGCTGTCTATATTGGAGCCTAAAACATGAAGCAACAGACAATAGTTTTTGAGAGAACTAGGAACATTTTTTTTTTAAAAAAGACTTTGAGTGTTATTGTCTTTGGATTAGTATGATTCATTTGTAAATTAGAGGTTAAAAATGGCTGAAGGAGTGGTATCAAAGAGGGACTTCGTGTGACGATAGCTAGTACAAGTATACAGTTAAGAAAAGTATACACTTTAGGAAAGGCAGTCATAACGACTTAATAAATAGGAGGGCATGCTCGCAAGTTGTGAAAGGGAGTTGAAATCCTGCCATTTACATTTGAAATCACTGAAAATCTGGAATTAAGAGTATAATGATGATCATAAATCCATTGTTTGTCAGGAGAAAAAAAAAAACTGATTCACTAATGTCCTTTTAGGGAAGGAAACTTTCATCTGTACCTGGTCTGGCCTACATAGGACTCCTGACCCTCAATGCGGTTGGCTCTTTACTGCCCACTTGGGCAATTAGGGATGGACAGTAAATGCTGGCCTAGCCAACAGCATCCTTATCCCATGGAATGAATCTTTTAGAAGTCTTTGTTTTTGAACTATTAAAGTAATAAAAATCAGAACTGGAATAAAGCAAACAGGTACCAGAAACAACACTGGCAGAATAAAGAAAGAAAATACTTTAAGACTGTAATGGGAATTGTGTATTACAAGCATCTGTGAAATAGTGGAATGTATTTATAGCTAGAAATTGGCTGCATATGTTGTCCAGAGTAATTTTTAAAATAAATATCTTGGTTGTGCTTGGGAATGATAATTTTGGAACAAAGGGAGCAGCATATTAAATAAAATAATGATGCCAAATTAGAGACAATAAGGACAGATGCTGGAAGCCTGAGTCTATTGATGTGAGGCTGGAAAAATCACAGCAGGTCAGACAGCAGAGAAGCAGCTAAGTCAACGTTTTGAGCTGAAACCCTTCGTCAGGATTGGGAGGGGGAGCCCAGAAGTAAAGACGGATGGGGATTAGGCTGAGCAAGTGTTATGAGAGATGGTGAGAGGTAGATTCTGGTAGGGGGTATTGTGATTGGTCCCTGGGTACAATGGAGCAGATAGGTTAGTAGAAAGATGGTCAGGATGGTGAGGGAGAGAAAGAGGGCTGGAAAGGGGATGAGGCTGGGTTGTAAACTCCCAAAGGTGAAATACCAGTTAGTATTCCTCCAGTTTATGTTTGGCCTCACTCTGACAGTGGAGGATGCCAAGAATGGACGTGTCATCAGGGGAGTGGGAGGGGGAAAATTTAAAATGGATAGCAACCAGAAGATCAGGTGGGTTGATGCATGCAGAATGCAGATGCTCCACGAACCGGTCCCTGACCCTGTGTTTCGTTTCCCTGATATGGAGGAAACTACATCAGGAGCAACACATGCAATAAGTCAGGTTGGGTGAAGTGTAGGTGAATCTCTGCCAGATCTAGAAGGATTATTTGGGGCTTTGGATGGAGGGGAGAGGGGAGGTGTAACAGCTGGTGTTGCATCTCTTGTGGTTGCTGCGAAAGGTACTGGGTGTGGTGAGGAATGTCGAGCTGACGACAGAGTCGTGGAATGGAACAGTGCCCACAGAAAGCGGACAGGGCTGGGGAGGGAAATACCTTTTTTGGTGGTACTGTCTGATTGTAGGTGGCAGAAATGTCAGAGGATGATGTATTGTATTCGGGAGTTAGGGGTAGCGCATGATCCAAGTTTATTTAACAGCCTCAGATTGTGTGAACACTTATCTAATAATGACTGTAATACAGTTGTTACAGTAATGATATTTTAGGAGATGGTTTTGAAAGGGGAAACCTAAGATTTGAAATTTAGATACTGCTGACTTCCACCTGTAGTAGTAGTAACTGGGTTGTTTGCAATAATTTGGCTAAAATTGTAGGTGATCAGGGGATATCTACAGACAAATATGAAAAAGGGTGAAAGGACAGTATTTCAAATTTCAAGATTTTTATTGTAACAAACTTACTAAACACATCACTTATACAATCAGACTAAAGTTAAAACATGTCACATTAACTAATACAATCCAAAATATGTCTCCGTTTTACACAATGTCTTGCTTCTGGCAAATGTGTAGCATTATAGGAACAGTCAGAGTCAGTAAATCTCAGCACCAGCATTTCTCCCGGTCATTGACGGAGGTCTGCAGTCCTTTGATAATCATTCCACTCAGCTAAGTTTTCTCATGTTGTATTACCCTATCATAGCATACTTTTGTTGACTTTCCAGTACTTACAAAGAATCCCGCTTGCCCACTGCAGTAGCTTCTTTGCTCTGCATCTTAAACAGCTGATGACCAGTTTCTATGAAATTACCCAAAAAGGTGTTAAAACTGGCACCCATCGCTTGAATACATTGTTGTTGAACTTTTTCTCCCTATAGCAACCCGATCACAATATATCCATTTGAAAAATGATGATTTCACCTTTTTCTGAACATGATTCTGCCTTGCCTTTTATTACATAACTGTCTTGTAAAGTTCAGGGTTTATAGCAGGAAGTGTTGAAAAAGGACTTGATGCAATACAGAACTGGCTTATATTCCCAAGTAAAAAGCTTGTGGGAAAAAAAACTATGGGCGGCTAAAGTAGTAAGGGCACCATAAAACAAAAGAGAAACAAAGGATAGAATGGGCGAAGCAGATGAAATTTGCAAGGAAAACAAAAATCTTTTTCCTAATTGTAGAAGAGGTGGTGAAGAATAATGCAGATTCCTTAAAAACTAAATGATGTTATAAATGGTGAAACTGAAATGGCAGATTATAGAAGAGATTAGCATTTTGGAAAACCTAAGTAATAGCAAGGATGCAGCAAAATTGTTGTAATAAGAAAAAAGGCACTAAAAGTGTTACATCTCCAGAAATGGGATGTTTTACAATTCACTTTCTCAGGAAGCAGGTTACATTGTACTTTCCCTCTGATCAGGAACTGCTCCTGTATTTTAAGGGGGGGGAAAAAAATCAGGGCATAAATTTCCCCAGTGATTAAAGACAGAACAGCTGAACACCTTAGATTTTCAGCTGGCCAGTATGGATCTGCAAAAGACGGAATGCACCCAATGAAAATTGTTGAACATTTTCAAAATGTATCTATACAGGAGAATGTCTATGGCTGCTTTTAACACAAACTCCAAGAAACTTCAATCAATCAGATATCAGCAAAAGCTGAAGCTCTGAATTGAACACATTTTTTGAACTGATCAGATTGAACAACCAAAGGATAATAAGCAGATACAGCAAGTCCTCACTGAAACTTGCAGTGCCCCTGAAATCTGCAACTTTAAGTACATCACATTTTTCTCCATTAAAACCCTTATCAGAACAAAACACATTTTACTTTGAAATACTTTACATTTCTAAATTTCTACACCTTTTTTTGTTTTACATTGATTTTGTTTAACAGCATCTCCTGCTTCTTGAAAGCTCCAGCTTTCCGTCCTCAAGTCTTTCACTGTGTGTGTCTGTGTCTCTCCCTCCCTCCCTCCCTCACTGCTTACATCTCCTGAACCTATGTTTCCATTCAAACTTTGGATCCAATTTGATCTGACCTAAAAGGTGGAATTTGGGGTGGGTGAGGTGAACAGCGCAGAGCTGGGGCTGTCATCATTCATTCATTTTTTTTTAAAAGATGTACTTGTTCACTACTTCTTTATCTTGAATCCTCTCTGCAAGATTGGAGTCTGGAGTCAAGTGGCAAGAGACAGCATGAGTGGCTTTCTCTTTAAAAGAACTGAAAATGGTGGAGGTCTAAAGAATCTTACAAGACCATGGTACATGAATTAAATTGTGATGGATAATTATAAAGAATAATCAGTAAAACAAAATGAAATTCTGACCTTTAAAATATAGATATTAGAGAATCCTGTTGCTCCCATGCCTCGGGAACGACATATTGGTTCCAGAGGGGTAAGCACAATAATTACCAATGCAATACTTAGGGTACAGGTCTCCGGTATTAGTAAAATTAAGGACAAATTGATTAAATTTGAGAATATCAAGGCAACTCATAGAATAGAGACACTATGTCCACTGAGTGCAGAATCTAAGACCAGCTGACATAGCGTACATGTTACAGCCACACCTTTCTTGAGCAAAGTTTGGAAATGCTTCTTTATCAAAAGAATTACAGAAAGTTGGAACTGTTTTGGAAATGGCAGACAGTGCTGGGCTGACAAATCTATCAAAGGTATTAAAAGATAATGGAGCAAAGGAATATACAATAACGTAGCCATTGATTCAGTCAGGAGGCCTGCTCCTAAAGTCTTAAAGTAACCCACTCCTAAGTCACCATTATGAGTTTAACCACTTATACAACAGTCACATATAGGCTAGGGTCTATCATGTAAGCTGGTTCTCTTTCTTTGAAGGAAATTAGTGAGTCTGCTTGGTTTCCAACAGAATTACATTTGATTTGACAGTGTTTAGGGGACACTACCATAAATACTCAGATAACGAAATGTGAGGCTGGATGAACACAGCAGGCCCAGCAGCATCTCCGGAGCACAAAAGCTGACGTTTCGGGCCTAGACCCTTCATCAGAGAGGGGGATGGGGTGAGAGTTCTGGAATAAATAGGGAGAGAGGGGGAGGCGGACCGAAGATGGAGAGAAAAGAAGATAGGTGGAGAGGACAGTATAGGTAGGGAGGGGATAGGTCAGTCCAGGGAAGACAGACAGGTCAAGGAGGTGGGATGAGGTTAGTAGGTAGGAGATGGAGGTGCGGCTTGGGGTGGGAGGAAGAACAGGTTAGGGAGGCAGAGACAGGTGGGACTGGTTTTGGGATGCAGTGGGGAGAGGGGATGAACTGGGCTGGTTTTGGGATGCGGTGGGGGAAGGGGAGATTTTGAAGCTGGTGAAGTCCACATTGATACCATTGGGCTGCAGGGTTCCCAAGCAGAATATGAATTGCTGTTCCTGCAACCTTCGGGTGGCATCATTATGGCACTGCAGGAGGCCCATGATGGACATGTCATCTAAAGAATGGGAGGGGGAGTGGAAATGGTTTGCGACTGGGAGGTGCAGTTGGACAGATGGACAGACATGTCCATCATGGGCCTCCTGCAGTGCCACAATGATGCCACCCGAAGGTTGCAGGAACAGCAACTCATATTCCGCTTGGGAACCCTGCAGCCCAATGGTATCAACGTGGACTTCACCAGCTTCAAAATCTCCCCTTCCCCGACTGCATTCCAAAACCAGCCCAGTTCGTCCCCTCCCCCCACTGCACCACACAACCAGCCCAGCTCTTCCCCTCCACCCACTGCATCCCAAAACCAGTCCAACCTGTCTCTGCCTCCCTAACCTGTTCTTCCTCTCACCCATCTCTTCCTCCCACCCCAAGCCGCACCTCCATCTCCTACCTACTAACCTCATCCCACCTCCTTGACCTGTCAGTCTTCCCTGGACTGACCTATGCCCTCCCTACCTCCCCACCTGTCGTCTTTTCTCTCCATCTTCGGTCCGTCTCCCCCTCTCTCCCCATTTATTCCAGAACCCTCACACTATCCCCCTCTCTGGTGAAGGGTCTAGGCCCAAAACGTCAGCTTTTGTGCTCCTGTGCTCCTGAGATGCTGCTGGGCCTGCTGTGTTCAGCCAGCCTCACATTTCGTTATCTTGGATTCTCCAGCATCTGCAGTTCCCATTATCACCATAAATACTCAGTTATTTTACACTTTCTTCCCCTCTGGATTTACCAAAAACTGAATTATTGTTTTATATATTGGGAAGGAATGTTATTCTTAAGGATGTTCTTCATATTTTATTTCTTATAAACATCATCAATAGTTCTGGGGCTGTAGGGAGAAGAGCCACTAAGCAGCGCCTATATCTTCTGGTCTAGCAAATCACAAAACTAATTTGAAGTGGCATCCTTCATCATGGTCAATAAGCTCATTTCCACATTGGCTATCAATGGTAAGGAAGGATTAATGCTCTATACAGTTTAACCACAAAGTTTTAATTTTTTTCTGACCTAATAACCAAATTTAACACAAGCCTATTTTTTTTTGGAAATAGTTCATTGTATCCTACATCTCAGTCACAAAGAAATTTGCTTTTGTTTTTAAGATTTGTCAAAGAGAAGAGGCCAACCATCTCACCTAACTTTAACTTCCTTGGCCAATTGCTGGATTTTGAGAAAAGGTTGAAAACTCAGACTGGACAAACAGGAACCATTACCAAACTAAAATTCCTGCAGGTGGAGCGAGCTGGGGAACAGAGAGTGATGCAGGAAAGTGGCCATTTTGATACAGTAACAGAAAACCAAGCCTTTACATCCACTACCTCAGAGACTATGGATCAGAATCTGACTGCACCTGTTAAACCTTTATCTGCACTTATGGAATCCACTGTTTCCGGTCTGGAAGAAGAATGTTTTCTGGCTCAAGGACTCAATGGACTCAACCTGTCCTTGGACAGACTAGAGGACAACAATCGATTAAAGCGCTCATTTTCTTTGGACATAAAGTCTGTTTCATATCCCACAAACAGTGGAGGTGCTAGTTCTACACCAATTGCTGCTTCTCCAGAAGACAGTTGTGATCCTTTGAAGGAATCAAATGTGGGTGAAACTGGCCGGTTCTGTTTTTTCTCATCTGCTGAGAAAGAAGTGGAGCAGCTTTCAGAACACACTACACCCATTGTGATGGAGATAAATACAAAACAACCACAAACCATTTGGCAGCAAGGATCACCAAAAAGTGCAGCTATTTCTTCAGCGCAAACAGCAGCAAGCACAAATACAATGCCTAGAACACTCCTGTACCCCTTGCACAGAAGTGGAAGCATGGAGGATAACTACAGAACAAACTTCCTACTAGGTCTTTCTAGCAGCCAACAGCATTTGGCAACATCTGCAGCAGGAATGGGGCTTAAAGGGTGGCATTCAGACATACTCTCACCTCAAACGTCAACTGCATCATTGGCTAATACCTGGTACTTTGCAACAGAAACACTGGCTGGGCAATCTCCTCGTTTCTTGTCAGGTTCTACTCTATTTGGAGGTACCACAGCCTATTCAGCATTTAGCTGTAGTCAGCTATCATCAGGCGTTGATCAGGCAGGGACAGTGCGTCGGCGTGAAAAACACTGTGACCGCCGAGATTCCAGACGGAGCTGGCATGAGGAAAGCCCTTATGAAAAACAATACAAACGCCGCAGCTGTCAAATGGAATTTGAAGAAGGCATGAATGAAAGTAGGTCCCGGGAGGACTTAGGAAAAATTGGAAGTCAGTCCAGCTTTTCTGGCAGCATGGAGATCATTGAAGTTTCCTGAAGAAATGCTAACGTGCAGTCTGGTAATTTGACCAAGTTATAATTCACGTGCAGTTTTGAAGAAATTGTCTTTCACAGCTTCAGCCAGAGACTTCAATAATTTAGAATATTGTTGTTGAAGTCCTACCAATCATGACTGTTCATCAGTTAATTCAACATTAAGTATCTAATCAAGGCAATTATGCATTGAAGTCAGGCTTTTGTATGCATTTGAAAAAAAATCCCAGTTAGCGTTATGTAATTGTCCAATAATGCACTTTGCCTCTGAAGACTGAGCCAAGTTCCGTGGAGGTTTTTTAAAAATTCCAGACAAGCTGGCAAAATCTGGATATCTGGTGTAATCTTAGCTTATTTGATGCAAACTTTTTTGCATCTGTAAATAAATGATGTAACTATCGTGATTTGAGTTTATGGATAGCTAATGTACCAGTGCTGCTTAGAGCAAATACCTCAGAATTTTAATGCTTAAACTGTTTGTAGGTATTCAGTAAATCAAATCTCAGGTCTTACTTGAAACAGATGAGATTTCCAGTTTTTTTGGCTAGGTTTGAATTGCTAATTAGCACTGAGAAAACAACTGTGTATACAAGAGCTGTGTAAACAAGGGCAGAATCAAAAACACAGGGGTATAAATGAAACAACAATGTTGATGCTATGCAGAGTGCATGAGTTGCAGGTTAAAGCGCACTTGTGTGAAGGTCCTGTGGTGGAGATATGCTGGAAACTTGTTCAGAATGGTACAACATGTTTGCGTGATGGAGCTATTTTGTTCAAATGTGTAATGTATGAAGCTTTGATGGATAACTGACAAAAATGTTCTTCATGAGGTGAAATGATGAGCATATTTTGAAATAAAATCTGAGATGGTACCTGTTACATACAAGTGTAATTTAAACATTGTGTCAAGTTCATAGTCTGCTTTAAGTGCCTGAAGGTAAATCCTACCTCATGCTCCTGCAGGGAAAGGAAACTGCGGCGGATGTAGAAATCTGCCAGAAATATTGGAAGGTAACTAACCTAAAGTAGTACTTTTGTCCCCCCTCTTTCTCTGCAGATGCTAATGACTTAAGCATTTCAATGTTCCGTTCATGTTTTCAGGGTGATCTGAAAGTGCTTTACTCTGATCAGAGGGGAAAGGTGATATCTAATATCTGGCCTTCATCTTGTACCACCATTGAGATGTACTGAAAAAAAAAGGTTTTAAAAAAACCTAAATTTTTGCACATTGCTCTTGCCATATGCATTTCCAGCATTATCTGGATTTATTTCAGAGAGCAAGTGAGTTCACTTTTTGAGGATCCTAAAAATATAGCCAATTATTAATACTTTTCTAGGTGACAGAAGTTCACTTTAAAACCAAGGGAATGTCCAGTTAAATCTTGAGAGGGTAACTTATTAGAATTGCCATAACAAGTTTCTTAAAATTCTTCAGGACACCATTTTGGCTTAACTAGCTCCATAAAGAATGTACATCAGTGTAACTAATTTATTGTCCTGTTTATGATCTGTTTTTTATTAAAAAGTGCCAGACACATCTTTAAAACAAAATTTCCAAAGCAGCACAACCCTCCATCCTCAACCCCCACCGAATGTCACAGTAAGTGAATAGCTGAATCATGGGAATACCCAAGGTTTTGCATGTGATACATGGTGAGCAGACAGAGCAATTTTGTTATGATTAGCTCATTGACTTGCACTCTCTAAAAAGAAGTGACATGGGGGGAGAAAACATGCACCAGTTTTGTATTTATATTCTCAAAGTTTTAAAACAAGTGCACAAAATATACAGTACATAAGAATGAAAATACTTGTACATAGTAAAATATAAGCTATCAAAGCCAATAAAAGCATGGAAGTTAAGTTGTAACTTAAAGTGAGCAATTTCCCTCTAGAATGTTCAACTAGTCAAATATAATGTCTAAAGAGAAGATTAGGGATCTTGCAAGCTGAAACGAAACTCAACAGAGCACCTAGTAAATTTGCAAATCCACAATATTGATGCATTTTTGTAGTAATTGCATTTCTTTTCCCTTTGCTTTTTAAATTCTTATTTGTAGAATATCCCTTTTAGAGTTGTGTAGGAACAACATGACCCAGCACCAGCACCAAAGTTATGTGTTCATTCAGTCTGAACTGAAAAATCTTACCTGTGAATCAATTTCTTTTTACATGCCACCAACAGAAGAAAGTGTCCAGTTTATGTTCTTTGTTACTGATTGTTGAACTAGAAGAACTATTAGAGTGGATATTAAATGCTTAGCTACATGCAATATAAATCAATATTGTTTACAATGCTATGTAGCTTCATAAACTTTGAGCCTGCTTATATTACCAGCTTTACTCAAAATTCAGGCTTCAAAAAAAAAACCAGCTTTAGTATGGAGATTTCACAAAGTATGATAAGTATTAGTTGCAGGTAACAAAAGTAACATTGAGATTGAATTTACAATTATAAAAAACCTTACAAAAATTAAATTAATTTCATATCTTCTGCCTATATTATGTATTGTACATTACATCATTGTGTTCTGTTATTTACAGGAGGGTTCAGGAGTCACATTTCAACATTATTAGACTATTTTACAACCCAATAAATGACCTACTTTAAAGTAAATCGTCTCAAACTTTCGAGAAATGGGAGGACAATGATCCAATGTGAAGTGACAATTGCATCACCAGCTATATGAAAATAACCTGGTCAGCCTGTTCAGGGATGTTATTATACAGCTCTGTTGCAGATGGGACTTGAACCCAGGTCTTCTGGCTCAGAAGCAGGGACAATACCACAGACCCCTGACCAGCTGCATGATGGCTTGCAACCTACCATCCCTTGTCGACTATGACTAGTTAAATTTATTCACTTCAAGTGCCAAGGATGAACACTTTCTACTAAGCATAACAGATATCTTGACAGATTAAAAGAGAGAATCACCATGTCATAGAGATGCTTCAAACATATACACAAGGTGCATATTAGCCATCTGAGTATGCTACAGGGCACCAAACAGTTTAATTAGTAAGTGAAGTCTTCAAATCAAGATCTTAATGCATGTAGAGGGATGGGATACTAATTCAAAATCTAGTAGTGGCTACCATGATGCTAACTGATTTGTAGTAGTGCAAACTGATGCAAATATTTGACCTAAAAATCGCTGCAAATGACTTTAGCAGTCTTATTTAAGTAACTCCTTCCACCAAAACTGGATGAAAAGGTTCATAATGACAACAGTTGGTACACTGGATCCACAGTGTTTTGGAAGTGGGGCAGAAGAGCGCACAACAACAAAATGCTCAGCATACCTGGAAATAGATGAAATTTCACTGACTTAATATCCAAACTGCAGATTTAGTGGTGATTGTATACATAATCTAGTGAATGATAAAAGGTTGAGTTTTAGCTTATCTACTGGTACTTTACATCTTTGTCAGCTCTCATGCTGAAAGGTTCAAGTCTTTCATTCTCTGGCAATAAGTTATTAAGTTTCTCCATTAGTGGAATAGTTTGATCTATGCCCATCTGTATACGCCGGAGTATTGCAGACATCTCATTAACTTTCTGTATTTGTTCCGCATACTTGGCGTATCTCTTCTGTCGCTCTTGCATAACACTGTATAAGGCAACAACGGACAGATCCATCTATAACAGAACAAAAATAATACAAGTGGATAACTGTTAGAAATTAAAGTTTGCCTTAGCTGGTGTACAATATTTTATTAACAAAGTATTCATGTTTACTGTACATAGTTGTCTATAACACTGATCAACTTCTGTCTCATTATTTAGGAATTAACAATACAAAACCAACAACCTGATGTAATGCAAAAATTGTAAACATAGGACTGAAGAAAATATTTATCTAAAATTAAAGATCATCATCCATGTTTTATGTCACAACTGTCTTCAGATTTTTCTGGTCATAACATGTAGTGGAATACTTAAATTCATTTCCATTAATGTTATTAACAGTGATTAGCTTTCAATTTCCTACTAGCCAAAATTCATTGTCCAATATCTGACTACACCGCAATATTTTCTTTACCTGAAGAATTCTTCTCCTCTTTGTTGTTTCATGGGATACGGAATCACAGGCAAGGTCAGCATTTGTTGCCGATCAATATCTGAATTTGGGCCATTTCAGAGGGCAGTTAACACTGCTGTAGGTATAGAACCATATACAGAATGGAACAAATAAGGATGGCAGATTACCTGCCTATAGGCTCTTAGTCCTTGGTGATCTAGATGGTTTTCATTTTTAAAAAATGGTGATTAATGGTCATGGTCATGGTCACCAACTCTCACACTAGCTTTATATGCCAGATTTATTAATTGAATTTAAATTCAACCTGCTGCCATGGTAACATCTGAATCCTTGTAATCCATGTCCAAGCAGCATTTCTAGTTCAGTGACCTGTCCATAAAGATGTTGGAGTAGAAGTAGGCCATTCAGCCCATCAAGTCTGCACTACCATTCAATAAAGTCATGGTTGACCTGATAATCCTCATCTCCACTTTCGTACATTTTCCACAACTTTTGATACCCCAACTAAAAATCTGTTACATCAGCTTTGAATATACTTTCTAACAGGATGCTATCAAGGCTGAATTTCACAGGCTGACTCCCCTCAAAAAAAAACTCTTGTCTTAAATTGATGAACCCTTATCCTAAGATTATGCACAGTGGTCCTCGATTCCATGATAAAGGAAAACAACTTCTCTGCATAAAACGAAAGAACAGGAGTAAGCCGTTCTGCCATTCAATAGGATCTGGCCTGATCCTACATTCCTCACGTACTTTTCCTGCCTTTTCACCATTCCTGTACTGATCAAGAATCCATCTCAGCCATAACTATAAACGAGGACCCTGCCCCACATCTCAGTGGAAAGAATTTCCAAAGACTCCCAACTATCTGAAGGAAGAAATTCCTCCTAATCTGTCTTAAATTGGCTCCCCTTTATTCTGAGTTATGCCCTGTGATCCTGGACTGTCCCATGAGGAGAAATATCTTCTCAGCAATTACCCTGCCTCGCCCCTTAAAAATCCCATATGTTTCAATGAGATCACCTCTCATCTGTCAAAACTCAAAGTGACTAGAGCCCTCATCTAGTCTTTGCTCATTAGACAATATCTGCTTATAGCAGGGGCAGTGTCATTCTCATGACCCTTCTCAGAACTGCCTCCAATCAAATGATATTTCCATAAGTAAGGGGACCAAAATTGCTCACAGTACTCCAGATGTTGTCTAACCAACACCTGGTACAGTTAGTGAATTATACTCCAACCTCCTTGAAAATAAGGGTAATATTCCATTAGCCATCCCAACTACCTGCTACACCTGTATACTAGCTTTCTGTCATTTGTGTACAAGTATCCTTCAAATCCCTGTGTTCCAGACTTCTGCAGTTTTACTCTATTTAAAATAATACTGCTTTATTCTCCCTTTCAAAATTAACACTTCACATTTGCCAACTTCTTGCCGAATGACTTATTATCAATACCTCTCTAAGCAGCTTGTATCCCTCTCAACCTGCCTTTCCAGCTAATTTAGTGTTGTCTGCCGATTTGGCTACGGTACATTCACTTCCTTCTTCCAATACAGTCTGTTCTGCTGTAACACAAATTGGTTATAACACGACGAATAAATAGGAAAACGCTATTTCTCAAACTTGAACTTGTGTTGGCTATAACGTGATTCCACTGGTGAGGATGTTGAGCTCCGAGTCCCCCTGTGAAGGCCTTTCTACAGCTGATCAACAACTTGTTGCTAAGGAGTAAGTGGAAGCTGACAATGAAGTACTGGTAGTCCAGGATGCAGCACCATGAGAGCTTTCCATTTCTGTTCTATCTTCTATCCTGAGAGAAATCGAGAAGCAGTTGCAGCTCTTTAGAGGATAATTACAATGCAGAATGTGGCAGGGTAGCACTTCATGGAGTAAGATCTTATTTGGCACCCTATGAACAGCTTCTTCATGAAAGCAGAAAAAAGGGCAAAACAACAAAAACTGGATGACTTTTTAAGCCAACCCCCAAGAAATAAACAGCCAGAAGACAATGAACCACAGCCATCCATTTCTGGATTAATTATTTTTTGCCCTAACCCTGCAACCACAGCTGCGCCTGGTGCTGGTGGTGATGACAATGACAACGACAACGCCCCTCAGCCCCTGCATTAACACAGTAACCTCAAAACCTCCTCCCCCATCAAGTCATCTTGACAGTTTTTTCCTGATGTAAGGTGTTAAATTTACTTTTATTTCACTACGAGATTGAATAAAATGTTTAATTCAAACTTTGCTACCCATTGTGTTAGGCTTTTGAGTAATCTTTGAGCGATATTTTTTGGTGGTCTGCCCCAACACCGCTTTTCCCATGGGCTGTTATTTCTAATAGCATGACTTTCTATAATGCCATGTTGTGCAGGAACAATTGTGTTATAGCAGAAGCGACTGTATATAAACGGATATTGTAAAGAGTTGTGGTCCCAGCACTGATCCTGTGGATCGCCAACCTGAAAATGAACCCCTTAGCCCAATCACCATTTCCTACCCATTAGCCAATTCTCTACCCATACCATGTTTATATTGTCCACCAACTGCTCCCTAGCAAAAGAGAGATTAATTCCACAAGCAAGTTAATGAAAAGGCTTATACATGTTACATTAGAGGCTCTCTCAAAAACATTTAACTTCACAAAACACTGGTCTCATACCTAGTAATATTTCTCAATTTTATACATACCTTCTGATATGTAAATAATACTTTTTAAAAAATCTAGTGTTGATCTACATCTTCGACATCACCAATATAAATATTAAGCGATAACACTGACCAGTAGCAAGTACCTAACATATAATTGTCTTCTATTTCTTCTCATAAATTAACTACAACTTGCATTTCACCAAAGCAAAATCAGGTAAGTGATGATACAGATGGAGGGGATATTAAGAGATATGTTTTAAAGGATGAGGTAGGTGGCAAGGTTTAGGCAGGGTATGTTAGAGTTTAGAACTTAGACAAGTTTAAGGTATGGTTACCAATGGGGAGACAAAATGAACCAAAAGCCAGATTACCACAAGTTCTACATTATTTACTACATTAGCCCAGATCTTCCAGTTAACTGTATAGTTGAAGACTGAAGATATGACCCAAACAGTGTATCAGTATGCCATGAGTCCTAGTGCACTTAAGTTGTGGAAGTTTGCCCTCTTCACTAGGACCATCCAAAATTGCTGACTCTGTTACAGTTAGATCATTTGGATATTTCCAGCTTGCTTACCTCTAAAGTTACTCAGGAAACATTGGACAAAAAAAGATCATTTAACCTAACCGACCTCCCTAAGCACCAGTCTCCTATTCACTCATACACTAAAGCAGTGAAAAACAGTGTAAATGCCCCAAAATCTCTCAGTGTGTTTGAACGCTAAGTAGAATATGGCAGCTAGTGCTGCAAAGAAGGCACATGGCTTACCTGCCACCAATCAGCACTGTGAGGATGCAATTTGATGAACAGTTCTGAGCCTGGCATTGAAAAATCCAGAAATACAGCATTTGGCTGTGGCACAAAAATAGGAGGAACTGAATGGCAATGCATTGTGATTGCTACTACTCCAAAGATTTTGATCATCACTTGGGAGGTTACCTTTAACACTCTATTCTTAATATACTCAAGGCCAACTCTCCATGGAAAATGTCAGTACTAAAGAAAGTGAACCTAGCAAATCATAAATGTAATTTATTTATAGAACTGGAATAGGATGTAAAATGCAGACATAACCATGAATTTAAAATTAGGTACCAATGCACAAGGCATAATTAATTACAGTATTATGGACCACAAACATTTTCTTTCCCCTCAGATAACACCCAACTTTAACCCAAACATGGTGAACACAGGAGATAGCTTGTACGTGTACCAACATAACAAAATCATGTTCCAGTATCCAAGTCTGTTACAGTTTATTTCTAAACATAGGTTCTTGTTTACACAATTCTGTACTGAAATTACACAAATCATATGGGAATGTACTGAATGTTCTGACAAACAAATGCTGATGCTAACAGTCCTCCATTAACTCAAATCACTTTATTGACTGAAGTGTTCACTTTCTCATATATAATAGAGTGGCAGACAAACAAATTGTTTCACAGTACTGAAAACAATACTGCCTAGACAACCTGCTATGTCTAACGTCCCACTTTTTCCCCTCTGTAAGCAATGAGAGACTTTGAGTGTTTTGGACTTGCTGCCAGGTGGTAGCATGTTACGGATTTCTGGACTCAAGGTTCAACAATTTTGATCATAACCTCTACATCTAATTTTTCAGACACAGCAGAATCATCAAGCAGCTATTTTTATTTACAACTCTAGACTTTTTTTGTTTCTTTAATTATTCTATTACCAGCTCATTTCATCTTAATTTAATCTCTCCTACCATTTACTCAATCGCAGACCTTCATTCTTGTTCCTTCTCTGCCTAATCTGTATTTACTTAAATTTCTAATTATTTCTCTAGTACTGCCAGTCTGATTCATCGACCTGAAACATTTAATGTTAGATGCTGTCCAACTTGCAGCGCACTACCAGGTATTTTGCTTTTATACCATGAGGGCAATTGAGTTGAATACCGTAACTACATTAAAGGAAAAGCTAGATAAGTACACGTGCAAGAAAATAACAGAAGAACATGTTGATCAGGTGAGATAGATAAGTTTGGCGAAAGTCGACCTAGAAGATAAATACTGGCATAGACCCTTTTAGGCCAAAAGGTTTTTATGGTATTCCTTCAAACACCAATATAGTCTTCATCATGGCCTACCAGTTATACTTCAAAACAAAGGAAAAGAAATTCCCAAAAGCAGATAATCAGCAAAATACAACATGCCAAAACTGTGTATAAGTCAGGCACTGACAAAATGCAATGTTAAAATACAAAAAATGAATGATAATCAGGGCACTACCTCTAAACACATTCTATTTGGTGCACTGTTGCTTACAAATGAGGAACTGGTGCAAAGGGACAATTTACAGAATCAAGTTTACAGTTAGCAGTTTATAATGTAGCCTCATTTCTCAGTTGCTTTGCACCAAGTCCTGCATTAAAGCTTTTATCTACTTTTTAATCTGGGAAGACATTCCTGGAGTCAACATTGTGGCGAATCTAGTCAGCACAGCAGCAGGAGCAGAGCAGAGTGAACGTGGGGGTGAATGGGAGCAGCAAAACTCAAGGATAGCCTGAGAAGCCCAGACTGAGCGAAGTTGAAGCAGCGGTAGGAGTGGGGCAGAACTTTCACCGAAACGAGAGGCGGAACCCTTGAGGTGAAATCAGGATTCAAAAAGTGCCACCAGGAAACAGGAAGCAGCTCACTGGATAAGCAAGGTTAGGTGAACGTTTATACAATTGTCATCACTTCAAGTTTGTAAAGTCTTTTATTTTGGTTTATTGAGGTCAAGATAAGACAGGCCCTAGAATATTTCATAATATTTGATTTGAAGGACGTCAAAGTTTTAAGCTAAAGGGTTATGTATGGAGATCAAGGCCATGGTGTGTTTCTCTGGCTCAGTGCGGGAAAATAGGCAGAGTTCCAGTGCCTGATCCAAAATGTGTGCAGGAATAGTCTTTAGCTGTAGCTCTTGGAAGCCCAATTTTTAAAGAGTTAGAGCAGTGGCTGGAGACAATGTAGAGCAATCACGAGGCTTTAGTATCGTTGATTGTACACAGAGGTCGTCACTCTGCAGGCTCAGATGCCACAAACTGGGGAGGGAATGGGTGCCCACCAAGCAAAGAAAGAGACAAAAACAAAGCTGCTGGAAAAGCTCAGCAGATATGGCAGCATCTGTGAAGAAAAAAATTAGCGTAACGTTTCGAGTCCAGCGACCCTTCCTCAGAACTGATGGTGGCTGGGAAAATGTCAATTTATATACAGAAAAATGGGGAGGGGGATGGGGCAGGGAACAAATGATAGGATAGAATCTAAAGAGAGAGAAGAACAGTTGAACAGCCAAAGGAGTTGATAATGATCAGGCTGGAAGGGTGAAAAATTGTTAATAGGGACTATTCGTGTCTAACAACAGATAGCGTGTAATGGCCTGTTCTCTCTCTCTTTTAGGCTCTATTCTTTTGTTTACTCCCTACCCCATCCTCCTCTCCTTTATATTGCATATAAACCGACATTTTCCCAGCCAACATCCAGTCTGAGGAAGGGTCATTGGACCTGAAATGGTAACTTTTTTTTCCTTCACAGATGCAGAGATTTGCAGCAACTTTGTTTTTGTTCCCGATTTCCGCTGTTCTTTCAGTTTTTAATTTAAGCAGAGAAAGAGAATTAGACAGGCAGTGCACAATAAGTCCCTTATGGTCATTCCCCTGCATGACAGGCAAATCACTTGGATTCTGCTGTGGGAGAATGACCTCTAAGCGTTAAGTAGCAACACCCAAATTCACTACATCATGGTTAACTCTGCACCTGAGACGAAGAATAAGTGTGGAAATACTATTGTAATGGGGGTTCAATCATAAAGAGAATAGATAGACATCTCTGAAACAGTAAATGAGACTCCAGGATGGTATGTTGCCTCACAGGTACTCGAGTCAAAGAAATCTCGGAGCTGCTTTAGGATATTCTGTAGCAAGGGAGTGAACATCCACTGGTCATGCTACACACCAGTACCAAATACATGGGTAAAGTAGTAGTATAAGGTCCTAAAAGCAAACTATTGGGAGTACAGAAGCAAGTTAAAAAGTAGGACTTTATAGAATGATCTTAGGATTGCTACCAGTACCACATACTGGTTAGCGTCGAAACAGCAGGATATACCAGATGAATACATTGCTGGAAAGATGATGCAAGGGCCGGGCTTCCTCAGACAACATGATCAGTTCTGGAGAAGGGGACTAGTACAAACTGGACAGATAATTTCTAGTCCTGCCTAGATACAATGTCTAGTATTTCCTGGTGAGTTTGAGGAGTGTTTAAACTAAATTGGATGAGATGTTAACTTACACAGGAAGGCAGACGTGTTTGAAAGAGTTGGCAGAATGTGAGGAATGGTCTGCCATAGGGGCCGCAGTTGGGACCTCAGCTACTTATAATCCACAGAAATCATTAGGATGAAAGGACTGACTGTGTGGTTACAAAATTTGCTTTGGAGACTTACTTTCCTACCTATCTTTGTAAAAAGAGGACGTAAGAAGTCTAAAAAACATGAGACAGCCCGATAAAATGAGTTTGCTTAAAATTTGGCAGATGGAGAGCAATGAGAGATACTGTGAACTTGTCCATAAAGGCAATAAGAACAGCAAAAGAATTAGCATATTATTTAAATGAGACAGAGTTCTGCAAGCTAAGGTACCTTCAGATCTGGGTACCCTGGTACATGAAACACAAAAAGTTAGTTTTCAGTTCTAGCAAACAGTTGAGAAGGAAAATGTAAAATTCTTTATTGCAAGGGGATTGGAATATAAAAGTAGAGACATTTTGCTACTGTTGTAAAAATGTAATAGTTGTAATTTGACATCCAGAGTACTGCATACAGTTTGGTGCTCTTATTTAAAGAAGGGATTAGAAGTGTTACAGTTAGCATTTTAAAGAAGGCTTTCACTTCATCTACTGGGTAGTAAGTTCCATGGGACAGAACAATGGGAATGCCTGAGCAGTCAATTTGTGGATTTTGGGGAGAAGGTAAATGTGTACTGGGTTGGGGGACTATGAGCTAGGAGGCTATTATGGGGAGATCCTGGAGGTGCCAGGAGGTTTGTTTCACCAGCAATTTGTTAGTCTTCCACTTGAGATGGAGACTGAAGCTTTTCCTCTCGAATAGTAGGAATTTTCTTTCCTTCTTATCCCCAGAGAACAGCAAAAGTGGGGTCATAAGGCAGAGTAGATTGACTCCCTTGTTCAGCAAAAATCTAAGGTTATTAGAGGTAGTTGGACACATGGACTTGCCCTGATGATCAGGTTCGTAATGAACTGCAGTGCAAGTTCAAGTGACCTAATTCTGCTCCTAATATGAATTATTGTTGCATTTAACATTTAGCATTTTCAGGGAAGTATTTAATTCTAATCAATCAGAATCTTCAATATTTTGGAAGAGTAGTACTGTGATGAGGCTGTGGCAAATATAAATGTTTCAATGAGGAATGAGCAGAGTTTTTTTTTCATGATTCAAACGGCACAAAATTTTTGACATCTTTACTTGGTGTATTTGCACAATTCCTTTACTTGGCTAAGAGAGTTTTTTTTAATGCTTCAAAAGCAGTAACCTCAAACATCTTGTCCAACTTTCCATTTAAGCTATTGCTAGATGCTCCTGCACTTTGCCTAAAATACAGTTGATTGAACCCAAATCATCCTCCATAGCCTCAAATCTTTAAACACTTACATTCAATCATCTCAAAATTAAGATTACAGCATGGTCTCAATTTCAAGATCAATTACTGTCTCGATTTTGAATTTAGGCATATAGCTTTCTTAAGTGTTTTAAACTTTGACTTTTTGTTTTACCATTTAGGTAACGTATGTTTTTTGCGGAAACATAGAACTTATTAGGATTATAGATTAGGCTATTTGGCCCTTCAAGTCTACTCTACTATTCAGCAAGGTCATAGCTGATCTGTTTTTTGTTTCATCTCCACTTGCCTGCCTCCTCACCATGACCATTGACTCCCCAGCAGTCAAGTATCTATTAAACTTGCAAACTAACGTTTTGAAATTCATGTATCAGGAAATCCAGAACATTCTGCCCTCAGATCTGCAATCATCCTCAATCTAAATAATATACTATTTAATATTCTTCTTGCCAAAATGTACAAGTTCACATTTTCCCATATTACTCTCCATCTCCAATTTTTTTTTGCCAGCTCGCTTAATTTACCTAATCCCTTCTGCAGACTTAATGTCCTCGTCACAACTAACTTTCTGACCAAACTGTGTGTCATGACGTGGAGGTGCCAGTTTTGGACCTCCACAACTGGTGGATAAAAGGTCAGAAATCATATGACACCGGGTTATAATCGAACAGATTTATTTGAAAACACAAGTTTTCAGAGCATAGCCCTTCATTAAATAAACCTGGTGGACTATAACCTGGTGTTGAGAGATTTCTGACCTTATCCTTATGTCATCTGTAAATTAACTACTATATATTTGTTCACATCCAAGTTATTGAAATAGATTGGAAGTAGTTGAGGCTCAACACTGATCAGTAATACTTTATTTACATCTTGCCGAACTGAAAAAAAAATTAATCTCTACTCTCTGCTTTCTGTTAGCTAATCCATGAGATACACCATGTGCTCTTTTCTCACATAGCAATCTTCGCTGTAGTACCACATCAAATGCCTTTTCGAAATCCAAGTACACCTCATCTACAGATTCCTCTTTATCCACACTGTTGGTTCTTTCCTCAAAGAATTCTAATAAATTGGTCAGGACAATTTCCCTTTCACAAAAGCAAGTTGATTCTTATAGTTTTGTTTATATTCTACAGTTTTGGGTCTGGTCATTCCTTAAAATTAAATCTGTTGTTCATTCAATACAGAAGGTTACTTGAACAAGTGCCAGTTCATGCTAGTTTATGGCAATGTTCACTGATGCATAAACATGTTGGCCTAAGGATCACTAGAAATTGCTGATAACAAAGTGTGGAGCTGGACAACACAGCAGGCCAAGCAGCATCTTAGGAGCACAAAAGCTGACGTTTTGGGCCCAGACCCTTCATTAGGAAAAAATTGAAATTTAACTGAAAACTAGAAATTGCCGATGTGCAGTTGTCAATACGATGTTCTTATGGAGATTACTACTCAAAGCCAGCTACAACTTTGAATCATTAGCATGTCATAGACATTTGGTAGTCACTGACTTTAGAATTTGGCAGCTGGCGAACGTTTAAGGGATATGAGCATAGGAAAACGCAAACCAAAAACGTTGCCAAAACAGACTTAACAAGGGGTCAATTTCTACCCCCTTTCAATGTGAGCAATAAGTCACCATTTACTGTCAATATTTCCCCTTGCCCCACACAGCAACCCTTCGTTAGATTTCAGTCACGTATAAGACTTAGATCTTCTAGTAACTGAAAACAGTTGAAAGACAAACATTTTAGCAAATCTTGATGAGTGCAGAGTAGCTAAATTTAATTAATTGAAACAATGGTAGTTTTGGGAGATTGATGAATCAGAGAAGCAAGCAGATAGAATGTAACTGAGACTTGCAACTATTTCTAAAACTCCAGTCCATTATCATTTCATGATCTATGAAACTGAGCTTTTTGACCAATTTTATAAGAAAACTATTTCTCTCAGTTGAATTTCCCTATACATCTTCATGATGTGGCATGCTGCACATCATTTCAATAAAATAAAAACTGAAAAATGGCATAAATGAAATAAAAGCTGCTGGCACCTATACTAAAAATCCAAATCCAAATTTTTTTTTTTTAAAAAAGCACCATTTTTATAGTGCCTTCCATATTCTCAGGCTAATATAGCTAATGAAGTCATATGGTTCCCAATGAGTCATGAGCAAATAAGATCCCACAAACAGACAGGACAGTCAAGAATTTCCATGCTCTTCTTTGAATGGTGAACGTAGCTTAACTAGAAGTGGTGCTGATTTGTTGTGTTATGCTATGCTATTGATCGGATTCTCTTAATTTTGTGGGTGGGGGTTGATTTTCTCACCTCTTGTTGGCTCTGAGAGTTTATGTTGTATAATTGAAATATGGTGGAGTAGTTAATACTTATGTGCCAGCAGGCAGCGTGGCTGAACGATACTGTCTCTGCTTCCACACCGGTGCAGAAGGAGCAACCGTAACAAGGGTAATAATTGGTATGCTACAATCCGATCTGTCGGGTTTCAAGGATGAAGTACTAGATGTTAGAAAATACTCAACATTCCTATTCTTGATAAATTGCAAGTATGAGAATGTGGGAAAGTTAAAAGTTAGGTTCAGTTGTAATGCTTCCATAAGTGAACTGTTGTCAACACGCCAAAAGACAATAAGGAGCTGGATTAACTTTGGTACTTCTCCCCAGCATGATAGAGCTCATCATCAGGTATACTATAGATTTGTGAATGAATCTCGGGATTCCCAGGTCTGCACAGATCAGTACCAGGCATATTTATTTCATTAAAAGAACTATTAAGGAAACAAAAAAAAATACAAAGACAAACTTATTGATCCATCCTATTTTCTAACTTACATATCGTCACAATTTTGAAGATGACAGAATGTGAATGACCAACTCCCAGATTTCCACCAACATTGCACTGATACCTGCTGGAGGTTAAGTTAATTGATTTGCAGCTGGGTTTTTACATCTTCCTGCTTCTACATCTGAAACAGGTCATCATTCATGGATGGGCTCTGTAGATTCAACAAAGTCGGACTGCAAAAGAAAAAGCTTGCCAAACAGCAAGGGCAGCAGTCCCATCTAATTTCTGTTGGTGGCCATTTTGCACAATTCAGACCAAGGAATGCACCTACCACTATCAAAAAGCCTAAAAGGTCATATACTGCAGGATTTTCATCAAAGTGGGCTTCAAAAGCCCTTGAAAATCACACGAAGAGGCAGGCCAGAAACAGGCACTGATGAGGGACAAAGTGACCATGAAACATCTTGCAAGCTAAAGCATTTTTAGGATCCTGTAGGTGATATTGGAGGGAAAAGTTTTGAGGATGTCTGAGAGGGGGTATAGTCAACAAGACAAATGCAAGAAATGATCAAATTTTGGGTAGGCTCCATGTCCTCCAGGAGGTACATATCTGCATTTTTAAGTACCAGCAAGAGGGACCCAGGCCCGTTAACACAATGAATCTTTGGAACTCAGAATAAAAAAAAAGTCTCTTCAGTTGAGGCTAGGCTCTGGAACAAAATGGGCCTCCTGCTACGCAAGTCCTGTTTCTTAACAACCAGGAAGAGAGGCTGGAAACCGATTTCACCCTTAAAACAGGAACATCTGGCCTACCATAGGAAATCACTGCAAAATCAACAATTCCATCAATGTGCTTTGCACTAAGGTAGTATACTATGTTATTACTATGGTTGCAGACTAATGCTCTGAAGGACATGGCTTCAACTAAATACGCCTGGAATGTAAAACCAGCCTCAGTAGTACTGCCATGAAGTTACCATCAATTGTTATAAAAATTTATTTTATAAAAAAAAATCTAGTTCACTAATATCCTCTAGGAAGGGAAATCTGCAATTCTTACTTGGTATGGCCTACATGTGACTTCAGGCCCACAGCAATGAGGTTGACTCGTAACTGCCCTCTAAAATGACCTAGCAAGCCACTTAATTCAATGACAATTAGGGATCGGTAATGAATGCCCTGCCATGATGCCCACATCCATGGAAGAATAAAGAAAATAAACTAAATTTAAAAGCTGACATCAATAATACTGACTTTGAGTCAAGTATTTCCTAATGATGGAGAAAATTATTCCTTCCACACAAATTTAAACAACACGCATATTTTCCCCACTCTGTGCCAGACGAAGTTTAACAAAGCCTCTCTAACATCAACCTGGCTGAACTTGGAGAATTAGGTCTTTTAAACAAGATAATTTTGATCCAGATGGAATTCCCATTTATGAACTGACAGGCAACCTAAATCATGACAAAAGAAATTCTAACTCAGTCTGTAGACAATCCTATTCTGTAACAGACACAAGGCAGAAGCCTGGGAAAAAGATGATACATGACATCCCTCCCATAAAACATGAATGCTCCAACCCCTTTTTGGAACGACCTCCCTTCTCTCAAAACATGCCTTGAGAGATGAACCTCAAAGCTCAAAAGAACACAGAAGCTCGACTCCATCTCACCACAATGTGTTCAAGAAGCAGGTAAAGAAATAATTGGCTGCCTCATGTCTATTGCGCAAGTACAGGTTCACAGCCCAAAGTATCAATCTTGATTTGTTTAAATGAAACAAGCTCATGGCATTTAATTCCTTTTTCTTTCTCACTTACATCAATTGAAAATGTCTATCAAATATTTGTTATGAAAAACAGAAACAACGTACAACTCTGATATAGTGCAAACACGGAGGGTTTCCAAAACTAGCATGGGTGCATTAGACTGGTGATGCACCATAGATCATAAAACTCCCAGGAATTTTGTGTGTGTGTGTGTGTGTGTGTGTGTGTGTGTGTGTGTGTGGGTCAAATATTACTTAATCCATTCCTATTGTCAAGTTGCTTTTGAGTTCAAACAATAATAGTTATAAAGGAAGTGAAAATCTTAGCACTGCTAGGGGGTCATTTAAGCAATGATAAATCAGTATTTGGTTAGGTGTGAATGGTATTTCTAGACAAAGTCTGTGCCAGCTACAAGGTTACTGTAGCAACTTGCTAAGGATTCATCTCTTGTGCCAGAGAGCTGCACCAGCTAGAAGGACAAGATCAGCAGGCAGAGATTATGCTGTTATGATCACAGCTGATAACATTGGACAAATCAGATCTCAGAGTTAAACCTAACTTGATAGATCATAAGTTTGTCATTATAATAATTGATCACTGAGCATACTCAAGGCTGCAATACTCATTTAACAAAAAAACACAAAAGTTTGTTGCAAGAAATCAAAAAGCTATATTTGGAAAGATCTTCAGTAACAAAAAAGAGATTCCATCGTCTTTCTTGAAATATTCTTTAGAGTTGCTCAGTACTGGAGAAGTTTTACATTTATTTCTTATTCAAGCGATTCTTTACAGCCTCTCATTTGGACTGCTGAAGCAGCTGAAGTAAACTTTTCAGCTCCAATGACCTGGATACATCTTTGCAATTCAAAAATCTTGGAGGTTTGGCCCAGTTGCCTCAGCCAGGAGGCATTTACAAACCAAACTCTGACAGTCTAAAGACTCCTACAAACAAAAAGTAACAGCTTAGAGACAAGAAAAATATTTTTCGGCAAGGATGACTTCTTCTGAACCCAATTGTATTTTGGCCACTGACCATCTGTTTTGATGTCTTAAAACTCAACTTTGTAAACATTCAGCAATCAACTCCCCAGTGATTGAATGATTGAATCGTTTAACTTGAGTCACATGCTTTCTTGGAGAGGTTTTCTTTAGATCACTGCTCAAAATTACTTTCTGACCTATGACCTTCACAGTATTGTAAACTGAAATCCATTTATCCTCTACTTTCAAATCAAAGTTCGCAAATAATGAAAAATAGTTTTCAAATCTACAACACTACCACCTCCACACTACACACAATCTTGACTTTAAAATGTATTATCCTTCAAAGTTCCAGGTTTCCCGACTCAACAGCCAATGTTGGAGCACCTTGTCCACACAGACCCCAATAGGTGAAGTTAACTCAATACAACCTGCCCAGGGCAACCAGGATGGATGATAAATACCAACTATCTGGCAGTAAATCTTTTCAATCCTATTCAACATCAACTAAAAGAAAGAAATACTGCCCTTTATGGAGAAGAGTTAACAGTTTATAGCTCTTATGAAATGACTGTTTCATTGGCAAGTCAGCATTTAGTGCGCAATCCTAAGTTAGCCTGAAGACAGTGGTGGTGAGCAACTTTTTAGAACCACTGCCATCCACGCATGCTTCCAAAGGAAGAGAGTTCCAAGATTCTGACCCAGCAACAGTCTGGGTTTCAAATCAGGATGTTGAGTTTCTAAGATGGTGTTGCACATCTGCATCTGCTGCCCTTGTCCTTCTGGTTGGCAGTGGTTGCAGGTTTAGAAGGCATTTTAAAGACAACTTGTCTTGTGAAAAAGTCTAGGAGCAGAGGGCATAATCTCAGTAAGGGGTTGATCGCTCGAGAGAGAGATGAGGAAGAAATTTTTCTGAGATTGCGACACACAGACACCATTGGCAATCAATTTTGCAATTCGCACTAAATATGCAACAATGGAAGGATGTTATAATCAAGGCAGGGATGAGGGTTGTTAGCTTATGGCTGGTTTGAGATTCCAAAAGTGTGGGTTTGATTCATCCACCGGGTGAGATTACCACAAAGGACTCTCCTTCTTAACCTCTCCCATCACCCGAAACGTGATGACCTTCAAGTTAAATCACTTTCAGTCATCTTCCTCTAATGGGAGAACAATTTTACTGTCTGTTAAAATTATGGCAACTTTACCTTTTAACTTACTATTTGAAAACATGTTTCTATAAATTTAATCAACTTCTGCAGAGTCAAAGTAGATCATTCATTTAATTCTCACAACTAGGAAAGTTATGTTGTATCCCAGACTTTGTTGTGAAACGACAGCCACACCAAATGTTGCAGCGACTTCAATGGGTAACTGCAGGTAGCATTGCATCAGAAGACATTGTGGGATTGATAGCTACCAAGGCCTCATGCCATGATTGTACAAAATACAAAAAGTGAGATTAAATTACCAATAAATCAAAGGCAAGTGTAACTTTAATTTCAACATTTAGACTCAGACTTTCCATCTCTTTCCCACTGGAATAGCGGAAACTAAAACGAGACATGTCAAGTGTCAAACAAAGAACTATTTCTCCTTATTCTTGGTATCCTATAATGAATGGATCAAAAATTGACACATTCAAAACATTTGGTATTTTAATGTTACACCAGAACGTTATAATGATTAACTAACATTGCTCCAGCCCACGGTTTGCTTGAAGTCCCAATATTCCCTTTCATTGAACAACCAAAGGTCAACCCAATATGTACAGTTTGTGAGAAAGCAAAGCAAGAAACCAGGTCTGCTTAATTGTAACCTGGAAATTAACATTACCCAAAACAGACTGTAGTAAATCTGTCATGTCCTGGATTTTCAAAGCATCCAAAAATAATAAACACTTATTCTACAGGGACCAGTTTAATGTCATTCATTTCTGTTCTTCCCCTCCTCTATAACATTCAAGTTCACGTTTGAAGAAGATATTGTAGTTCGCCCAGTGGGTGAATGGACAGCAAGATGTAGTATTCAAGGAAGTAGATCAAAAACATTCCTTGTTGCCAACGTAAAATCTACTAATTTCTACAGAGTTAGCTCATCTGGACACAAGAAAAGATGATGAACCCTACATTTCCACTCAGCTACTATCCAGGGATTCCTTCTCAAAGTTGTGTAAAAGGTAAGTCAAGGCCAGGATTGGCAGGGGCTTCCAATGCATCAATAAAACTTCCCCCAACTGAGCATTCAAACACCTGACCTTGTGAAAAATTGCCAACTGGATGAATATACTCGCACGCCTCACCTCAGTGTACTTACTGCCTTCAACAGATAAGAAAAAGGATAAAAAGAACACATACAATAAAGTGACATTGTTGACTACAATTGTATATAGGAATTCAGGAGTTAGTAACAGATTTAACTAAAAATGTTTCCATCCTTCAAATCAGTATGTCGCAGTAATGACTTCACAAAACCGACATACAAAATAAGTTTGAAGAAAATGCTCTGGTACCTGTGTGCGTGGGTTGGGGAAACTCAGCATTTATGAGACTGAACATGGCCAAAATTTGTTAAATCTTTGTACCTTTTGAAATGCAAATTGGAATTCCTTCACTTCCCTATTTCCCTTATGCAGGCCTGAGCTGCAGCTGTCTGGATTCTGGCTAATTATTATTCCAACTGATGAATGAATGAATGACCTTGAAAATTCAATTGGCATCATCCAGAACACTTCATTTGTATCTTTCAAAGTGTGTAGCCCCTTTATCTATGGTTGCCTAGAAACATCACACAAACATAAAAATGAACCTTAATACCTTGGTTTGATCAAATAAACCATAAGCATTTACTTATGTATTCCATTTTTTAAAGTAATTATAAATCTCTGGTGCATCAGAATAGCATTTATTCCTTCTCATGGTCATTCTTCAGAAACATAGATGTCCTGAAATTAAAGCTAGGACTTGATTAAATTGACAGAACTATATGCCTTTCATCTGTTACAGTAAAACTATCTATACAGTTTCATTTTCCTATCACTCATAGGAGGCTTGCTCATAACTACTGCCGACCTATGGGCTTTTTAAAAAAATATTCCGACTGGTAGCAATATTAAAAAACAGTACAGTTTCTATTAACCCCGTGATTTACAATTTCAGTTGTAAATGCATTTAAAAGCAATTCAAATTTGTCAACATTTACCTCTGGGAGTTCATGAAGGGAGTGCTGGGAAGGAAAGGTGCAAATGCGAATTTTCTATGCAGCCAAATAAAAATAGTTAGTGTTATTGCACTGGCCAAGCATAGTCAGGACCTGACATTCAATATAACTGATAAGAGTACAGTGACTGAAGCTTCACCCAAACCATTTTCTAGGTAGTTTTTGTATATATCAATCTTGCCACTGCCAATCTAATGACCACCAGAGAAAGGAAAATTAATTAAATACGGAGGTATGGAATTGGAAGTGAAGAAAAAGAGAAATTCCCAAAACAATAAGGAGTAGGATGGGACAGAAGAACAAGCCAAGACATAACATGTCCAAATACACGTTTCAATTCTTCAAGCATACATGATTATTTTGTCACAGTGGTTTTCCCTCTGGAGAGATTTCCCAAGACCTACTGTCAAACTGAAACATTCCCACACATTGAAAGATCTGGCAATCAGATTTTTGGAAGGGTAAAAAGATCATTTTAGACAGAGTGGAGGACAAAAATTTGGTGAATATGCTGCTGCCTTTTTAAATAATTCAGGGTTGCAGTACCACTGTCATCAACAAGCTTTAAAGTGAGGAGAAACAAAATTAAACTGCAAATTCCTGCAGTTATTTCGAATAGCTGATGACTCACTGAAGTCATAGAGTTACACAACAAAAACAACAGAGCCTTCGGTCCAACTGATCATGCCGACCTAAACTGATCTTGTTCCATTTGCTGGAATTTGGCCCATATCACTCTAAACACTTCCTACTTATATCTCCATCCAGATGCCTTTTAAATGCTGTAACTCTATTCACCTCCAGCACTTCTCTGGCATCTCATTCCACTCATGTACCACCCTCTGAAACAGTTACCCCTCGGGTTTCTTTTAAATATTTCCCCTCTCACCCTAAATCTTTGCCCTCTACTTTTAGACTCCCTCAGCCTGAGGGAAGACCTTGGCTATTCATGCTATCCATGCCCCTCATGACTTTAAAAATCTCTCAGGTCATCCCTCAGCTTCCATCACTCTAGGTGATGAAAGCCCCAGCCTATTTAGCCTCTCCCTACATCTCAAACCCTCCAATCCCAGCAAATCTTTTCTGAACCCTTTCAATTTAACAACAACTTTCCTATAGCAGGGAGACCAGACTGAGTGCAATATTCTATAAGTAGCCTAACCAATGCCCTTTACAATCACAACATGACATTCCAACTCCTATACTCAACATACTGACCAATGAAGGCAAAGTGTACCAAATGACTTCCTCATCACCCTACTTATGACTTCACTTTCAAGGAATTATATATCCGAATGCCTAGGTCCCTTTGATTGGCAACACTCCCCAGGGCCCTACCATTAACTGTATATGTCCTACCGGATTTGCAACACCTCATATTTCTAAATTAAACGCCATCTGCTACTCCTCAGGCCATTGGCCTATCTGATCAAGATCCTGCTGTACTCGGATAACCTTCTTTACTGTCCACTACACCACTAATTTTGATGTCATTTGCAAATTTATTAACCACACCTATATTTATATCCAAATCATTTTATATAAATGACAAAATGCAGTGAACCCAACACTCATACTTGCAGCACACTGCTGGTCACAGGGCTCCAGTCCTAAAAACAACCCTCCACCACCACCCATGTCCTACCTTCAAGCCAATTTTGTATCCAATTGGCTAGCTCCCCCTGGACTCCACGTGATCTAACCTTACTAACCAGCCCACCAAGCGCAACCTTGTTGCACATCTTCCTGCAGATCATATAGTCAAGTTTTAACTTGAATTTAATCAAATATATAACAACAGTTTGTAAGTCCATGAATTACTTGGGTGCTGATTGAAGACAGGGAAAAACTTGTTAGGTTCAGCAACAAGCAAACATCAATGCCTTATATCATCAGTTCAAACTCTCATCGTAGGTGTTTTAGTTATACAGACGCAAAGATTTCTTCCCTTCCTCAAATTGTCCGTGTAAAGTAAAACTTCACCTATGAGTATATTGGATTGCGGCACTCAATTTGGTATTATAAATCAGTGTAAAGTTAGTAACAGAATATTTCACACACCATTCAGATTCACGGAATTATTTTCTCATGCACTACATTAATTTGAAATATATGTAAGCTGCATACTGTGCTTAACTGTAATTCTCTCCTGATCTGTGCAGAAATATTTATTCAATGACAAAGTTTGAAGCGACAACTGGTTTAGGTCAGGGTCAAATCATTGGACTCATGAACCATTAAGTGATAAAGTATGCATGGGAAACAAATGTTCTGAAGTAATAGGAGAACAAAGGAGAACATTATGAAATGTTGCGATTTAGTAGTGGTCAAGATAAACTTCGTTTATGGTTTAAATTCAAGACAAGTTAGCAAGAATTCTTTACTGATTAAAAAGAGAAAAATCACAAGAAATTATAACTCCCAGCTAACTCTAATTTTTATTTTCCTGTTTTAATCGAACACAGAGCATGAAACAGTACAGGACAGGAGCGTGCCCGTCGGCCTACGAAGTCATGCTGAATATGATTCCAAATGAAACTAATCCCTTCTGCTTGCCCTTGGTCCATATCTCTCCATTCCTGGTATATTCAGGTGATTATCCAAAAATCCCTTAAACGCCCCCACCACCACCCAGCAGCATGTTCCAGGCTCCTACCACTGTGTAAAACAAAACATGCCCTTCATTTCTTTGAATTTTTCCCTTCTCACCTTTAAATGCATGCCATCTAGTATTAGACATTTCAACTCTGGGAAAGAGGTTGTGACCATCAATCCTATCTATACATCTCATAATTTTATAGACTTCCATCAAGTCTCCCATCAACCTCCACCACTCCAAAGAAAACAACACATGTCTTTCTAGCCTCTACTTACAGTTCATAGCCTCTATTCCAGGCAGCACCCCGGTGAACTTCTTTTCCACCGTTTCCATAGCTTGCGCATCCTTCCTGTAATGTGGCGACCAGAATTGAAAACAATACTCCAACTGTGGCCTAACCAAAAAAATCTTATAAAGCTGCAACATGAACCCTGACTGTTGTACTCAACTGCCAACCAATAAAGGCATACAACCATACATCTTCCTTACAACCCTATCTACTTGTGTGGCCACTTTCAGGTAGCTGTGGACCTGAACCCCAAGATCCCTCTGTACATCAATGCTGTTCAGGGTCCTGCCATTAACTGTATATTTAATAATTACATGATGCCTTGAATTTCACCAATGTTGTATTTACACAAATAGTTACAACCCATTCATTCAGAATTGTTCAAACGCTTTTAACCAACAAATGGACAATGCTATTTCATGACAAGAAACAGATGGCGGTCTCATTTTCTAACTGCACAACTTTGTTAGCTAACATGGGAGAAGAAATCCACAATTCTCAATAGGCAGAATATGGATAAAGTTTTCAAGAGGTTATTTTCATGAATCTAGCTTACTTACACACCTTAATTTTATGTTGCTTCAAGTGTGAGGAAAATATTATCAACTTTCTGTCCCAAAATTGTTAAGTGAATGTATGCTGTATTGCAATATAAAAGATATTACCTCAAGAAAGTAGAAATACTGCAAAAATTACATTGCAGAAAAATTTGAGTCTACTCTAACTCAGAAAATTCTATTTCATCAGTTACAGAAAAATTTATTTTGATGTCTATGTTAAATCTGTCACACTTCATTACACAGAAACATGGTCCATTTAAATTAGGAAAATTATAGCAAAATGAAGATTAAAATGACGGGACTTGCATCTTTCTCTAGTCTTTACTTTCCCCAATTTCCCTCATGTCCTGTCCAAGTTAATCTTGTCTGAGGCGCCAGTCTCCTGTTCCCATGATTCAATTCCCACTAAAAACTGATCACCCAACTTCCCCTCCTGCCTCCACCTTTATCAACATTGTAAATGGTTATCCCCCTCTCCTTTAAATATGCTGTCATTCCTGTCTTCAAACAGAAATCACTTGACATCCAAGTCCTCAAACTACCACTCCACCTCTGACCTCCCTTTCCCTCCTCACAATCCTTGACTGTGCTGCCATTTCCCAACTGTTACTAGCTTTCCTGAAAATCTGTTTGAATCCCTCCAATCAAATTTCCATCCATGCCACGCAGCCAAAACAGGTTTAAATAGCATTCAGACAAAGATAAATGTTCCATCCTCATCTTTCTTGACTTGTCTGGAGTATTTGACAGTTGACCGTACCATCCCTCATTCATAAACTTTCTGCTGCCATCCAGCTGAGTGAGACTGCTCATGGTGCCAATTCAGACATATCTAATTGTAGTGATGCCTTTCTTCCTGTTCATGCCACTTACCTCCGTCTCCCAGTGATTTATCCTTGGATTTCTCCTATCTCTGATGCTGCTGTTTGGTAACACCAAACAAAGGAACAGTAATTAACTTCTCCCGTACATTGATGATTCAGTTCCAAGTTACCACAGTCACTCGAGACTCCCCCACTGCCGCTAACCTGTCGCGCTACTTTTCTGATATGTAGTACTGAATGAACAGAAATTTCCTTGAATTATTGAGAACAGTGAAACCATTATTTTCAGCTATTTGTTCCACAAAAACCCATTCTATTACTACTGACTCCATCCTTCTTCCATGGCAAAAAAAAATCTGAGGTTAAGCAAATGTGTTCCCAGTTTCAGCATCACATTTGAACTCAAGATGAGCTTTTGACTGCATTTTTGCATCTTGAAGATGATTGCCACTAGACTTTGTCCCTGCCTCATCTCATCTGCTGCTGGAATCGTCACCCATACTTGCATCATCTCTAGACTCAATATTCCAATGTACTCCCAAATTCTACTCTCTGCAAACTTGAGGTCATCTAATGCCTATTCTACTGCTCAGATTTAAACGCAGTCTCAATCCCCTCTCAGCCCTAAGCTCACTGACCTATGCTGGCTCCTGGTCAAATGACAAATTGATTTGAAAATTCTATTCCTGGTTTTCAAATTCCCCCAGGTCTGAGTAATCGCCTCCAGTCTTGCAACTCTGAAGGAGGCTAACGTGGTGCCATTATTTAAGAAAGGTGGTAAGGAAAAGCCAGGGAACTCTGGTAAGCCTGACATCAGTGGTGGGTAAGTTGTTGGAAGGGATTCTGAGGGACAGGATTTACATGCATGTTGGAAAGGCAAATCAGGGCCGGTCTTATACACTTAATGGTGAGGTCCTGGAGAGTGTTGCCAAACAAAGAAACCTAAGATGTGCAGGTGTATAGTTCATTGAAAGCAGAGTGGCAGGTAGACAGAACAGTTAAAAAGTGGCATTTAATATGCTTGCTTTCATTGGTCAGTACATTGAGAAAAGGAGTTGGGAGGTCAGGTTGTGACTGTACAGGACATTGGTTGGACCATTTTTGGAATACTGCATTCAATTCTGGTCTCCCTGCTATCGGAAAGATATTGTGTAACTTGAAAGGGTTCCGAAAAGATTTACAAGCATGTTGCCAGGGTTGAAGGATTTGAGCTACAGGGAGAGGCTGAATAGGCTGGGGTTATTTTCCCTGGAACGTCAGAAGCCTCCTTCTAGAGGTTTATAAAATCATAAGAGGCATGGATAGGGTAAACAGCTAAGGTATTTTCTTCCCAGGGTAGGGGAGTTTGAAAACTACAGGTTTAAGGTGAAAGGGGTAGGAATTAAAACAGGACCTTAGGGGCAGCTTTTTCCACAGAGGGTGGTGTGTGTATGGAATGAGCTTCCAGTGGAAGTGGTGGAGGCTGGTACAATTACAATATTTAAAAGACATCTGGACGGGTACATGAATAGTAAGGGTTTAGAGGAAATAGGCCAAATATTGGCAAATGGGACTAGATTAGTTTAGGATACCTGGTTAGCATGGACAAGTTGGACTGAAGGGGCTGTCTCCATTCTGTACAACTTTATGACTATATTTGGCCAAGTGCGCAGTCCTAATTATAGTGATGACCATATCTTAATTTGCCTGGGGTCCCAATTTCTATACATGCACTTCTCCATTTTACTTCCCTCTTTTAAGAATCTTCCTAAAACCATCCTGAAACCAAACTTTCGGTCATTCGACCTAGTTAGTGTCATTCTTTGTTTTATAATGCTCACAGGAAGTGCCTTACGATGTTTAATTACAGGAAAATGCAACATAAACACAAGTTGTTGTAAAGATCATCAAGATATCAAGAATGCCACTTTGCAGCTAACAATTCACTGCTGTATTGTGCAAATGCTATTTATTGTTTAGAAAACAATAAGACAGATACTGCCAGCCCATTTGTTAATTAGCAAGTACCTTTCAAAGAAACTTCACCATACCACGTACTTGATGTTTGATGCCCTGCAGTGAAAGGGAGATGAGGAAAAAGCAAAGGAAGGGAGAGATGAAAATTATCGGTTGACAAAGGCCAACTACGCTACAGCTGGCTCATTATTTCCCACTGCAACCACATATATGTAGCCAGTGGGAAAAAAAACACTTAAACAGAAAAACGGGGTGCTGAAGCAACACTTTCACTGCCTTGATCATTCCATGGAAGCTGGAGTGGGTGCTTTCATTTGTAGTGGTCTGTTACATTGTGGACAATCTGGTCATCACTGGCACAAAGCCTACTATCACCTCAGTAACCTTGCGCTCCCATGAATACAACTTCAAAACCTACATGATGCAACAATCCCACTCCCTGTAATTAATCAGTTATGGAAATTCATGAAAGGACCATGAATTTCACAGTGCAGATTTCTTGGTAAAAGAAGCAAAAGCACATGAGGAAAATAAACTTTTTCATGCAGTGAGCATTTAGATTCCAGAAAGCACGACCTGAAAGTGTGGGGTGCAGTTGGTTTAACCAATACATTTTAGTTGAAGTAGCTCTCTGTCAATTTTCAAACTACCTAGACATGCTTTGGAATTTTTATTTTGTTAGAAGTTTAATAACATCAACCAGGACTTTTCAAATGGCTGTGCAAAGAAAAAAGTAAACATAAAAGGGCAGAATTTGTTAAGTGCATTGAAGAGAGTTTCTTGAAACAGTATTGGATAGCCTAACTAGAGGATGGGCCACACTGGACCTTGTATTGGCTAAGTTACTGACCTTTCAGTAGGAGAGGATTTTGGTAACAGTGATCACAACTCCTTAAGGTTTAAGATTGCTATGAACAAGGATAAGACAGGACATTGTGAGAAGGTACTAAATTGGGGGAGGGTAAATTACGTGAGCATTAGGCAGGAGCTGTTATTAGGCAAGTCCACATTTGACATGTGGGAACTGTTTAGAGACATGCTGGGGAGATTTCAAGACAGTCATGATCCAGTAAGGAGGAAAGGACAAGGATGGCAACATAAAGGATTCCTGGACAATGGAGAGAGGTTGTGAATTTAGTCAAAAAAAGGAAAAAGAAACACGTGTAAGATTTAGGAAACTAAAATCAGACAGGGCTGGCAAGGAATGCAAAGAAAGGGCATTTAAGGGAATTTTAGATAAGCACATGAATATGAAGGGAATGTAGGGATATGGACCAAGGATAGGCAGAAGGAATTAGTTTCATTTAGCGTCATGTTCAGCACAGCATCGTGGGCCAAAGGGCCTGTTCCTGTGGTGCACAGTTCTCTGTTCTAGTAAGAGGTGTTCAGATTTGGGAAAATGCATTAGTTTAGTACAGCCATGAGATTAACTTGCATAATTCAGAGGAGAATAATGTATTGGAAATAGTTAGTGTTTGAAACATCTGCAAATAACTTTACATACTGTGTAATACTTGGCATGCAGCTTAGAATTAAAACATAAACATATTTTAATTCCTCCTTAGATCATCATAGTTCCATCGTTTAAAATGGAACAATTTCCCAACTGGCAAAAACAAGCTGGATCCCTTCCCCCTCCTCATTTCTGAAGAAGTGTCCCAACCCAAAACGTCAACTTTCCTGATCCTCTGATGCCGCGTGGCCTGCTGTGTTTCTCCAGCTCCACACTTGTCTCTGAATCAACTTGAGTTTACTTACATTTGCACACACAATTTTACCCTTAATTAGTTGCTCCAACTACTCATTCACGTATCATAAAACAATAAAAACACAAATATGACTCATCTCTACCCAAAGAAAATTAGTAAATTACCCACTAACCCGCTAACTAAAAAAAATCCTCAGCCTTTTCAGATATGACTGTTACTGTTGTAGCAATCCTGCTGGAGAGGCTGCTCACCTGCTTCTGGGACTCTTTGAGATTATGTCTTGTAAATGCAAGTCCAAGCCATTAATGAACTTCAAAAAGACCAGAGGGTGAAATACCCAACCCTTGTGGGTGGGGGATGGGTTGTCACAGCCTAACATTATCTCCAGAACAGACAATGGTTCCTCACCGTTCTCCTTCTAGCCCCTAGCTATTTTTTGTTTTCCGTATTCATTTAAGCACTACCATCCAGTTCTATTCAAAGTCCATTAAAGGGTTACTTTATCTTCTGAAGATCCACATGCACTGGAGCACTAATCTTATTAACCCTCCACAAATACTTCTAAATAACTAAATAAGATTATCCAAGCATGAACACTTCTTAAAAAATCCACCTAGTTTCATCCATTATCTCATATTTTCCCAAGTGCCAGTTAATTTAAGTTTAGATCACAACCTCTAAAAAAAGTGTCCACACCACAGATATTAAGATGTAGCTGTTGAGTTTATTCTTACGACATGACATGACATTGGCACAACCTCTATATCCAAGTATGATTGGAAAAAATTGTGGTAAAGCCTCCATTCCACCCTTACAATGGTGAGATGAGTGCGAAGTGGTAATCTATCACTTGGATAGGACATATGGTTCCAACTCCACCACAACCACTGTTGGAATTTAAATTCAATTAATAAAATCTGGACTTGAAAGTTAGTCTTAGACTGGTAACCATAATTACAATCATTAATTGCTGCAAAATCCCATCTGGTTCACTAATGTCCTTTAGGAAGGAAAATCTACTAACCTTAACTGGTCTGGCCTCCCTGTGACTCCATTTCTACAGTGATGATTCTTAACTGCCTTCTGAAACATCCTAGCAAACCACTTTGTTCAAAGACAGCAAGGGTTGGACAACAAATGCTGGCTTTGTCAGCCATGCCCACATGGAATTAAACAAGAATCAAACAAGAACTTTACTCAGGAAGCAATGAGAAGACCACAAGACATAGGAACAGAAATTAGGCTATTCTACCCATCGAGTCTGCTCCGCCATTCAATCATGGCTGATAGGTTCTTCAACCCCATTCTCCTGCTTTCTCCCCATAATCCTTAATCCCCTTGATAATCAAGGAACTATCTATCTTAGTCTTAAATGTAGTCAATGACCTGGCCTGCACAGCCTTCTGTGGCAGTGAATTCCATAGATTCAGCACTCTCTGGCTAAAGAAGTTTCTCATTATCTCCATTCTAAAAGGTCTTCCCTTTACTCTAAGGCTGTGCCCTCGGGTCCTAATCTCTCCTACCAATGGAAACATCTTCCCAACATCCATTCTGTCCAGGCCATTCTGTATTCTGTAAGTCTCAATTAGATACCCGTTCATCCTTCCCAACTTCAATGAGTACAGTCCCATGGTCCTCAAACATTCCTCATATCTTAAGCTTCTCATTCCTGGGTCCATTCTCGTGAACCTCCTTTGAACCTGCTCCTGGGCCAGTACATCCTGAGATAGAGGGTCCAAAACTGCAAGCAATACTCCAAATGTGGCCTGACCAAAGCCTCAGTAGTACATCCCTGCTTTTACAATCAAGTTCTCAAAATAAATGCCAACATTGCACTTGCCTTCCTGACCACCGAGTCAACCTGCAAGTTTACCCTGAGAGAATCCTGGACTAGAACTCCCATGTCTCTCTGCACTTCAGACTTCTGAATTTTCTTCCCATTTAGAAAATATAGTCCATGCTTTTATTCTTCTTACCAAAGTGTATGAACTCACACTTTCCCACATTGTACTCCATCTGCCACTTCTTTGCCCACTCACCTAACCTGTCCAAATCCTTCTGCAGTCTCCTCGCCTCCTCAATACTACCTGTCCCTCCACCTATCTTTGTATCTTCTGCAAACTTAGCCAGAATGCCCAGTTTCTTCATCTTGATCATTAATGTATAAAGTGAAAAGTCGTGGTCCCAACACTGACTCTTGTGGAACACCAATTGTCACTGGCTGCCATCTTGAGAAAGACCCTTTTATCCCCACTCTCTGCTTTCAGCCAGGCGGCCAATCTTTTATCGAAGCTAGCACCTTATCCTACTCAGCAGCCGCCTATGTGGCACCTTGCCAAAGGTGTTCTTGAAGTCCAGGTAGATAACATCCATTGGCTCTCCTTGGTCTAACCTGCTTGTTATTTCCTTGAAGAATTCTAGCAGATTTGTCAGGCATGACCTCCCCGTGATGAAACCATGCTGACTTTGCCCTATTTTACCATACACTTCCAAATATTCAGAAATCTTACCCTTTACAATGGACTCCCAAATCTTACTCACAACCGAGTTTAGGCTAATCGCCCTGTAATTTTCCGTCTTCTGCCTTACTCCCTTTTTAAACAGGGGTGTCAGGTTAGCAATTTTCTAGTCCTCCGAGACCCTCCCTGACTCTAGTGATTCGTGAAAAAAAAAATCACCACTAACGCTTCCATTATCCCTTTAGAACTCTGGCCTGCAGCCCATCTGGTCCAGGTTATTTATCCATCTTCAGGCCAATCAGTTTTACCAGAACCAGCACCTTCGTGCTGGCACCATACTTAGTTCTGCCCCCTGACTCTCTTGAATTTTTGGGCTATTTCTCGTGTCTTCCACCATGAAGACTGATGCGAAGTAATTATTCAGTTCCTCAGCCATTTCCTTGTTCCCGACTACTATCACTCCACTGTCATTTTCCAGTGGTCCAATGTCCACCTTTGCCTCTCTTTTGCCCTTGATATATCCAAATCTCTTACAGTCTTTGTTTATATTACTGGCTAACTTACCCTCATATTTAATCATCTCCCTCCTTTTTTTTTTGCTGCCCTCTGTTGGTCTTTGTAAGCACATTTCACCTAGGCCAGATCATCCATCAGCACCGAGTACCGCCAGACTTTCAGTGCCACCTCTTCATCCACCTTTGACTTTTTCCGAATATTGTTCCCATCCTCTCTTTACTGCTACATTACATCTGTGTATATGACAGAAGAGGATGCTGCCAAAGTACTCATTTTTTATCTCGCCTACATGCTCTGCCTTCATAAAATAATCTTTTGTGGTCTCTAGTCAGGCTCACGCTTCCTTAGATTACTCTTTTACGTTTCCGAGAGAGTGTTTTCGTTTTCCTGTTATGCTAACCACTAATCCAATCCCATTAAACTCTTTGTCTCATTTATTTCCAGACAAAGTCTTTCCATTCCCTTTTAAATTCTGCTTGACTTTCCATCAAATTATTCAACTTGGTTCTCTCTTGAATTTTGAACCTGATGAGATTTGTCATAAGTTGGTGTTTTGGTTTAAACCTTATGCTTCTAGCTCTTTCCTTTTGTTTCCTCCATTCTTGTCCATTTTTTGTTTTCTCTCACTTTGCTTCATCTTTTCCTTGCTGCCTTACTTCTTCCTTTTATCTTTCAGCATCTCATTTTTAAGCTGCTTCTTGTAGTTATGGAGCCGTCACCACAATGAGCAATATATAAAAGAGTAGAGAGCTACAGGACAGAGATTTAAGTGAGAGGGAAAAGATTTTAAAAAGGATCTGAGGAGTAACTTTTTCCACACAGACGATGGCGCATATATGGAACAAGCTGCCAAAGCAAGTGTTGGAGGGGGGTACAGTTACAATATTTAAAAGGCATCTGGATGGATATATGAATAGGAATGTTTTAAAGGATACAAGCCAAATGCTGGCAAATAGGAGTAGGTCAGATTGGAATGTCTGGTCAGCATGGACAAGTTGGATTAAGGGGTCTGTTTCGTGCTATATGACTGACTGACTCCACTGAAAAGCATATGCAGCAGGGCCGTGAAAAGGTGAATGGAAATTAGAGGGTGGTACGTTCAAAAGGGACCACAGAAGGGAAAGCTGACCTTGCACGTAGGAACAGAGAACAGGTGGGTGGTTTTTTAGAAGGTGATTTTTTTTTCAAAAAAAAGCATTCATGGGATGAGGGCATCACTGGCTAGCAGCATTTATTGCCCAACCCTAATTGCCCAGAGGGCAGTTAACAGTCAACCACGGTGCTGTGGATCTGGAGTCACATGTAGGACAGACCAAGTAAAGATGGCAGTTTCCGTCCCTAAAGGATATTAATGGATTTTTACGACAATTGACAATGGATTCAAGGTCATTAGATTCTTAATTCCAGATATTTATTGAATTCAAACTCTACCATCTGCCGTGGCAGGATTTGAACCTGTGTCCCCAGAACGTTATCTGGGTCTCTCAATTAACAGTCCAGTGATAATACTACTAGGTCATTGCCTCCCCCAACTGCATATTGAACAGCTGGTTTTTACTAAATGTTGATCAGAACTGACCCGGGAGGGCTAGCATACATGGCCTCATTTACACTGACAGACACTACTCTTGCTCAACTCTCCAAACACACTATCAGACGTATTGTGTATTTCAATCCACCTTTTAATCTTCACTATCAAAGAAAGGAATATACTGTTTGCAAATGTGAAAAGTGCAAAAGCATATTTAGTAAGAACTATACTACTGATATTTGGGCCAGGGAATATTACCTGGACATATAGGAAAAAGTTTTAGTGCACTTCCATTATATCCAAATTGATAATGCTTAACATTCTGACTGGATAAGTAGAATAGTAATTCACACAATATATCTTGTAAAACATTTTCCAATTCCTGTACCTTTTCTCAGATGTTAACTATTTATTGATCGTATCAAATATATGTGGCCAAATTACAAGAAGTTCGGATGTAAGTGGAAGGAAACTCAAAAAGCAGAACAGTCAAAACTGTAGAGAAAAAAAGCACTTAGGAAACTAACAAAATACAGAAATATACTAAAGTTATTCTAAAATCCAATGTCTTTTTAAAGAGAAACATCAAGATCTATTCTATTCTGATATTTATAATAAAGGCTTAAGAAACTCGCTCAGAGTTACTTACAAAGTTTACTTGGTACATATCATTTGTCCCCTATTCTCATTCCTTGCTCTTACCTCTTTGATTCGCTTAACAAGGGCATTTTGATCAAAAGTCACTGCGGCTGCACACTGATGGAGATGATCCTGGTACCGTAAACAAAGTTTCAAGACTTGCTGTGAATCCAGCTTCTCCAATTTGTTACCACTGGTTGTAGTCTGACCACTTAACAGTCCTGAGAAACACAAGACTAGAGTTAGATTACGTACACAACCTATCAGCCTACTGACCAAGTAAAGCCTGGATGTTAGATTAATCATGTAACAGTTTATTGAAGACATCATAAATAAATCAAAAACAATTATATACAAAAAAGGAAAAACATAGATTAAGTTATGAAACAAAAAAACACATGCAGTATAAGTTACATTACTGTCTCAGTGCAATCAACAGTTCATATTGCTCCTCAGCCTGAAGGTGAGAAGACCAGCTGCAAGACCATCAGGTACAGCCTCCAATACAGCGACAAAAGGAAGACAGTCCATTCCATTGCATAGGGTGACTTTACACCCATGTTTTCCCAAGCATTGTCCTAAGTTAACATACCCTGTCCCCAAGAAAATAGTGTTCCTGAAAAAAAGTGTCCAATACATCAAAAAAATTTCCCTGAATATTGAGATGTTTAATTCTTCCATGTTGGAATGTACCTAATGTATAAATGAAGTGCAGCACAGAGTACATAGTTAAAGTCACCTTGAATAAAATGTATCCACTAAATATCTAAATAGTAATAAATATGTTAAAGAGAAATATTCAAGTGTTTCTAAAACACATTGTTATTAACTCTAACATAGATGGTGCAACACTTTTTGCAGTTGCCATAGTTGAGGCTGACTGAATAGTATATGACAAAATACATGCAAAATTTCAGTGAATGGTGGTCAAACATGCATGATTATTAGATAATAAAGTGTGAAGCTAGATGAACACAGCAGGCCAAGCAGCATCTCAGGAGCACAAAAGCTGACATTTTGGGCCTACACCCTTGTCTTTTTTAAATAAAAAGATAAGAACCTTCTATATTTAGGACCAACTAGGAGAAAAATGTGGTGGCAGGAGGTCTATTAAAAGGACACAATAGTACCATTTTAAAAAAGCTGTTCTTACAGCATATGCTAGTTCAAGTTTCATTATTGCTTCTTTTTTGCATAATTGAAAAAAAACACAGACTAGACAGTGAAAAACAAATAAGGTCCCTATACAAGATGTTGCTTAGAAGGGAGCTTGAATACATTTCAATAGTGCGATGTCACATCTATGATAATTGGCTGCACATTTGTTTTCTCCTTGCAGTATATATGCTTAACTGTCAATACATAGACTGGGCAATGTACATTCTTCATCCTGGTTATTTTTCTGTGCCCTCACATGGTACAATGCTGGATTTGGTTTAGAATACATGGTCACCAACATAGTTTAATTTAAACATCATACAATTTTAATTATGGATAATTTTTTTTCGTAAGAAAATGCAAAGGAGAGCACATTTTTCAAGCTTTATACTGGAATGTCTTGTTAATAATTACTTTAAACAGCTTTGATTTTTTTCTATTATTATTGCACTGTTGTTATTAGTTATTGAATAATTGCAAAGAATCAAAGCCTTATTAAAAATCAGCAAGCGATCTTTTGAGAGCACAACTACATCCACTGCAAAACCACAGTGCTACTCAAACTGTACTTGGGATTGGGATCTTTTTAAATAATTGTAGTGCAAATAACTTAATTCCATTACATTAGAAGGTATACACTTCATTAGAAACAGGTATGAATCGCTAACAAAATAGCAAATGTGCACATTGATATTTGCTTTTCAACATATCATGGAATGATTTAAAAAAGGTTTTAAATATATATGTTCAAACTGAATGCACATTGCAGAGTTTCTTATATCTGTGAAGCACTTTCAATACAGCCTTTCATAATTTCTGCGTAAGCCACTCTCAAACATTTGCAATCCAACAGCTGTTGATTAGTTACTTCGCACTACACAGTGGATTCATCAACAGTATTATACATTTCTGAATTAGCAACTGTATATTTCACATTCTTTCTCAAGTTCTGGAATGCTGAATGGAGCTTTGGGTGATATTTTACAAGTGTGTAGTGTCTCTGTGTTTAACTGGCGTGAAATAAATTTGCTTCAGCGAGGATGATACAAAAATATTTGTAAATAATTGGAAACTATAAAATTTTCTGAACGCAAGTCAATTAATGGCTTGCACTGATACAATTTCAGTGTTTCAAAGCAGCATTCAGTGTAACTGAAATTAACATTCTACAGCCCCTACAAAAAAAAATGAAACCCCGCACATTTGTATTTAATCAGACTAACAGCACAAATTTTTCCAGTTAGCCAATTGTGATAAAGTATACTGACAGCATTAAAAGCAAAAGATAAGAAATTTGATCCTCTTCCCTTCCCTTATATCCATAACTTAAGTGCTCAATGTTCACAGTTCAATCATTTTCTACAGAACGTCATTAGTGGCATATTGTACTCCTTTAACAAAAGCTGAGCAAAACACCAGCTTCCAGCAGAGTATAGCAGGTGATTCAGAGACCGGACGCTGTATTTTCCGGTCACTGATGGCAAAGACAGGATGATCGAAATTGCAGCCTTCTGGGTTTTGTCTCCATTTCAGGCCTTGCAGTCCTTGTGGCCTCCCAATTCTGCAGGCCCAAAAGGACCAGTAACTCCAGACCTTTGATGGCCCACTGGGTGAGGTAGGCCACTAAAGGCAGGTGGAGCCTGCAAAGGCCTCTCACAAGGAGTCAACCTCGGAGATGTGAACAGAAATCAATCATCGTCAGGGCCAAAGCTATTAAACTAAAACACAGTTCAATATTTTACTTTCACAAGTACATTAACCTGTTAATATCCAACGTAATAAATCATCAATAGGCACTTAAAAGCTCTAATCAATATGCAATTCCAGCTTGTTATGGTGGTGTGCAATAGTTGAAATAACATGAACTAAAGCACAAGTGAAAACTGATCATTTCTAACCAAAACCTCAGTTGTTTTTAGGACAGAAATGTCAATCATGTCAAATTTAAAAACCTAACACTAGTGTTCAGGTGTCTGATTCGAGTAACTGCCCCACATCCAAGGTAAATAAAACTGTCACAACAGACAAGAAATCTAACAGGAAAAGATGAAATGAATTGGCCTACTTCATAAATGACTCATTTATTTTCTGTTAAACTTCTCAAGCAATCTAGTTCTACAGAGGACAGTGTGCAAATCAGTATCAATGAACATCAGTAGGCCCTCTTTAGGCCCAAGGCTCATTCCAAACAGGAAGGTGTAGATTACTTTGCACTTAGCCCTCATACTGATAAACTAATTCTGAATAGATCAGCTTCATTCAAATAACAGGCCAACATTATCTTTTCTTAATTTAACCTATTTTTCTAATTAATCTAATCAGAGGTATTATTACACAACTCTGAAGCAGTTGGAATTGAATTATGGCCTCTCAGTCCAGTGGCAGGTATCCTACTCCCGAGCCACGAGAGGGCCCATTAATTGCAGACTATAATTGAACTGAAACTCCACTGTCAGTCATGGTAAGATTTGAACCCAGGTTGCCAGGACATTACCCAAGTCTCCGGATTAATAGTCTAGCACTAACAGCACTAGGCCATTGCCTGACAGTAAAGAGGCCAACCTTATCCACAACTTAAAATAACTAAAAATCAGATTAATTTCATTTTACCAATAGTACTTTCTTGAAACGGAGAGGGTTCAAAAAAAAAAGATTTACCAAGGTGTTGCCAGAGTTGGAAAGTTTGAGTTTAAGGACAGGCTGGGACCTTTTTCACTGGAGCATCCGAGTTTGAGGGCTGACCTTTTCAAGATTTATAAAATCATGAGGGGCACAGATAGGGTGAATAGTAACCATCTTTTCCCTAGAGTGGGGGAGTTCAAAACTAGGGTGTATATTTTTCAGGTGAACAGAGAAAGATGTAAAAGGTTTGGGCATCTTTGTCACATGGAGGGTGGTTCATGTGCAGAATGAAATGGCACAGGAAGTGGCCGATACAGGTACAGTTACATTAGTAAGAAAGGTTTAGAGGGAACATGGGCTGAATGCAGGAAAGTGGGACTAGTTTAGTTTGGGAAACTTGGTCGGCATGGATGAGTTAGACCGATGGGTCGGTTTCTGTGTATGACTACGACTTGAAGTGTGTCAAATAGTCAGAACCAAACTTCAATTACGCACCTATTTTAAAATTCACCCACAGCATTCATGACAATGCACACATAAAATGACACTTGAAGAATACCACAGGATCATTTCTCAATCTGTCACTAACATCCTGGATCACATACAGTTGCACATAACTCAAAGCCACAACCTAACAATGTGACTTCAGTGCTATACAGAGAGTGGTCACGTTTCCACACCAAAAAAAAATAGTTTCGCCTTAAAAGTTATTAGTTTTTTTAAAAAGTGTTCACAGGAGGTGTGTCACTTGCTAAGCCAGTGATTAATGCCCATCCTTAAGTGCCGAGAGAAGGGGGTGGAGAGTTGCTCTCTCAAACCACTGCAGTCCTTGGGGTGTAAAGTACAGTCACAGTACTGTTAAAGTGGGGGGGCTCCAGGATTTTTCATCCAGTGAGTGAAGCAATAGCGATATAGTTCCAAGTCAGAATGGTATGTGGCTTGGAGGGGAACTTGTAGCTGGTGGTGTTCCCATGCATCTGTTTCCTTGTCCTTCAGAGGTTGCAGCAGGTCCAACAAATCATGTTGGACTATTCCAGACTCCCGACTTGTGCCTTGTATTTATAGACAGGCACTGGGGAGAAAGAAGACAAAGTTAAAAAGTTACTCACCATAGAACTCCTAGTCTCTGACTTGGTCTTGCAGCCATAATATTTGTTTGGCGGTTTGGATCAGCTTCTGGTCGATGGTAAACCCCAAGATGTTGGTAGTGGGGGATTGTAAATGCCATTGAACGTCACGGGGCAATGGTTAGATTCTCTTTTGTTGAAAATATTCGTGCCCAGCACTTATGTGACATGAACATTTTATGCCACATCTGCCCAACCAAAAGCCTGGGTTTATCGTCCAGATCTTACTGAAGTCTCAAAACTAGAAGTGCTAACTCTGTGCAACATACAATCAGATTTTCTGCCTCTTAACAAAATAAATAGACTCTGCATCATTTCGGTTAAACTGAATGCTCGGCATAGGGCTGCATTTCAGTGTACAATACTGTATTTAGATTAGCCTTATTCTAGTCTGAATATATAGCACATACATCAAAATATAACCATTTCTGCAACTGTTTCAAAAGTGCTTGTAATTTTTACTTATTATGTAATTTATACATGTCAATTAATGTTTTAAAAAATTCAATGCAATAACTCATTTTCATGAGGCATTAAATTATTTACAGATGACTAAAAAAAGCTCACTCCAACCTATTAATATACTAGCTATTTTCACTGAGAATTTAATGCCTGCAAGTTTACATTTCTATTTGCCTTGTGAAAGGTTACAATTTCCACTATGACAAAGAGTTTTTGGATATGATGCCATTAAGTTAGCAATCTCACTCAGAACGAGTTCAGATAAGTATTTGTTGGAAACAGAATACAAAGTCCTTGCCAGTAGAGGGTGCTGAGTTGAATATTCAAGCTGAGTTTCAGACAGACAATTTGCTGCACAGAAACAAGAATTATGTTCTGCATCTGGCTGCCCTATGCCTGAACCGGTGCTACTAGTGACAAAATGGCCTAGCCAGAAAAATGTTTTCCATTTCCTAGTGCTGAAAGTCAGCTTGATAAATTAAAGTATCCACTATGAAACAAACTGTAAACATCCATCTCTCATCTTCATTCAAGATGATTTGGTTTTAAGACAGCTGTTTTCATCAGACCCATTATTGAAAAAGTTTTAAAGTTATACTTTGTTGCTAAATTTAAATCGGTTTTCCATTTGCTTCCTTTACTTACCCCATGGGGCGACATCCTGTGCCATCATTTGATGAGCATGCCATTGAGGAAAACAAAAAAAAATGCTGGAAATAGCACACCGGACATGCTCATTTCATTTTCTTCCCCCAGCCCCACATAGAACACACCAATAAAATCATTGTACAGTTGAAATTGTGATTATTTTCACTCTATTTTGCTTTTTAAAAAGGTGATAACTTGGAAATTACAAAGCAGCAATGTAAACTTTACTGAAGTGGAATGTCAAATTTAAGGTGAGAACTACAAAACACTGGCCACAAAAGAATAAAAGCGGTAAAACCAAAAGAAAGGAATCTGACTTTGTTACAAAGATTTGCCTTGGTCAACCGTTAATTTCTAGCTCATCAGTTGGACTCATACGATGTACTTTTTTAAAAAGCATTTTTTTTTGTTATTAAAACAAGAGACTCACAGCAAGAGGCCACATCAAATTAACATTACTACACCTCCTGCATTCCCATTCTACAGTGAGGAAGCAGCATGTCTACAAAATTCACTAAAGGCAATGGCTCACCTATTAATTATAAATGACTTATTCTTGCATTATCAGCGAGATATCTACAGAAACACCTACACAGTATTCAATTACTGAAAAAAAAATTCCAAAGCTCATCGTTCTTTCCAACAATATTGAGGAGATAACTTCCAAACTAGATTTGATCAAGCCATTATTGGAAAATACAAATTGTCTGAATTACTGCTAGTTGGACTGAGAAGTCACATGTCAAGCCAAGCACACTCACTGTGTTCACTCATGTTTTTTTTGGGACTGGACCGCAGTTGAGTGAAAAGAGAGTCCATGATACTCTACAAACAGAAGCTCATGCCTACCCCTCTGGCTTTAACAACATATTTGCACCCTGTCTATTAATTTGGCTGCTCCAACTTTCTGCAGTAGACAGAATTTTTTAAAAGTAAGACTTCAAATCCGCAGCAATATCTGTGGGGTGGGGGAGGGCACCAGAAATACTAGCCACAGCTTTAAGACACCTCAGGTCTTGCTTTTGAGACTTCAGGTTTTATCTATGGTTGCCAACGCTTCCAAAATGACCAAGAGTCTGCAGGAGTTGATATCAAACTCCTGGTGGTTCAAAGAAAGCATCTTGGGAGATTATTAAACAATATTTTAAGCAAATCACTCACATAATTCATAGAAATTGTTTTGGAGATTCAAACTGATCAAACATGATCTCACTGTATTGAGAATGTAGTACACGGCCAGTTATGTGACATGATGAAATGTGATCATTTAAACTGCTAATATCTTGTATCTGCACCACACACAAGTACTGCACACACAAACATATTTGCCCCTTTGCTCACCAAAGCTGAATCCCAAAAGGAGGAGAAAAGAAGTGAGTAGCGACAGACTAACTATCAGCAAAAGGGCACTGCTGACATGGCCTTGGGGTAGCAATGGTGGTGTAGTGGTTAGCACTGCAGCCTCACAGCACCAAGGACCCAGTTTCAATTCCACCTTCAGGCAACTGTCAGTGTGGAGTTAGAACATTCTCCCCGTGTCAGTATGGATTTCCTCCAGGTGCTCTGGTTTCCTCCCACAGTTCAAAATATGCAGGTTAGGTGCACTGGCCATGCTAAATTGCCCATAGTATCCAAGCATGTGTAGGCCAGTTAGATGAGCCATAGGGAAATGTAGGGTTACAGAGGTGGGCTGGGTCTGGGTGGGATCCTCTTTGGAGAGGTAGTACAGACTCAAATGGGCCAAATGGACTGTTTCCACACTGTAGAGATGCTACAATTCTGTGAAATTCTGCTGACATAAATGAAAACAGATGATACATAAACACAAGGCTTTCCTTAAAGAGATCACATTCTGTGATAGACAATATTTCCATATACTGTGCTTAAATCAAGTATGTCGGTATCTGAATCTTAGACAGGAAAAGAACTGCATTTCTACTGTTCAGAATGATCAGTCCTTTACCCAGATCACAGAGGGCCAAAGTCACTAGACAAGTGGTGGGGTTGGGGGGAGTGGCGGAGAAGGTCGCTAATTCTATGGAACAGTTAGGAGACCATTATTGTGTACAGGTTGAACTAAGGCTGATGGGGTAAAACACGATCATTTTTAAGGGAAATAAACTATTTGTATAGCTTCAGCCACAGTTGGCACCGCTGATGTTAGCTACAGTCAGAGGAAACAGCAAGCCTCAAAACATTGAACTTATTTCATATGGCCTGTAACACAGCCAAACCTATACTTCAGTACTCTGTAATCTGTATGTGCGTGTGGGAATTTCAGATACATAATTTAGAGCATGATTTAAATATTTTACCTAGGTTGGTTTTAGTGCAATAAAACTAACCTCTAACTTTGTTAAGCTCAAGATAACACGTCTTGACCAGTTCCTTATAATCACAGAACTAAAAATACTGAAGTATACATTAAACTGGTGAAGATATGCTAATCCAAAACAAAAACCTGTCATACGAGGAATGGGAAAATAAAAGTCATTCTACCCCTCCTTACCAGGTTTTGGCAGTTCTTTCAGTGACCCCTGATAACCAGTCAGAGATGAAGAATTTTTTTTTTCCCCCAGAGGATGGGGAAACCTTGGAACACTGTGCCTCAAAAGGCAGGATCTTTGAAATATTATAAAGGCAGAGGTAGACAGATTCCTGTTAGGAAAGGGAACTAAAGATTTTCAGGTGTAGATTGAAATGTGGAATTTGAAACAAATAGATCGGTCATCATTCCTATGGAATGGTAAAGCAGGGTCAAGAGGTCATATGGCTCCTATTTCATATGCATGCATCACCAAACCTGAAGTGTCATCTTCAGTTTCGCAGTCCAGATCTTTTTCATCAACCTAGCCCAAGGATTAAATCTGTGACTTGGCTTCTACAGATCAGTAGAATTGAGCCATCAAACAATCAACATGTGCATCCGCAGATATGCTATGGTATTAGTAATCGTGTGTCTGAAAGACCCAGTTTTACAAAGAGAGGGATGTAATCTTCAGGTCTGTTGATACATACACATAAATTAGGAACAGATGTAAGCCATGCAGCCTCTTAAGCCTGCTTGTTAAACTCGGGAATGCATGATGCGTTATTCTACTGGCAAATTACTATTAATTCAACATTTTGTGTCCATTCACCATCCCTTGATTCAGCCGGTTTCCAGCCTTTAACTACCCAGTTCTTGCGCAATGCCCCTCTTAGCCCCCATTCAGCTAGACAATCTCTTCTGTCCTGTCATAGATATAATTTCATGCAAATACCTACTCCTCCAGTTACACCTGGACTCCCAAGGATGTACCTTGCTGTCCTCCTAGTCCTCCAATATATTTTGTCTGACACCAATATAACCTGACTGATGATTTCAGATCCCACATGTAGTGGGCTCATGCAACTCTATCTCTCACCAACCATCCACACAAGTGGACAGACTGTTTATCCAACACCCTGAGGAAGAGTTCTGCGGAAGGGTCACCAGACCCAAAACGCTAACTCTGTTTTCTCCTTCACAGATGCTGCCAGACCTGCTGAGCTTTTCCAGCAACTTTGTTTTTGTTCTTGATTTACAGCTTTTGGTTTTTACTTGCTAAATTTACTGTATCATTCCATTCCTGGTTATGAATTTAACATTTATTTAAAACCATGCTACTCTTTGTGTTAGGCTAACTACTAGTTTCAATTTTGAGTAATATTTTTGGTGGTCTGCCCCAACCCTATTTTTCTTCCATTAGCCTAGTTATTGTGTGATTTTCTGTAGCCCACAAGAATGCAACTTTCGCATTATAGCCGAAAGGACTGTACCACCATCTCTATGCCAGGAAGGACTAACCTCCATCTACATATCACTTGTCTCTATTCGTCAATGTTAGTTCATCTGCTGTTGAAACCCTTATCCGTGCTTTTATTTCCATGAGCTCATGATCAACTTGAATTTGCCTAAAACTTTGGACTGGATTAGCTAAGAGGCAAAACCCATTCAGCTATTATCTGTGAGCACACTGATGCAACAATGCTCCTGATCACACCCATGTATGCATTTTAAAATTCCCACCCACAATATCTCTATTTTTGCAAACTGCTCCAGTTTCATAATTGATCAAAAGATTCTGCATTAGTGTACGACACTATTTGTTCTTGTCCTGCTCAGTGGTAGAGTTTGGAGGTATTTTCAAAGTTTTTAAAAAGGTGCAAGAATTAAACTGTAGACAGCATAGAGGGGACTGGTGTTAGCGAGAGAAGATACTTAGAGGACGGGGATCTGACCAATTGGAGTTTTTTTTTAATTATTGCATGATATCACAGTTAGTATAACACCTAACAAGAGGTGAGTACTTATTCATATTCCATAACACCTTATTTGAATCTTGCTGCTGCTGGCAAAGCATTGAGGAATCATGAAGCAAGTGATCACTGAGGCTCTGACAATTGTGTAAACTTACCTAAAATCTTCTTACCGTAGCAACATCTCAAAATACTAAAAAAAATCAGAAATCCTCTTACATCATGATCATTTGAAATCTACAGAATTCCTGATGTGTAGACTTTCAGGACTGTTGTCTGGAACCCCAAGTCAGACAGAGATATGGGCAGATATCACAACTTGCCTTGATAGCCACGCAAGAAATGTTGGACAATTTAAAGAGAGAGTTCCAACACCTGTGTAATTCTATAACCAACACATGGCCCAAACTACCACTGCACCACTCACTAACTTAAAGACTGCGCCTTTAAATTTACTTGAATACAGCAGCTAATGTTGCAAAGGGGGTGGTTCATTTTCTCCCCCAGTTTCACGGAAATCCACTATACTCCCCAGGGAGAAACTGTATTAACCATCATTCCTCAAGCCAGGCCCAGAAATTCCAGAACAAAATGAGAATTGTCAAGTCAGGAAGATCTTTGGCAACGGGCCCAGCTGCGCTTTTGCGTGGCTGTCCTTTCATTTCACCTCCTCTGTTTGAATTGGCAGCTTTCTTTCCCTGTCCTTTAGTTATTTTATATATCTACTTACTGCAGCCTCACAGTGCCAGCGACCCGGGTTCGATTCCAGCTTCGGGCGACTGTGTGTGGAGTTTGCACATTCTCCCCGTGTCTGCGTGGGTTTCCTCCGGGTGCTCCGGTTTCCTCCCACAGCCCAAGGATGCCCAGGCTAGGTGGATCAGCCATGCTAAATTGCTTGTAGTGTTCAAGGGTGTGTGGGTTATAGGGGGATGGGTCTGGGTGGGGTGCTATAAGGGGTGGTGTGGACTTGTTGGGCCGAAGGGCCTGTTTCCATACTGTAGGGAATCTAATCTAACCTAAATCTAAAAAAACTTGCAACTGTAAGATCAGGACACTTGCAGAGAGTTGTGAAATTCTTTGGCACTCATTGCTGGGAAAAGCATGATCATATTGCTTATTAATATCACAGAAAATAAGTTTCTGATAGGCTAGGCACATGACTTCATAACAGCTGAAAGGACTCGGTGTATATCAGCCCTTATAAGATAATTGGCTCCATTGACATATTAATACTGAGACCAGGAGGTCTGAGAGAGTCAATAAAACAAATTGGTTGGTTCTATTAGAAGGTTTCAAGGGAGCCGTGTTTTTGGGTATTTTGTATCTTACTACCTCAGCCTTTTCAGTTTCTGTGAATTTGAAAACTCTAAAAAGACAAGACTTGGCATCCTCCAAGTGCAACAGAATTTTCAACAATTGCTATCCAGGCAAGCTTCTGGTAATGGGCATAGGATGCCATGCTAGAACAAAAACCTCAGTTATTTTAGCTAATGGAATTATCCTGTTTGTTCCCCTTTTGCAAAAAAAAAGGGGAGAATATCCCACAATTTCCTTCTTACATCTAGCAAAATTATGTTGTTCAGCAAGTAAGGAATTGAATTAGAGGAAGCAGATAATGGATATTTCCTCCAATTGGCAGGTTATGACTACTGGGCTTAAAAACGATCTACCCTGGGATCTTAGCTTTTCAGCATATTTAATAATTACTTAGAAGAAAGAACAGAGTACCATATGTCAGAGCTTGCAGATGACACATTTAGGAGGTATGGTCAATAGTGCAGATGAAAGCAGAAAGTTTCACAAAGACATCAAATTAGTAGCTCTAAAGAAATATCATAAACATGAAACATCAACTCTTTCTCTCTCCACGGATGCTATTAGACCCATTGACTATTTGAAGCATTCACATTTTCTGTTTCAGATTTATAGCATCTTCAACATTTTGCATTTGTATTGCTAAATCAAGTGAGTAGTCAATTTAATTGGACTCCTTTAGCTTCCAAAAGGGTGGAATACAAAGTGTAATTGTCGAAAGGGAGCTTTATACTGCATCTGAAGTCCTGCAACTCAGGCATGATAGTTTTTTTTAAAACCAGCTTGTTCATACATGTTATGACCCTCAGCTTAGACAGGCGGGATGTGAACTTGAAGCACCTGGCTCAGAGGTAGTGACTCTCCCACTACCCACAAAAAACCCTCAATTCATATGACATACTGACCTTGAAAGGGATGCACCTAGGTTAATGAGATTAATTTGCAAGGACATTAAGATTGTTCAAGGGAATAGAAGCACATTGTTTGAAGGATGATTTAATTAAGCTGAAGAAGATGACTAAAGGTATTGACAGGATAGGTAAAAAGAAGTTATTTTCTTGAGTGGAAGATTCTTTGGGCTAAAGGGATGAGGGCTGTTTTGGGGCAGATAGTGTTCCTAGCTCTGAGCCAGGAGGCCGGGGCTCAGGTCCTACCTGCTCTGGAGGCATGCAATAACATTTCTGAACAGATTGATTAGAAAATATTTAGAACAAATAGGGCACGTTCTTGAAAGTGGATCTAAGCCATTAAAAGATGACATCAGGAAACACTTTCATACAAGCGCGCTGTGGAAATCTAGAACTCACTGCCCTGCAAAGCAGTTAAGGAGGTGAACTGAAAATACAACAAACCAGACAGCAATAGTGTGTCTTGTAAGGATATCAAGACAAGTAAATAGACGTAACAAAATTAAATAAACTATGATGTAATTGAACAATGGGAAACAGACTTGAGAAGCTATATTCCAATATGTAGCAGAAACCAAGTGATTTAACATCACATTTCCAAAGTTAAAGCCCTGGATGAGAAACAGTTCAGGAAATTCCTAAACCTCATTTCAGGATCTGACTAAAGCCAAATTTATTCAGCAGATAAACAACTAAATAGGTAGCGATAACTTTTACTGGAGAAATTCTATTCTCCAACTTTGCAAAAGGAAAGCAAGTTTGGAATCCCTATTTTTGTTCTCATTCCCAATTTGCATATTATCAATTGAATGCTCTTTCAATGTTGATAAAATGAGTGTGTTAAACTAGTTCATTTAGGTTTTAAAAAGAATTCAGAATTAATCCTTCAAATTTAACTTTTCAAATTACTTTAAATCCCTGGGTGACTTCTGTATTTCATTAACTGGCAGGTCAGTTAAAAAGGATCAATATTCATAAACAGTACTGTGTAACTGGTTGTTATGTTTCCATTATGTAACTTTATTCCTGTATCTTTGTAGCCTTGGAGACAAATGCCCTAAGCATACAAGTTTTATTGATTTAGGCCAAGGACACTGCATTTTGAAAATGCAACCAACTTTTAACACAGCATGCATTTCCAACATACAGCACCATTAAAAACTGATAATGAAAGTTGTTTGTCCATTGACAGAGCCCAGTTGCCTTTAGTCTCCCACATCAGGGATCTCATTTGCCAGTCTGCCCCTGTGCGTTGTCAGATAACATCACACAAACTGACATTCTATCCTTTTATGCAAGTTAATGTTCACTATCAAAAGAGGAAACTTAGGGGTCTGAATGCCAAGTACATCCACTAATTGATCTTAACATATATTGTACAATATACTAAGCTTAAAATTCACTACAATAACGTAGTCCTTTCCCTACCTAAATGGCTATTTGTATCAACTCAAGTCTCAGTCACAATAAACCAACTGCAACCCCACCACCCAGTCTCCACCTTACCCTAAGGCAGCAGCCCTTAAAATTCTGGTTTAACCTGAACCAAATAAGGTTGTATAACAGAGACATTGCTGCTTGAGAAGTAAATAAGTTTCATTTGGTCTCTTCTATCAGAATGGTAGAAAGATATATTAACTATTCCCAGCAATCAGATTCCAAAATCTGGGTGGGATGCTCTTCTACAGTTGGTGCAATATTGGTGGGCCAAATTGCCTCTCTCCGTGCTGTAGGGGCTCATGATTAAGTCAGCGAAGTTCACTATTAAAAACACAAGTACTTTACTGTTACATTCAAGTTTGATAGTTTCTTAGTAAAACTAAAAGAAAATTGTACAAATTTTTAGAAACACATCTTTTAGCATCCTTGAATATGAAAGAATCTACTCAAATTTTTCCAAGCCTCCCAGAAGACATCCAAATGAGCAATTAGTGGAAAGGACCAATATTGATTAATTCAGACAGGGGGTCAGTTTTGTAAGTAGGCTTGCTTCCATAGTGGTCATCTTAGATTAACACTAAGAATTACAGTGATTCAAATTATGCTGAATGCAAATTGAAATTCTGGGATTGAGAGGTTCTGGTGTCAAGTACATCAATTTCAGAGAACCACACCAAAGAAACCAATGTAATTGAATAGAAATTGTGTGTTTAAGTCATTGAGTTTCAAAACAAGAATACCCCACTAGAGTTCAGAAGTCATATGGTCTATTACTGGCCTTCAATGACCAATTAAGAGCACAGTAAAATACATGAGCTTTATGTATTCAGTAAAAAGGCAAGAGGAAAGAGAGATTCATTTTCAATACCAGAAATTCAAGAGTACAAATGTTAAAACAAATGATTACATTGTACTGCTTATGTATATTTCACAGAAGCCAAAGTACAACATTCTTTTTTAAAATTATCAATGCATCATCTGATTGCATGCCATGTGGGACCTTAACCATTCCCCCTTCAAATGATTTGTTCCTTACCATAAATGAACACAAACATCAGTATTTTTTTCAACTTTGTTCATAAATAATGTTAGTATGTCCAGGCTTTTTGGAATAAGAATCAAGTCTTTCATTCCGCCAAATCTGACTTCAATTCACTAGTATTTACTGATCATTTCCATGCGCTGAAGACACACAAAAGATTGTTTTCTCAATTTAACCTTGCAAGTTTATCCAAATAATTTTCATTCCATCCCCCTTTAGCCCTAATCTTGCTGAGAAAGCAAGAAACTATAGGCCAGTTAGCCTGTTGTTGGGAAAATGCTAGAGTCTAATTATTATGGAAAAGAATAGAAGGACAAATTAGAAAAGATCTATGTAATCAGAAACAACCTTATGAAAGGGAAATCATATTCGACACATTCACTCGAGTTCTTTTTCACACAAGCAAAGATCATAAAGGGGAACTGACAGATTAAATAGAGTATTTGGATTTCCAGAAGGCATTCAATAAAAAAGGTGCCAGAGAAAAGGTTAGAGTTCACAGAACTGGGTTGGATTGAACATTGGTTAACAAACAGAAGACAGAAAGTGGGGATTAATGGGATTTTTTTTGGTTCGAAATGTGTAACTAGTGGAGTGCCACAAGGATCAGTCCTAGATCCTCGAATATTTGCCATATTACTGACTTAGTGGAGCAGAGTGTAATATATCCAAATTTGCTGCTGATGCAAAAACAGGTGAAAGGGCATTTTCTGCTGAGGATACAAGGGTCTACAGGGCATATAGATAGATTGAGCAAGTAAGGAAAAGCTTAACAAATGGATTTCAAACGTAGGATAGTGAGAGGTCATGCACTTTAGTGGGAAGAATCACAAGGCAGATTATCCTAAAAGTGTGGCACAGGGGGATCTGCAAATCTTATGCATAAAACAAAGTTAATATACAGGTGCAGCAAGCAATTAAAAAGGCAAAATTCAATTGTGAACTTTATCGCTGGTGGTAAGAATTGTAAAAAGAAAAAAAGGACAGGTTGATGCAACTGTACAGGACGTTGGTGAGGCCACATGTGGAGTGCTATGCATAGTTTTGGACCTCATATTTAACTAAGGATATACCAGTTATGAAGACAGTTTAAAAAAAAATCAGTGGGCCAATTCCAGGGATGAAGGGTTTTGCTTAAAAGATGGATATACCAGTTAGGGTTTTATTCATTGGAAGTTAGATGAACGAGGAGTGATTTAATTGAAACACACAATATTGAGAGGGTTCAACAAGGTAGATGTTGAGATGTTGTTTCCTCTAATGTGCAATCTCCAAATTGGGGATATAGTCATGAAATAAGGGAATACGCACAAAATTAGGATGCAAAGTAAACTCTTCTCCCAGAACAGAGTGTCTGCAACTCTCTACCCCAAAGTGAGCTTTCGCAGCTCTTCAGGCTTATGGCATATGGTCAATCTACTTCTACTTTTTCCTTAACCCCAACTATCCTCCTGTGATTGTCTGTTATCAGTCTACTGGGTTTCATTTTTAAGTCGGATGTCCAGGAGCAGTATTAATAAAATAAACACTCATCATTCATTTACACTAAAGTGGATAAATAGTTGTGTTTTTTAAGGCAACTTTCAAAAGGAAAATTAAATTCAGAGCTGGCCATTTCAGAGTACAGTGCAATAAATGCAAAGTAATCAGTTCCACTGCAATACCCTGTTAGATCATAAATAGACAAATGACTGGCAATTTACACATTTTAAATGACAGCTGTATGGTTGAACTCGATAAAAAGGCAAGATGGCATCACAGTAAGACGCTCCAGTCAGTACTCCTCTGCTTGCCAGTTCCTTTTCTTCTTCCCCTCTTTGCAGCAGTTTCTCTATTCCCCCCACTCCTCCCCTAAACTACCATATTCTACCTAGGGAATGGGGGACCAGTACAAGAAGGACGGATTGCATCCGAACTGGAAGGGGACCAATGTCCTGGGTGGAAGGTTTGCTCGAGTAGTTTAAGAGGGTTTAAACTAGTATGGCAGGGGGGTGGGAACCTGAGCTGTATACCGGAGGTGAGAGTTGATACAGGTGAGGCAGTAGCAAGAGGTAGACCAGCTAGTGGGAAGGAACCAAGGGATCGGTTAAAGTGTGTTTGCTTTAACGCAAGGAGTATCAGGAATAAAAGTAATGAACTTACAGCATGGATCAGTACCTGGTGCTATGATGTTGTGGCCATAACAGAGACATGGGTTTCTCAGGGGCAGGAATGGTTGCTGGATGTTCTAGGGTTTAGAGCATTTAAAAAGAATAGGGAGGGGGAAAAAAAAAGAGGAGGGGGTGTAGCACTACTAATCAGAGGGTATCACAGCTACAGAAGCTTCCATTGTCGAGGAAGATCTGCCTACCGAGTCAGTATGGGTGGAAATTAGGAACAGCAAGGGAGTAGTCACCTCGTTAGGGGGTTACTACAGGCCCCCCCAATAGCAGCAGGAAGATTGAAGAAAGCATAGGTCGACAGATTTTGGAAAAGTGTGAACGTTGTAATGGGTGACTTTAACTTTCCCAATATTGATTGGAACCTCCTTCGAGCAGTAGATTTGAATGGAGCTGTTTTTGTAAGGTGTGTTCAGGAGGGTTTCCTAACGCAGTACGTTGACAGGCTGACGAGGGGAGAGGCCATTCTAGACTTGGTGCTCGGAAACAAGCCGGGGCAGGTATCAGATCTTGTGGTGGGAGAGCGTTTTGATGATAGTGACCATAACTGCCTCACATTCTACATAGCTATGGAGAAGGAGAGGATTAGGCAAAATGGGAGGATATTTAATTGGGGAAGAGGAAACTATGACGCGATTAGACACGAGTTAGGAAGCATGGACTGGGAGCAATTGTTCCATGGTAAAGGCACTATAGACATGTGGAGACTGTTTAAGGAACAGTTGTTGCGAGTGATGAATAAATATGTCCCTCTGAGACAGGCAAGAAGGGATAAGATAAAGGAACCTTGGATGACGAGAGCGGTGGAGCTTCTCGTCAAAAGGAAGAAGGTAGCTTACATAAGGTGGAGGAAGCTAGGATCAAGCTCAGCTCTAGAGGATTACAGGCAGGCGAGGAAGGAGCTCAAAAATGGTCTGAGGAGAGCCGGGGGGGGGGGGGGGGGGGGGGGCACGAGAAATGCTTGGCAGAACGGATTAGGGAGAACACAAAGGCATTTTACACTTACACGAAGAATAAGAGAATGGTGAATAAGAGGAAGCTGATGTGCTGAAAATTTTGTCAAACATTAAGATTGACAAGTCGCTAGGTCCGGACCAGATTTGTCCTCGGCTGCTTTGGGAAAAGAGAAATGCAATTGCTTCGCCACTTGCAAAGATCTTTGCATCCTCGCTCTCCACCGGAGTCGTACCTGAGGACTAGAGAGAGGCAAATTTAATTCCTCTCTTCAAGAAAGGAAATAGGGAAATCCCCGGCAATTACAGACCAGTAAGTCTCACGTTTGTCGTCTGCAAGGTGTTAGAAAGTATTCTGAGAGATAGGATTTATGACCATCTGGAAGAGCATGGCTTGATTAAATGCAGTCAGTCAACACGGCTTTGAGGTGGGCAGGTCATGCCTCACAAACCTTAGAGTTCTTTGAGGATGTGACTAGAAGAGTTGATGAGGGTCGAGCTGTGGATGTGGTGTATATGGACTTCAGCAAGGCATTTGATAAGGTTCCCCATGGTAGGCTCATTCAGAAGGTCAGGAGAAATGGGATACAGGGGAACTTAGCTGTCTGGATACAGAATTGGCTGGCCAACAGAAGACAGCGAGTGGTAGTAGAAGGAAAACATTCTGCCTGGAAGTCAGTGGTGTTCCACAGGGCTCTGTCCTTGGACCTCTACTGTTTGTAATTTTTATTAATGACTTGGATGAGGGGATTGAAGGATGGGTCAGCAAGTTTGCAGATGACACAAAAGTTGGAGGTGTCGTTGACAGTATAGAAGGCTGTTGTAGGCTGCAGCGGGACATTGACAGGATACAGAGATGGGCTGAGAGGTGGCAGATGGAGTTCAACCTGGATAAATGCGAGGTGATGCATTTTGGAAGGTCGAATTTGAAAGCTGAGTACAGGATTAAGGATAGGATTCTTGGCAGTGTGGAGGAACAGAGGGATCTTGGTGTGCAGATACATAGATCCCTTAAAATGGCCACCCAAGTGGACAGGGTTGTTAAGAAAGCATATGGTGTTTTGGCTTACATTAGCAGGGGGATTGAGTTTAGGAGTCGTGAGATCTTGTTGCAGCTCTAAAACTTTGGTTAGACCGCACCTGGAATACTGCGTCCAGTTCTGGTCGCCCTATTATAGGAAAGATGTGGATGCTTTGGAGAGGGTTCAGAGGAGGTTTACCAGGATGCTGCCTGGACTGGAGGGCTTATCTTATGAAGAGAGGTTGACTGAGCTCGGACTTTTTTCATTGGAGAAAGGAAGGAGAGGGGACCTAATTGAGGTATACAAGATAATGAGAGGCATAGATAGAGTTGATAGCCAGAGACTATTTCCCAGGGCAGAAATGGCTAACACGAGGGGTCATAGTTTTAAGCTGGTTGGAGGAAAGTATAGAGGGGATGTCAGAGACAGGTTCTTTACACAGAGTTGAGAGAGCATGGAATGCGTTGCCAGCAGCAGTTGTGGAAGCAAGGTCATTGGGGACATTTAAGAGACTGCTGGACATGCATATGGTCACAGAAATTTGAGGGTGCATACATGAGGATCAATGATCAGCACAACATCGTGGGCTGAAGGGCCTGTTCTGTGCTGTACTGTTCCATGTTCTGTGTTCTGAATTCTAAAAGGAAGGGAGACGAGTTGTGGCCTGAGCCGGGGTGGAGGACAGCAGAACAAGTCCTGGATGGAGGCCAGCAGGCACAGACTCATGTCGGAAAAGGGCTGTGAGGACTAGAACTTCTGTACTTCATAAGTACATTTTATTATTATTCTGGACTTTAAACTCTGTATTGCCATGCTAATTTTTAAAAACTATTTCAATTCTGTGACAGCACTTAAAGCACTGAGAGGCAACATTACAAACTTTTCACTACACTCATTCGAGTGTACGTGCCAATAAAGGCCATTCCATTCTAAAGATTTCAGTTACTTTAATGCATTCAGTAAGTTATTTGGCATCACTACATTGGTTGTCATAATGTTATCACAAAACTCAGATTTGCACCCTGCCCTTGTTTTGTAAATGAAGAATCTATATGTGTTTACAATCTTTATACAGAGGGCATCTCAGGGGCATTGCATGCTGCACATGATGTACCATAGTGCATGAAACCTTTAGTGGGAACAGAAGGCCATAAGATATAGCAGCAGAATTAGACCATTTGGCCCATCGATTCTGCTCCACCACTTCATGATTGATATGTTTCTCAAAGCCATTCTCCTGCCTTCTCCCTGCAACCCCTGATCCACTTAATAATCAAGAGCCTATCTGACTTAATTATACTCAGTGGCTTGGCCTCCACGGCCTCAAGTTACACAGATTCACCACCTGCTGGTTAAAGGCAGTTTGGCCTCTTGACCTGCTCTGCCATTCAACAGGGTCGTGGCTGATCCGATACTTTTCAAGTCCATTTTCTACGTTTTCTAGGTAATCCTGATTCCCCAACCGAGAAATAATCTATCTCAGCCTTAATTATACACAAGGACACTGCCACCCTACCTCAACTCTCCTATGGCAAGGAGCTCCAAAGACACTGAAACCCTCAGAGGAAATTCCTCCAAACCCAAATCTTAAAGTGGTGCCCCTCTGTTCTGAGACGATGACCTCTGGTCCTAGACTCTCCCGTGAAAGGAAACATTCTTTCTGCACTTACCTTATCAGATCCTTAAGAATCCTTTATGTTTCAATGAGATCACCCTGCTTTCTTCAAAACTCCAGCGAATAGAGTCTCAACTTGTTTAGCCTTTGTTCATAAAATAATCCCTGCTCGAGATCAACCCACTGACCTTTTCTGAATTGCCTCAGATGAAAGGTCCTTTCTTTAAAGTAAAAAAGGACAAAAACTGCTCACTCACCAGCACCTTGTATGGTTGTAAGATGACTTCCCTACTTTCCAATCCATTGAAATAAGGGCCAACATTTCATCAGCCTTCCTGATTACCTGCTGTAGCTGTGTGCTAGTTTCCTGTGTTTCATCTACAAATATCTTCAAGTCCCTTTGTGCAGCTTTTCATTGATGTAACTATTGTTGTTTTTTTATTCTCCTCTTCCAAACTGAACACTTTCACATTTTATTTCCCCCTCACATCACACTCCATTTGCCAACTTTTTGCCCACTTAGTTAACCGGTCAATATCCCGCTTTAAACTGTTTGTAACTCTTACCACTTATTTTTGTGTCATCTGAAAATTTAGCCACAGTACATTCATTTCCTTCCTCCAAGTCACTAATATATATTGTAAACAATTGTAGTCCCAGCAGCAATTCATCTGGAACCCCATAGGTCACGGGTTGCCAATGTGAAAAAGAACCCATTATCCCCACTTGCTGTTTCCTGTCCATTAGCCAAATATCTATTGATGCCAATATACCACATCCAACACCATGCATTTATCTTACGACTAAAACTTTTTGCAAGGTACCTTGTTGAACATATCTACCTGTGACCACCTATCCACTCTAGTTGAGACTTCCTCAAAAAAACTCAAATTAGCCATTTTCCGATTATCTGGTACTTTTCCAGAATCCAATTATTTTCAAAAAAATTATCAGCAATGCATTTGTTATCACTGTAACTCCCTCTTTTAGGAACCTAGGATGAAAGCTATCAGGGTCAGGGGGCTTATGTGCCTTTAGCCCAGTTAAGTAGTAGTATGAGACAAACTAAGTGATTGTGATCGGACTTAACTCCTTCCCTGTATTTTAGCAGCAAGATACAGTTTTGCAGCCACAATCCTTCGCAAATTCAGTTTTCAACCTCAGCTGCTCAGACTGTGTGGCATTGCAGATGACAGTGTCTAAGTGTATGAAAGGGAGAAAGATTCAATAAAAAGTAGCACAGCAGATACCTTCGCTCTCACACAGGTGAAGTCTTGCAATCTTATCAAACTGGTTAAACATGAACTCATTGCCACAGTGCACTTAAACGACAAATAGGAAGCTAAACATCAAACAAAAAAAGTCAGAAAATGTACAGACAGGTCAATTAGTACTTCTCTTTTACTTTTATGAAATCAAAGGTAATTTTATAGGGCTGTTATTTAAATAATTGCCTAATAGTGATTAAAAGCTTGTTATTCAAGAATTATACAGCAAAAAGACAACAAAGGTTGAGTCAGGAAAAAACTATTACAAGTCATATTATAATTTGCTGGGGGGGGGGGGGGGTTGGGGGGTTAGTCATCAACACTGACCTGCTTACCTTCTCAAGTTGCCATTCATTTACATGTTAATCTACCTGGCAGATGTTGTGTGGTTGCAATGGTACTGAACGTCCCTTGACCATAACCTAAAGGGTAGAATCTTGTGCTATCTCTTCTGGTAGGTTTGATTGCAGGTACAATTTAATCAGGCAAGTAGGGATCTCACCACTTGTCCACCTCCAACTCAATCAAGGCAGTGAAAGGGAAAATTAGCCCCTAATTGTGCATTAACTGCCCACTTAAGGTTCTCAATCATAGGACTCATCCTGCTTCTTGGTGGGAAGGAAGAAACATCAAGTCTGAACGGGTCACACACACACACAAAGATTTTTTTTAAATCCAGCAGTCAGCTGCAGCCTGCGTTGTATTTGAGTAAAAATATAGCTTGCTGGTTGATTTAATTTAGCTTTGTTCTGCCTGATTCAGTTGTTATTTTTACTTCCTGTCCAATTCTTATACTGACAAACTACTGCTTTTATCCCTTCAATTCATTCACCGCTACTTCAGTTTTGTAAGAGTGAACAGCTACAGAAGTATAAACCAAACTTAACCATGAAAAGTATGACATAATTTTGTCTATATTTATCAGTTTCATGCTGAATATATAGCTCGGCGTCAGGTTCTCAACATCTGTTGGGAAATTTCTGGTCTTCCTTTCAAAAAAAACTGCAATTTTGTATCTTCTTTCAAAATCGATTCCAACTGAGATAACGAAACTGAAAGTGCAAAAGGTTCAGTGGGAGAGTAAACCTGGATGATCGGCATTAGGACTGAAGTTTTCACCAGCACTGCAGTATCATTGTGTAAAACATCACTGATCAAAAAAACTATAAACAAATATCTTTCTGCATTGCACATCTGCCCTCTGCTGGCACAAAAGGTGTTGCGGTTTGGAGGGAGCTGTTTGGGGAGGGGTGCGAGAGTGAGAACACGCGCGCGCGCGCGCGAGAGAGAGAGAGAGAGAGCGCGCGCTATTAAATAACAATTCACAGGTGAATCCAGGGTGTAAACCGGTCTCCAGTGCAATATTTTAACATTAGCATTGCTACATCAGTATCTGCTGTAAAATAAAGTAAAATTTATTTTTGGTGAAGTTTGTTTGAAAATGAAATTTTATTTATTTTCAATTTGAGAAAAGTCCTTTGCCTTCGTTTCTTTCACTTGTGAGAGCCATAACACCCACAGTTGTCATTTCAGGCTGTAAGCTATTCTGATGAAAGTCACTGGAATCAAAACTTTGATTTTATTTCTGTCTCCACAGAGGCTTCCAGACCTGCTGAGTTTCTCCAGCATCTTGTTTTGGCACACAAAATAGCAGGCCATTTAGTTCCTCAAGCCTTCTCTGCCATTCAAAAATCACAACTGATCTGTGTTTTGTCTGTCATGTTGCTATTGACCCCCAATAACCCTGAATTCCCTGCCTTACAAAAACCTATCCACTTCCAGTCTTTAAAAATATACAATGAGCCCACATCAAAGCAGAAAATTCTAATGTTTCACAACCCTCAGAAAATATTTATGCTCAACAATTCTGAAGGGGAAACCCCTGATTTTAAAAACAGCGTTTCCTACCTCTGGGCTGGAGAATCCAGAAGAGATATTTATTACAGCTATTATATACAAATCTGGCTTAACATTGAGCTGTTGTGTCACAATAAAGAGGCATGCTTCCAGCAGCATCAAGATATCTGAAGACAGTAAGAATACAAGGCCTTTATACCCTTCAGGTCACATGTAGTAACACAGTGAAGATCATAAGCATGTCTCCAAAATGGAAAACAGGCAGACAAACTTACTGACTGTAAGACAACTACACAAGTCCTACCACCTAATAAAACAAAATACTCTGAAAATCTGAAATAAAAACATAAAGATGTTGGAGAAACTCAGCAGGTCTGGAAGCCTTTGTAGAGACAGGAATAAAATCAAAGTTTTGATTCCAATGACTTTCATCGGAATAGCTTACAGCCAGAAATGACAACCGTGGGCATTATGGCTCTCACAAATGAACGAAACAAAGGCAAAGGACTTTTCTCAAATTGAAAATAAATTTTCATTTTCAAACAAACTTCACCAAAAAGAAAAACTTAGAGGTTTTGTCCAACTACATACAATATACAGTTCTTATATTTTTAAAAAAAAGTGTTTATCCTACTGTGATGGACTTAATGTCATAAAGAAACTAAGCAGTCTACCCATGCAACAATTTTCTCAAACTGAAGTTCCCACAATGGAGCGCTTTTGAATGGTGAATCAGTTGTCTGTAATTAGATGAAGTGGAGACCCACCTTAGACTCTTTGCCTGTATGGGAGACAGCCGGTGGGGGCTGCCAACCAATGAAGCTCCCAGGGAACGATCCCTTTCAAATTAGCCCCACTGTTGTTTCTCAAATGATCAACACGAGCCATCCATGGATGGCTCAAGAAAGAGAAACACTTCAATAGAAAAATCATTCAAGCCACGTGGTGCGAGCACAATATTCCTTACCGATTCGGGCTGGAACGGCATAGAAGAAGCACCATTAAGAATGGGTTTATCTACCTTCTTTTTAAGTCAGTGCTACTATTCATAGTACTCAAACAAATAAAAAGCACATTACAGTGTAAATCATACCACCAACCTTAAGTAAAATGATTAGATATATTTTTATAATTAATCAGATGCTAATGATATGAATATTCCTCCAATCTATGGATTTTGTCTGGTGATGGTCTTGACAGCCACAACATGAACTACCTCTAACCTGCTGCAATCTCCTCAGCCGTACAGGGGAGAAAAATCTCCTTTCTGGATTTTTCCTATGGGAGGGAGACATAATTCTGATGCAAGTCATTGCTGTGCTCAGTATCAAGGCCTGCAAGGAGTGAGTACAGATGTTGTTGTCACTCCAGAAAGTGACAAATAGACCACTTCTGCCTAAATTGCCCCATAAGCCTTGACATAAAAGAACTCCTTAAACAGCCAGGCTGCTAGATGATTGGGTGGAGAGGCCATAGCCCAGTTGCCAGCTTATTAATCCAGACAGCCAGGTAACACACTGGGACCTGGGTTCGAAATAGACTATGGCAGGTTATGGAATTGGAATTGACTATAATCTGGAAGTCAGTCCAATGATGACATGCAAGCATCGTCATCTGTTGGAAAAAAAACCATCTGGTTTAGGGGAGGTAACTGCAATCTTTATGTTACCTGGCCTACGTGCGACGACAGACCCACAGCAATGTGATTGACTCCTAACTGCCCTCTGGACCAGAATTTATTTGCCAGTCAGTGGCACCCATATCCCAAGAATAAATTTAAAAAAAACAATACTTCTAGAAGAGCAGCCATCATTATCGAAGAGTGACTTTCAAAGGCTAAGTTTCCATCCCAGCCAGCCATCCTCAATATCTTAGGAAAACAGCACTGAAAGCAAGTCAGCCAGCTGGCAATTATGGTATTCACAATGCTTAAAGTGCTTGTCGAAAAGGAGCACATGCTTTGATAGCATTCCTGGAGGAATGTGATTTCCTGTTTAAAAAAAAGGCAGTTTGGTCTCAAAGTACAGAGAAATTTTGCTTTTGACTTTTAGAAGGAACAAGAATTATATTGCAAGTGATTTGACAAGATAATAATCAATTCTGTTTGCAAAATAATCACACTTAAAGTGTAAGATTACCCAACCCAAACCAAACTGGCACATAGTTGCTGCACTCCAAGAAAATCAGCTATGTTCCAAAGTAAGTTTTGTCAGAAATCTTCAGATGATTACTTTGCCTAACAAACTGTTCTTAGTTGGATCAATGAATTTTAAAAAAAAGCAATTATTTGGAATAAGCAATTTGGTCGGTGTCATTATTAAACAGAAGGATTTTGATGGCTTTATAAACTTGCCCCATAAAATTTATTGTATTCTATTTTCAGTGTGAAACAGGAGTGTTTATTTCTTAAGTATCATATCAAGATGCTTTGAATTCTCCATACAGGACTTAGCAGAAACATTTACTTCATTTAACCCCTTAAGAGCCATTTCCTCATTGTTCATATTCTGAAATGTTGGACACCTCACTACCTTACCACTATTAAACAGAGTAAAATTCTCAGAAGCGAGTGTGTTGATGCACTTGAGTGGGAGTTTTTATACCATACATTTCTGTCCAAAGACTTTCCAGTCTCATCTGTACAAATATATAAGTAGATAGTCAGACTGGGTGGAAAGCTGCTGCTAGGTTTGTTAGGGCAATTTACAGTTTTAATCTTACTCTGCAATCCCACTTTAGGTGCAAATGTGAAGGCGTAGTTTAACAAACAAACAAACTTACTGAGTTACAGATGTAGAACTGGGGTATTCAAATTGCTGTTAAAATACTTAAATTCTCTATTTCTACACACAGAAAATAAGAATATTTCATTGATATTATGGTTTGCAACAGACATAAGGACACAAAGATCGAAAGACAGACTTTAAAATAACACACGCCTGTAAACAATTCTAGAAACAGAAATACAGTTTTTTCTGTGAGCAAAACCACAATGATCAAATATATATCAGTGTTTATTTTAACACCTTTTATAGTCTTAGTTTGTTATAAATTTCTATATCAGATTTTGAGGAGAATTTGTAGGGCAGTGGGTAGCATCCCTGTCTCGGAGAAATTCTAGGTTGAAATTATACTCCAAGACTTGATGGCCAAGGAAGGTGCATTCATAACATGATCAAAATGTTTGAGTATTAATTTGCAAACCCTTCCAATTTATACTAAAGTCACACAATAAGAATAGGAGAGAAACGTGGACAGCAATTTGATGGAAAGAAATTGGAATCTCTATCATTCATACTCTCAGCAACAAGACACAAGACAGAAGAGGAGAGGATGAGGAAGAATGATGATTGTATTCATGTTTACAACAGAAACTGCTTTTCCTCAAATTTGCTTTTCCCTGTTCAAGCTATGTACACAGAACAGTATCTCCAATCCTCCATCAAAACTGGTCTCAGCATCAATGTTGGTGTTAGATTAATTATAAATTAGGAATCACCAAAATAAAGTCGGATGGGATGTCTTCAAACGGGGACTGATGTCTCTAGGTGCACTCCAGCCCGTTTATTTCCTGCCTTCTAAACTGGCTTCATTGTAAGACTATAAAATGTGAGGCTGGATGAACACAGCAGGCCAAGCAGCATCTCAGGAGCACAAAAGCTGACGTTTTGGGCCCAGACCCTTCAGAGAGGGGGATGGGGAGAGGGAACTGGAATAAATAGGGAGAGAGGGGGAGGCGGACCGAAGATGGAGAGTAAAGAAGATAGGTGGAGAGAGTGTAGGTGGGGAGGTAGGGAGGGGATAGGTCAGTCCAGGGAAGACGGACAGGTCAAGGAGGTGGGATGAGGTTAGTAGGTAGCTGGGGGTGCGGCTTGGGGTGGGAGGAAGGGATGGGTGAGAGGAAGAACCGGTTAGGGAGGCGGGTGAGAGGAAGAACCGGTTAGGGAGGCAGTGGGTGGGGGGAAAAAGAGCTGGGCTGGTTGTGTGGTGCAGTGGGGGGAGGGGACGAACTGGGCTGGTTTAGGGATGCAGTAGGGGAAGGGGAGATCTTGAAACTGGTGAAGTCCACATTGATACCATATGGCTGCAGGGTTCCCAGGCGGAATATGAGTTGCTGTTCCTGCAACCTTCGGGTGGCATCATTGTGGCAGTGCAGGAGGCCCATGATGGACATGTCATCAAGAGAATGGGAGGGGGAGTGGAAATGGTTTACGACTGGGAGGTGCAGTTGTTTGTTGCGAACTGAGCGGGGGTGTTCTGCAAAGCGGTCCCCAAGCCTCCGCTTGGTTTCCCCAATGTAGAGGAAGCCGCACCGGGTACAGTGGATGCAGTATACCACATTGGCAGATGTGCAGGTGAACCTCTGCTTGATGTGGAATGTCATCTTGGGGCCTGGGATGGGGGTGAGGGAGGAGGTGTGGGGACAAGTGTAGCATTTCCTGCGGTTGCAGGGGAAGGTGCCGGGTGTGGTGGGGTTGGAGGGCAGTGTGGAGCGAACAAGGGAGTCACGGAGAGAGTGGTCTCTCCGGAAAGCAGACAGGGGAGGGGATGGAAAAATGTCTTGGGTGGTGGGGTCGGATAGTAAATGGCGGAAGTGTCGGAGGATAATGCGTTGTATCCGGAGGTTGGTAGGGTGGTGTGTGAGAACGAGGGGGATCCTCTTGGGGCGGTTGTGGCAGGGGCGGGGTGTGAGGGATGTGTCGCGGGAAATGCGGGAGACGCGGTCAAGGGCGTTCTCGATCACTGTGGGGGGAAAAGTTGCGGTCCTTAAAGAACTTGGACATCTGGGATGTGCGGGAGTGGAATGTCTTATCGTGGGAGCAGATGCAGCGGAGGCGGAGGAATTGGGAATAGGGGATGGAATTTTTGCAGGAGGGACATCCGACCCCACCTCCCAAGACATTTTTCCATCCCCTCCCCTGTCTGCTTTCCGGAGAGACCACTCTCTCCGTGACTCCCTTGTTCGCTCCACACTGCCCTCCAACCCCACCACACCCGGCACCTTCCCCTGCAACCGCAGGAAATGCTACACTTGTCCCCACACCTCCTCCCTCACCCCCATCCCAGGCCCCAAGATGACATTCCACATCAAGCAGAGGTTCACCTGCACATCTGCCAATGTGGTATACTGCATCCACTGTACCCGGTGCGGCTTCCTCTACATTGGGGAAACCAAGAGGAGGCTTGGGGACCGCTTTGCAGAACACCTCCGCTCAGTTCGCAACAAACAACTGCACCTCCCAGTCGTAAACCATTTCCACTCCCCCTCCCATTCTCTTGATGACATGTCCATCATGGGCCTCCTGCACTGCCACAATGATGCCACCCGAAGGTTGCAGGAACAGCAACTCATATTCCGCCTGGGAACTCTGCAGCCATATGGTATCAATGTGGACTTCACCAGTTTCAAAATCTCCCCTTCCCCTACTGCATCCCTAAACCAGCCCAGTTCGTCCCCTCCCCCCACTGCACCACACAACCAGCCCAGCTCTTCTCCCCCCCCCACTGCATCCCAAAACCAGTCCAACTTGTCTCTGCCTCCCTAACCGGTTCTTCCTCTCACCCGCCTCCCTAACCGGTTCTTCCTCTCACCCATCCCTTCCTCCCACCCCAAGCCGCACCCCCAGCTACCTACTAACCTCATCCCACCTCCTTGACCTGTCCGTCTTCCCTGGACTGACCTATCCCCTCCCTACCTATCTTCTTTACTCTCCATCTTCGGTCCGCCTCCCCCTCTCTCCCTATTTATTCCAGTTCCCTCTCCCCATCCCCCTCTCTGATGAAGGGTCTAGGCCCAAAACGTCAGCTTTTGTGCTCCTGAGATGCTGCTTGGCCTGCTGTGTTCATCCAGCCTCACATTTTATTATCTTGGAATTCTCCAGCATCTGCAGTTCCCATTATCATTGTAAGACTGGCAAGTCTAAAAGAGGGCTTGACTTTCAGCATGCAATGCACTGCGCAGTGAAAATTAAACTACAGTGTATTAGAAATCTCAATGTTGCATGCTTAATGGCTGCGCCACTTGGTTTCCTGCTTTTTGTCACATTTTTATGTAAAAATTTCCATGACACACTATTGCCACATGTACAATAAAAATCAGTTACATAAATGTTATCACTTAGATTGTGTACACTGGCAGTATGTTCCTGGCGTTCCGTCAAAATGCTTCTTGAAAAGGGGCTTCAAGCATCATTTTTCCTTCAGTAAAGTCGAACTTCTGATGTCCTGTTATATGAACTCCGAGGAGGAAACCTTCTACAGTTAATTTGTGTTTTTTGAACTAATTTAAAAATTTGCTCAACCCCAGATTCTTCTGAACTTAAAATACAGCTAATAACCTTACATGTTCACCTTAGCTGGAATGTAAACTTTTTTGTTCATAGCACAAGGGTCTGCAGTCACATGCTTTCTCACGAATACTTTATTCCAAAAGAACTTTTTGATTTTATGCTTATTTTTGAAGAAAAACTCTTCAGAGGTAACCAATACTCATGTTTCTACTTCAAAATCCAAATTTCAAAATTAATATGAATTATACACCTTTTATCACAAATGCAACTTAATTTTTGAAAAAGAAAATCAGTTCTAATTTGAAGCCAACTAATTAGCACACCAATGGTTTATTAACAGTTTACTGCTAATGAATGACACTGTCCAGAGAGGGTTTAAGAATGTTTTTTTAAAAAACAGATTTTTCTCTAAAACAGTAGGAAGGATAGAGCAAGGGAATAGGTAAGATCATATAGGTTTCAAGAAGATCATTCGTCATGCTTCCAAATTTTAATGCAAACAGGCCCGACCTGTCCAAATCTTCACTCATAAAGACAATCCCATCATCAGAGCAATCAGTAAATGAACCTTTTCTTTTCTGCTTATCATGCAATTACTCAACTAGCTGTCCATCAAAGTTAGCAACCATACATTTATTCCATTCATCCAACTCAGTTATGTGGATTGTTCATGGTTAGAATAGATTAACCGTTACGGGCCCTGTACTGGTCCTTATGGCATTCCACTATTACATCTTGCCAACTTAAAAAGTGACCCATTTATCCCTATTGCCTGCTTTCCATTAGCTCACCAATCCTTTAAAACATGCTAAATATGTTGCCCTTGACCACAAACTCTTTTTTTGTAATAACTTTTTGTGTGCCACTTTATGACATTGAGATTCTCCAACATTCTAACCTAGTCCCCTAACCAGTTCCCTGTTTGTGCTGTCCTTCTCCACACAGAGATGGGAGACAAGCACATGTCTGACAGACAAATTACATCCATCCCCTTAATCTCCTAGGTTATCTATATCAAGTGTTGGTTGGAAAAAGAGAGTTGCAGGACAGGGCAAGATGCTGGGAGAACTCCCTGTTTCAGATTAAGTAGTATTATGGGATGTTTAATATCACCTTATCAAGTAGGCAAGATGTAGACCTGAAGAGCAGAAGGGACGAAATTAACAGTAAAGATATGTTTGAGTAGCACTAATAGAAGAAAATGAAAGGAGATTGTGGAACAAAGTAGGCTAAAGGGACAGAATGTTTGCCAATTTTTAATTCACAAGTTGAGTCGACAGCTGCAACAAAGTATTCACCATGTTCTGCAAATAATGAGGATGTTTAAATCAACAAAATGACCTCTTGTTGCATTATTTCTAAGAAGTGACACATTTTTGCCAGTTTAATTAAATAGAGCTGACCCATGATCAATGCATAGCATCTAATCTAAAGTAATCTTCTTCATTTGAGTTAAATTCCATAAGCATCCAATGTCTCTAAAATAACGTGTCCCCTTGATCTCACCCACTTCCTTAATACCATGCCTCTGGATAACAGTTACAAGTCTGGCAACAACACAAAGGGTTCATATAGACCCAGCCCAGAGAAACAGGAAAAGCTGAACATGTGAAGGAAAATAGTTCATCCTGGAAATTCAAAAGCCGAAAGCTGCAAAAAAAAAAATCACAGATGACATTTCAAGCAGAGACCCGCTGAAGAAGATGTACAGCAGGGAACAAGAAAGTGAAATGTCACTGAACCAGGATAAAGGAACACAAACCTCAAATTCAGAACCAGGTTACTGGAGACAGCAGTCAGGAAACACATTATTCATGTAAATGGTATTATCAGCACGGAACTATCTCCCATAGAAAGCAATAGATACCAGCTCGATTAGTGATTTTAAATCTGACAGGTTCAACAGATGCCCATTATCGCCTGATAATAAGGGGTTCGGAGGCAGTGCGTATGGATAAGAGTTAATAGGCAGATTGTCCAAGATCTCATCAAATAGCATAATAGGCTTAGGAGACAGATCGACTAAAAACCATAAGATGTAGGAGCAGAATTAGGCCATTCAGCCCATCAAGGCTGCTCTACACTCAATCATGCTGATATGTTTTTCAACCCCATTCTCCTGTTTTCTCCTTGTAAGCTTAAGGCCTTTACTAACCAATAATTGATTGATCTTGGTCTTAAATACACTCAATGCCTTGGCATTTGGCAGCTATGAATTCTACAGAACCACTGTTAGGCTGAAGAAACTCCTCCTCATCTCAGTTCTAAAGAGGTTGTATTCTCAGATCCTAGTCTCTCCTACTAGCGGAAACATCATCTCCATGTCACTCTATCCAGGCCTTTCAGTATTCTGTAAGTTTCAATGGAGGTTCCCCCCCCCCGCTTCATCCTTCTAAATTCCATTGAGTACAGACCCCAGGTTCTCAACCACAGCTCACATGACAAACACTTCATCCCCAGGATTCTTGTGAATTTCCTGCGGACTCCCGCCAAACCCAATACATTGTTCCTTAGATATGGGCCCAAAACAGCTCACAATATTCCAAATGCATTTTGACCAGAGGTTTATACTGCCTTAGCAGTCAACTAAACCTGCATGTTAACCTTAAGGGAATCCTGAACTAAGATTCTCAAGTCCCTTTGTGCTTCAGATTTCTAAAGCTTTACCCTATATAGAAAATAGTCCACATCTCTATTCTTCCTACCAAAATGTATAACCTCACACTTTCACACACTGTATTCTATCTGTCCATCTTCTAGCATGTCCAAGTCCTTCTACAGCCTCTCCGCTTTCTGCCTGTCCTTCCACCCATCTTTGTCATCAACAATGACCTCAATTCCTTCATCTAAATATTTGATGTATAACGTGAATAGTTTTAGTCCTATCACCGGCTGAGATTCTGAAAAAGAACCCTTTATTTCTACTGTCTCCTGCCAATCAGCTACTCTTTACGCATGCTGGTATGTTTCCCCCACCACCATGGGCTTTTAACTTATTTAACAGCCCACAGTGCAGCATCTTGTCAAAGGCCTCCTGGAACTTCAAATAGATCGCGTCCACTGGTTCTCCTTTGTCTCTCTTGCTTGTTGCCTCCTCAAAGAGTTGTAACAGATTTGTCAGGTGTTACCTATCCTTGATGAAGCTGTGTTGACTCAATCTTGTTTTACTATACACTTGCAAGTAGTCCACAATCTTATCCTTAGTAATGAACTCTACAACCTTACCAACAACGGAGATCAGGCTAATCTGCTTATAATTTTTTGTCTTCTGCTTCCCTCCCTTCTTAAATAGGTGTGTTACATTATCCATTTTCCAATCCTCTCATACCCTCCCAGACTCCAGTTATTCCTGAAAGATCCACCATTACCTCCATAATCTCCAGGCCATCTTCTGAACTCTAGGGTGTAGTCCATCTGGTCGAGGTAATATTATCCATCTTTGAACTTTTCAGCTTCCCCAGAATCTTTTCCTTCGTGATGGCCGCTGCTCTCACCTCTGCACACACACACAAACCCCTCCTGGCCCCCCACCGAATGTCTTGAAGTTGTGATATGCTACTTGTATTGTCCACTATGAAAACTGATGCAAAGTATGTATTCAGTTCTTCTGCCATTTCATTACTCCCCATTAATACTCCAGTCCATTGTTCACTTTTGTCTCTCTCTTTTTTTTTTAAACACATCTGAAAAACTCTTGCAATATTTTAAGTTATTAGTCAGTTTACCCTCATATTTCATCGTCTCCTTATTGCTTTTCTGCTGGTTTCTAAAAGGCCTCCAAAGCCTCTGACACCAACCTAAACTTAGACATGAAACAAAATCAGAAGTCAGTGGATAACTCAGCATCTGTGGAGAGAAAGCAGAGTTAACATTTCTGGTCCAGCATCCCTTCTTCAGAACTGGCACAGTCCAATAACAGCAACAACAGCTTGAATTTATACAATGCCTTATAAATAACTCGGGGGCACAAGATAGCTTGGGCTAAGAAGATTAGGATGTAACCAAAAATGCTCTATAAGTGTATTAAAGGAAAAAGAATAAATAGTGAGAGAGTAGGACCCTTCAGGGACCAAAGTGGACAATAATGTGTGGAACGCAGGAGATGGGTGAGGTCCTCACTGGATATTTCTACTCTATGTTTACCATGGAGAAAGACAAAGACTTGGGAAAGTTAGTGGCATTATCTTGGAGACAGTCCACATCATAGTAGAGGTGGTGTTGGAAGTATTCGAGCACATGAAGGTGGATAAATCTCCTGGTCCTACTAGATATATCCAAGAACCCTGCAAGGCACTAGAGAAGAAATTGCAGGGACCCTGGCTGATATACTTGCATCGTTGTTAGCCACAGGGGAGGTCCCAGAAGACTGGAAGGTAGCTTATTCAAGGAGTGCTGCAAAGAAAAACCTGGGAATTATAGACCAGTAAGCTTAACATCTGTGGTAGCTAAGTTACTGGAGAAGATTCTGAGGGATAAGACACACAGCATTTGGAAAGACAGGGTTTGATTAGAAGCAGTCAGCACGGGGTTTCGTGCGTGGGAGATCATGCTTAACAAATTTGTTGAGTTCTTTGACGAAGTGACCAGGAAGGTTGATGAGGGCAGGGCAGTAGTAGACGCAGTCTGTATGGATTACAGCAAGGCCTTTGTAAGGTTCCACATGATAGGCTGTTCTGAAAGGTTAGATTGCATAGAATCCAGGGAGAGTCAGCAAATTGGATTCACAACTGTCTTGATGGCAGGAAGCAGGGTGTAACAGTGGAAGGATGCTTGTTGGACTGCAGGCCTGTGATTAGTGGTGTGCCTCAGGGGTTGGTGCTGGGCCCATTGCTGTTTGTTATCAATATGAATGATTTGGATGAGAATGTACAAGGCATTAGTATGTTTGAGGATGACATTAAAAATAGACGTTATCATGGACAATGAGGAAGGTTATCAGAAGTTGCAGCAGGATCTTTATCAGCTAGGGAAGTGGGCAAGTGAAGTTTAATGTAGATAAGTGCGGGGTATTGCATCTTGCAAGTGAAATCAAAGTAGGAGTTTCATGGTGAATGGTAGGGCTCTAGGGAGTGTAGTGGAACAGAGGGACCTTAGAGTTCAGGTGCATGGTTCTCTGAAAGTGGAGTCACAAGTGGACAGGGTAGCGAAGAAGTTTGGTGCACTGGCCTTCATTAGTCAGGGCATTGAGTATAGAAGTTGGGAAGTAACGTTGCATTTGTACTGGAAATTGGTGTAGCTGCAGTTGGAGTACTGTGTTCAGTTTTGGTTTCCTTGCTATAGGAAGGATGTTATTAAACTGGAAAGGGGAAGAAGAACCTGTGTTTCTGTGGCGCAATTGGTCAGCGTATTTGGCTGCTAAGTGCGAGGTTGGCAGTTCAAAGTCTCCCAGCAAAGCACAAGCACTGTTCTCACTCCACCAGTTCAACAAAAGGGGCGGCGTGGTAGCTCAGTGGTTAGCACTGCTGCCTCACAGTGCCAGAAACCCAGGTTCAATCCCACCCTCGGGCGACTGTATGTGTCGAGTTTGCACGTTTTCTCCCAGTGTCTGCGTGGGTTTTCTCCGGGTGCTCCGGTTTCCACCCACAGTCCAAAGATGTGCAGGCTAGGTGGACTGGTCATGCTAAATTGCCAAGAGAGTGTTCAGGGGTGCGTAGATTAGGTGGGTTATAGGGGAATGGTTCTGGGTAGGATGTTCTGAGGGTCGGTGTGGACTTGTTGGGCCGAAGGGCCTGTTTCCACACTGTAGGGATTCTATGATAATCTAAATTCATCACATCCTCAGGCAGACCTTTAATCCATATTAAAAGCAAAGTACTGTGGATGTTAGAAATCCAGAACAAAGAATGCTGGAGAAACTCAGTAGGTCGGGCAGCTTCTGTGGAGAAAGAAACAGACTTAACATTCAATTCCAATGCAACTGAGAAGATCATAATAGACTTGAAAATTTAACTGCTTCTCTCTCCACAAAATGCTGACAGACAAAGACAGCTGGAGAAATTCAGGTCTATCAATGGTGTTTGTTAACTTGCTCAAAAGAATTTCAATGAATTAGTGGAATGAGTTCCCTTTCACAAGCATTCCAATTCTATCTGATTTCAAAAATCCTAATTCAATGTCCTCTATAAACCCCTTAATCATAGATTTTAACATTTTCCCCTACACCAGACATTAGCCTGTAGTTCCTTTTGTTTTTATAAAGAAGCAAGATATTTTCTACTCAAACTGTTTGCAGACGTAATTGCAAATCTCTGGAGCAGGAAGGATTTGAACTAGAACTCCTGGCTCAGAGGTAGGATAACTACAACTATGCTATAGAGTTTACTGGAGTTGCATGTGTTATTTTTCAAACTGATTTAATTTTTCAGAACCAAGCAAATCTTGCAAAACTAAATCCAATGCATCCCTATCTCAGCAGCCACTCTTTTTAAGACCAAACAATGAAGTCAATTAGGAGCCTGTTAGCATTAACCTCTAATAATTACTGTTGTCATACACTTTGGTGATTAAATTGTTAGGGATTTAGCATTTCACCCAAGGACTCTTTTGTAGGTGCAAGAGTAAGGACAATACTGTGGTATTCAGTGCAAGATCCTAAGATCAATCATTTTTAAATTGCTTCTGTGACCTTCAATCCATCCATATTAGGAGAAGTGGCATGTTCACTGATGATTGCACAATTCAGAAGCAGTCAATATTCAAACACAGCAGAAACTGGACAATGCACAGACTTGTGCTAATATATGGTGAGATTTTTACCTATCAGTTGTGTGCAAAGCAAGGACCATCTCCAAGATAGTATAACCAAGTCTTCAGGACACGTAATAGCTAGGATTACCATCAAAAGAATCCTCTGCAAAAATCATTCTTGGGAGTTGTCACTGACCAGCAAACTGAACTTGACCTAGCCGTATAAATACTGCGGTTACAAGAGTAAGTCAGAGGCTGGGAATCCTGTGATGAGTAATTCATCACCTGTCATCCAAAGGTTTCTTCACAACCTCCAAAATATAGTCAGGAACATGATGAAACACACACCCGCATGGAAAAATACAGTTCCAACAACACTCAAGAAGCCTGACACCACCCAGGACAAAATACTTTCACACCTTACGGCAACTCCATAAAATTGCAGCAGAGAGCTGCATCTACAAGATGCACCAAGGCAACTTGCTAAGTCTTCTTTACTAGAACCTTCTAGACCTATGACCTCCACTAATTAGACAAACAAGAGAATCAGATCCGTGGCAACACGGCCACCTCCAAGTCAACAGTGTCCTGATCAGGAACAGTATTGTCCTTACTCTACTATCACTGGATCAATATGCTGAAACTCCTGTCACAGTGCTGTCAGTGTACATGTACCACATGGACTACAGCAATTCAAGATGGCAGCTTTTATCTGAAGGGCAATAAATAGTGACTTTGTAACAACGTCCATTTTCCAATAAATAAATAATTTAAAAAATCCCATTGTTAGATCAGGTTCAGTATTAAACACTCAGCAATAAAAGATTCATGGAAAAACTAATCCATCATTCAATCTCCTTTTCAGTCATTTCCAGCACAATCAACATATATTTTTGAATCTACATTAGACCTGGATTTCATTGTCGTGGAAAATGCTTACTTATATTAGAAGTGATTATAAAATTTCAAAGTAAGTGGATTGTGAATACGAGAATGAAATAATGAGGCTCTCACACAGTAGCGCTGTGTGTGGCGCCACCAATCCAGCTGAAAAAACGTCACTGTTTCCTTAAAGCACTCACTTTTAAGAATCCTTTCTGTAACATTCTCTCCTTTAAAAATGTATTATTTGGTTGGCCACGTGCCAAAAATCACATTTAAGTATCAATTCCAAAAGCCATGTTTGCACCTTCAACTTATATGAAAAGGTGACCTCGTAAGATGTCCGTCATTTCCTTTGATTTTAATCAGCCCAACCACTTAAACCTCAAAGTGGCGAAAGCTCAAGGTTTCCCTCTGTTGGCAGTAACAATGCACAACTGTTTATTGCAGTATCTGACTAAGAATTTATCATTCCAAACTTCAATTCACATCTTGCTGTATAGAACAGATTATAATAACTGGTAGATTAAAATCGATTCAGTTAAAGTACAATGTCAGCCTTTATTTATTTTTCTAGCAACTTAATGATTGATCAGATCAATAATTTCTATTAACCTTTTCAAGTGTACACAACAGTTACCTAAAAACAAGAACAGCAGATCCTCCTCACTTGAAAGGTTGTTCATTTGGCAATGAATTAACATGAATGAATGTTGAGGTTGAGAATTCTAAATGTCGAGAAGGGGTTAAAACTCATTGCTTCTCAATCGCTGGCCTGCGTGCTAATCTAAGTCATACTCCATAATCTTGATTAAAAAGTACTAAAGTCAGGCTGGTTAAATATGAAAATAAAGATTGACTTTAAGACAAAGATGAAAAGCCGTAGTCACTTGAAGTTTTGATGTCAAGTTTCCAATATGGAATTGCAACACTTCTAGACAGAGGAAAGTAAGGTTAGCATTTCAGGTCAATGACCTTTCGGCTGTGCTTCTTTACCACCTGCTGCACCTCAGAGCAATAATGCTGCAGACTCTGGATCAGTGTCCGTCCAAAACCAACCTTTGCCATTTGATAGAGAGAAAGTGAGATTTCACGGTACAAACTTTTCTCTAATTCCCCACACTTCCCAGGTATTGGTGTGGGAAGTCTGCCTGCCCTGCTGTCAGAGTATTTTTAAATTCAAATCCTACTGATGTCTCCTCCCCAAGTTCTTTTCCTGCTCCACTGATGAATGCATGTGCCACGTCCTGCACTTACACAGAGCTGGAGAATTTCATCAATTTTGCTTTGAAAATTTGTACCCTAAAAAAAAAAGGAGTATGGGTGAAAATATAAATCGATCAAGAACAAGCTCTCTTCATAGACTCCTCGACATTGAGTGTTTCTAGCAGTATGTCTAATAAAAGGTTCTCAAAAACAATTTTTGTAAATGACAGCAATACCACACACACGTGAAGAAAGTTAGCCAATAGCTCAGGTGATATACTATTGCCATTTTATTCGGTTATACCCAGTTTTCCAGGTGCAAACCCACTAACTCTGTAATGCCTTTGTTTTCAGCTCAACTGATCCCCCTGTAACTCAGGCAATTTCATATTTCTCATCAAGCCAAATCATAATTTCTCCCTAAATGTTGGAAATATGATCATTGTCAATCCAGATACTTCTTTTAAAAAAACCAACCTGCTCAGTCTTGTTATGATACGCCTTTGGAGTAGGTGGGTCTCGAATCCAGGTCTTCTGTTATCGCAAGTATTTTTAGTCAACCTTATCGGATATCTTAATTTCACACCTCTGGCGTGGATGGGATCTAAACCCTGGCCTCCTGATTCAGAGCTAGAAACACTACTACTGCTCTACAAGAGTCTCATTCATTGTCATTCTATCTTTTATATTTTTGACTCGCGGTGAAGCGAGTTTCTTGCTCGACAGGGGCAAGCTGCCAATCAACAGGGATTACTGGCTTGCTTTTTTTTTTTAAAAAAAATATGACTTTTTTCCTCCAAAAATCAACTTATTCAGAGGTGTTATTACATATCTGGACCAGATAGGGCTTGAACCCAGGCCTCCTGGTTCAGAATAAGGAACACTACCACTGTGCCATAATATTGGAATAAGAATGAATGGGGCTGTTAAGTGTTAGTTGTAGTCAGCTGTGTTAATCAGCTAAGCCCAACTGATGTTATGCAGTTGTGCACATCACTCCATCTTGCAAGAAGGCGAAAGTGGAAAAGTTGAGAATTACAGACTAATTAGCTTAGCATCAGTGGTGGGGAAATTCTGGAGTTTATAGTCAATTATGGGGCAACTGAACACTTAAACTTTCAATTAATAAGGGACAGCCAGCATGGATTCGTGACAGTTATCACATGCTTCGCAAACCTCAATTTTTTTTTGAAAAGAAAAGATGTGGCAAAGATAATGGATTGGAGAACATCAATGTTGTTTATATGGGCTTTGCGAAAGCATTTGATAAAGTCTAATGTAAGAGGCTGTTAACAAATGCAGATGGAAGGCCACAGAATGGAGGTCAAATTACTGATGTGTCTGGGAAATTGGTCAAGTGGCAGGCGACAGAAAGTAGGAATAATGGGTAGCTCCTGAAACTGGCAGGCTGTGACCACTGGTGTCCCACAAGCAACTGTGTAAGGGTCTTGCAGTATGGCACAGAAAATCATACATTCAAATTTGCCAATGACAGAAAAGTTAGACAGTGTACATGCTAGCATAAAATTACAAAACAATAATGGCAGACCAAGAGAATTGGCAATGGAGTTCAATGTAACACAATGCAAGGTTATCCACTTTGGACCAAGTGAAGGATAAGTAAAGGGTATGAAAGTAAATATGGTGGATATCTGAAGAGACTTGACGTTCAGGTGCATAAATCTAAAGAGCGGCACTAACAAGTGCAGAATATAACAAGAAAGCTGATGGAATGCTGACTTTTATATTTCGAGGGCTGGAGTACAAAAATGCAGAAGTGGTGCTGCTTAGACCCCATGGGAGTACTGTGACGACATCTGGGAATCACACCTTAGGAAGGATATATTGGCCTCAGAGGGAGTACAATGAGATACATTGCAGATACTCAAAAATCCTTCGACAGCATTTTCCAATCCTATGACCACTTCCAACTAGAAGGATAGAATCAGCAGATACATGGGAACACCATCACCTGCAAGATCCCTCCAAAGCACTCAACATCCTGACTTAGAAATATATCGCCATTCCGTTGTTGTTGCTGGGCAAAAATCCTGCAATTCCCTCACTAAATGCATCGTGGATCAACCTATAAGCATGTGGGCTGCAGTGGTTCAAGAAGGCAAATCACCACTATCTTCACGAGGGCAGCTAGGGATGGGCAATAAATACTAGCCAACTACTGATGCTGGATGAATTAAGAAACAGAGTTCCAAGAATCTGTTACAAGTATCTGGACTTCAGCAGTTAAGTTATGAGGACAGATTATACAAACTGGGCCAGATTTTTTTTCTAGGGTTTAAAAGGTCAAAGGGTGATCTGATCACCATCCTCAAGATATTAACAGGAAAAGACAGGGAAGGCAAACTATTTCCACTGGTTGGGGATTCTAGAACTAGGAGGCACTAGGGCTAGAGACTGTTCAAGAGATGTTATGAAGCAATTCTACACACAGGAATGTGAGCATAGTAGATGTTGGAACTCTTCACACGTGCAAGTGGATGCCAGATCAGTTATTCATTTTAAATCTGTGACTGATACCTTTGCTTAATAAAACAAAAATTATCAAAGGATACTGGCCAAAAACAGGTATAGATCAACCATAATCTTACTGAATGGCAGAACAGGTTCAAGGGGCTGAATGGCCTACTCCTGTAGCTATGGACCTAAAAACATTTTACAGGTAGCTCATGCACAGATGTTCAACATTTTCAGCTGAAGCTGCTTTTCTCTGCTATTTTGACTAAGGCATTTATTAAAATAAACTTAGATGTTGTCATTTGGTGGCGTAATTTTAGGGCCTACTGTTTTAGAAAATCTATCAACTTGGATCTAACTTGGTTCTTGGCTCTAACTTCGAAAATTAGTTCCTGTGACCCCAAAATGGTCTCAACTATATGATCTGGGGTGTCACTACAAGTCAGTAATGCTGGTTGTCAGCTTAGTGATTCACACATGATTCTTCCAAGACCCTGACTGCCAGCTCAGGGAACACAAAAAGATCACATGCGACCACGTGAAAGTCACCAGCGAGTTCTCCCAGCAGCGTTTATTTCTGATGCCACAGGTAAATTTTCAAAACAAAAAAATCTGAAACTAAAACTCACGATTTAGCACTCTGCAGTTTTGGATTAAGTTACCAATGAACAGCAGACAAGCTTGGATCTTCCAGCTTTTAATGATTTTCAAAGCCTGATGCCTTTAAGCAGTGGCTGCTTATTAAGCTCATCCACAAATGGTGTTTGAATTGTCTTTGGCTTCAGAACTAATTGTTTGAGTCCACAGCCACATAAGCTAAAAGAAAAAGTATATTCATAGTTCTGAAACTCTGTTGGCCCATTAATGGTACAGCAGCAAGATTCCTTTCCTCCACTTAAGCTGGTGTCCCAAATGTACTGAAAATGGGTGCAAATATTTAAAATTATGAACCCATGAATTAGAAACAGGAACAAGCCATTCAGCTCCTCACAACTGCTCTGCCATTCTGTAAGATCATGATCTAATTCGATTGTGGCATCAAGTTCACTTTCCCATCTGCTTCTATATCTCTCGATCAGCTCTGAATATTCAATGACTTAACCTCCAACAGAAGCAAGTCCAAAAGATTAAGGATCCTCAGAGAAAAATTCTCCTATTCCCCATACAAATGGGAGACTCTCATTTATAGGTTGTGTCCTCTAGTTCTGGACTCCTGCACAAAAGGAAACATCTCCCTGTATATACTCCATCAGGTCCCCTCAGGATCTTATGTTTCAGTAAGATCACTGCTTATTCATGCAAACTTCAATTAACATAGGCCCAACCTTGTGAACTCTTACTCACAAGGCAGCCCTTTGTCACAGGAATCAGTTAAGTGAACTTCTTTAAGCTGCTTCGAGGGAAAGTAACTTGTAAGTGGACCAAATTGTACACACTACTCAGAGCCCCTTACTGCAGCCACATTTCCTTACTTCTACAAGCGATTCCCTTTGCAATAAATGGCAACATTTAGTTTGCATTCCTAATCTTGTAGCTGTTAACTGAATTTTTGTGAATCACATATCCAGGACTGAGATCCCCTTGAATTACAGAGTTTTTCAATCTCACTTTATTCAAATAATATGCTCCTATTTTACCCATTCTTCCTGCCAGTTTTCCTACATAATACTCCATCAAGTCATTAAACACTCAATCTTTTTATATCTCTTTGCAGGATTTTTAAATGTCCTGTTCACAACTTACTTTACGACTTACCTTAATGTCATCAACAAATTTAACTACCATACATTTGGTCACTTCATCTAAGTCATTGATACAGACAATAAATAAAAGAGACCATTAGTTAGTACTTGCCGATCCCAAAAGGACCCATTTATCACTACTCTGCTTTCTGCTAGCTAAACGAACCTTCATCAACAGTCTCCCACAGGAATCAGTTATCCCCCATGAATCAATGAGACCAGAAGTGAGGCTGTTGTTGTCAGCAGTACCTAGAAGGCAATCAGAACTGGCATTCTAAAAGAAAAATTTGGGGTCTGGACAAGGACCTCAGAAATATTGAACTATTTTCCCTTCCCTCAAATTGAGGGAACTATTGTTTATTTCCAATACATCAAGCACTTATCGTGAATTCCAGCATCTGCAAGATTTTTAGTTTAGTCAAGGATTGGGATCAATTACTAATCCTGTACATGGAACCCCTCCCAAATAGGAAAGGCATGCCAGCCTCTAGGTTGTCAGCACAGCTAAAATCATGTAACCTCCTTCTCAATCAAGGTACAAGTGGAACATACTGTTAAAATCAAAGAAAAATGTATCAGAGATAATGGGAACTGCAGATGCTGGAGAATCCAAAATAACAAGTGTGGAGCTGGATGAACACAGCAGGCCAAGCAGCTTCTTCAGAGGAGGAAAGCTGACACTTCGGGCCTAGACCCTTCATCAGAAATGGGGGAGGGGAGGAGGGTTCTGAAATAAAGAGAGAGACGGAGAGGCAGATCGAAGATGGAGCGAGGAGAAGAGACAAACAAGTTAAAGAGGTGGGGATGGAGCCAGTACAGGTGAGTATACGTGGGGAGATAGGGAGTGGATAGGTCAGTTCAGGGAGGACGGACTGGTCGAGGGGGCGGGATGAGGTCAGTAGGTAGGAAATGGAGGTGTGGTTTGAGGTGGGAGGAGGGGATAGATGAGGGGAAGAACAGGTTAGGGAGGCGGGGACAAGCTAGGCTGGTTTTGCGATACAGTGGGGGGGTGGGGGGGGGGATTTTGAAGCCCGTGAAATCCACATTGATACCATTGGGCTGCAGGGTTCCCAAGTGGAATATGAGTTGCTGTTCCTGCAAACTTTGGGTGGCATTGTTGTGGCACTGCAGGAGGCCCATGATGGGCATGTCTCTAAGGAATGGCAGGGGGAGTTGAAATGGTTCGCGACTGGGAGGTGCAGTTGTTTATTGCGAACCGAGTGGTCCCCAAGCCTCCACTGGGTTTCCCTGGTGTAGAGGAGGCCACAATGGGTACAGCGGATGCAGTATACCACATTGGCAGAAAATGCTGGAAACATGCACAAGTCTGATGAAGAGAAAAATTGAGGGTGGATTCTCATCAGGGTCTAAGCAACGTGCGTTCTGGTGAGATTTGAGGTAGGATTGGACAAAAGTCTGGCAAGTCCAAGATCAGTGTCAGAAGAATCTCACTCCATCGTTTGTTTTTCACAGCATGGGGAGCTGCCAATGAAGGGGGATTATTGCTTATTAAATATCTGGTCAATGGTCAACTGCCGTCATAATATTCAGCTTTCTATCTTACCAAGTATATTGAACATCAAGAAAGAGTGACATGAAAATCAGAGTAGACACCTGATGAACTCACTATATGCTGTGTTGCTTAGGACCAAACAGCATCTCAACACACAATCCTTGGGCACCAGCCAAATCCACACACACTTCATCCACAGACAAGGCATTTGCTAAACCCTCAGTAATATCTTGCCCCTCTCCAATACACTCCCAGGGCATTATGGAAGCATAGACTTGCACCAAGAGTTGTGCGCTGGCAAACAAGTTTGAAAGGCTATTGCAAGGACACTGTGCACACAGGAGCCTCGCTCAAAAGTTGGGGGCACAGTATATTTCACAGCTGCTTGTTTGTTCCATTAGCACTGGCTCACTTAGCACTTACCCCTACACCCACAGCATCTGTGCCTTACAGCATTGGCACCCTGTCATCTTCAGTCAAAACTAATCAGTATTACAATACTGACCTATCGATAAGACACAAACAGGTTGTTTCTCACAGCTTGCACACATATTCTGGTGTATAGCAGACAGAGATATAGATCTAACATCTACAGCATGTGCCAGCTGCCTGCACGACAAACACACTCTTTTCAACCAAAGGGTCGCGTGAGAAAATCATTGGGAGCTAACGCTCAGTCTTGTCAAAACTATGGCAAGGTGGAGAAGGTTAATGACACAGAGGAAGGTATTCACACTGAAATCTTTAAGCTCAAATGTTGAGACTTGACACTTAGATAATATACTTCGGCAGAAGGTGGTGCTGCTTCTTGAGCTTGCGTGAGCTTCATTGAAGCACTGCAGCTGACCAGAGACAGAAATGTTGACCAGGGAACATGGTGCTATCAACAAGCGGCAGGCAACTGGAAGCTTGTGTCAGAAAGAACAAACGTTTTCCACAAAGTGGTCATCCTGTCCCTCATATCCCCAAATGGAGGAGACAACATAGTGAATAGCAAATACAGCAAACTAGATTGAATGAAACGGAGGCGAATCGGTGCTTCACTTAGAAGGAGTATCTAGGCCCTCGGATAGTGGCGTAAATGAACAAGTATCGCTCCTTGAAATCGCACGGGAGTGGAGTGAGAGTGGATCAGGGTGACTGAGAGGGAACAGTATCTGTGGCGTGGAACATTGACTTTAACAATTTTAAAGATTGAACACATTCCATGTTCATTACCCATCTCCACACCTTCATGTCCTTTTCTGTAGGAATTGATCCATGTACAACCAACCCATTTTTCACTTAACTGATCACATGTCCCATTAGCACTAGTCTAAAAACACCCAATCACATCTGGCCCCACAGTTTAATCAAACTCAGCTCTGGTTAGTACTAGAATGGGGTTGCTTATGAATATCAGGTGCAATATTCTTTATAAAAAGAGCTCTTGGTGATGCGATTGTAGCATCCCTACCTCTCGACCAGTTCATGCCACCTGTTCCAGAGGTTCATCATTCCATGTCAGAATGAGTTGATTAAAGAAATGTGTACCAGAATAGGTCAAATTGGCTGGCCGAGAAAAATAATATGTTGGGGATTGGGAGCAGTTTAGAATTCAGCTAAGAACCAAGGAACTGAATAAGAAGAGAAAAATGCAGTACAAAAAGTAAGCTTGCAGGGAACACAGAGACTAACACCAAGCGTTTCTATGGGTATGTGAAAAGAAAGAGATTGGCGAAGACAAATGTAGGTCCCCTAAAAACAGGAACAGGGGCATGTTTATTGGGAGAGAAAGAAATGTCTGAGCAACTGAATACATACTTCTGGTTCTATTTTCACAAAAGAGGACACACAAATCAGACACCAAAAATGTTGAAGAATGTAAGATTTAGTGAGAAGGAAGAACGAAGGGAGATCAATATTAGTACCGAAATGGTGCTGGAAAATTGATGGGAATGAAGGTCAATAAATCCCCAGCACCTGATAATCGACATCCCAGAGTAGTTAAGGAAGTGGGTCTAGAAACAATGGATGCATTAGTGGTCATCTTCCTGGACTCTACAGACTCTGAAACAGTCACTGCAGATTACAGTGAGATTAGCTACCCTCCAATATTCAAAAAGGGAGGTGGAGAAGAAACAGGGAATTATAGACCAATAAGTCTAACATCAGCAGTGAGGAGAATTCTCTAATCTATTATCAAGGACTTTATAGCACAGCATTTAGAAAACAGTGGCAAGATCTGACAGAGTCAGCATAGATTTAGCAGTTAAAATCATGATTGACAAGACTGTTGAAATTCTATGAAGATGTAACTAGTAGGGTTGACAAGGGGGAAGCAAGTCAATGTGCAATACTTGGACTTTCAGAAAGCATTTGACAAAGTCCTGCATAAAGAGATTATTGTGCAAGATTAAAGGGCATGGGATTGGAAGAAAGTGTACTAAAATGGATAGAAATCTGGTTGGCAGAGGGGAAACTAAGAATAGGAATTAGTGGATCCTTTTCAAGTTGGCAGGCAGTAACTAGCGGGGTGCCACGGGGATCGGTGCTGGGACCCCAGCTATTCACAATATTTATTACTGATTTTGGATGAGAGAACAAAATACACATCTTAATGTTTGTAAATGATGCCAAGTTGGATGGGAGGGTGAGCCGTGACGAGGACGCAGTATTTGGATAGGTTGGGCGAGTGGGCAAATCAATGGTAGATGAAGTATGATTTGGATAAATGTGAGATCGTTCACATTGGAAGCAAAAACAAGATGACAGACTACTGCCTGAATGGCTGTAAATTAGGAGAAGGGAGTGCGCAGCAGGACCTGGGTGTCCTTGTGCACCAGTCACTGAAGGTAAGCATACAGGTGCAACAGGCGATAAAAGGCGGCAAATGGCATGCTGGCATTCATTGTGAAAGGTTGCGAGTACAGGAGCAGGAATGTGTTGTTGCAGTTATACAGGGCCTTGACGAGGCCTAACCCAGAATACAGTGTGCAATTTTTGTCTCCTTTTCAGAGTAAGGATGCTTTTGCTTTCAAGGGAGCACAGGGAAGGTTTACCAGGCTGATTCCGGTCATGGCAGTGTTGACACATGAGGAGAGATTGACTAGGTTAGGATTGTTTTTGCTGGAGTTCAGGCAAATGAGGCGGCAGGGGGTTTCTCATAGACACTTATAAAATCTAACAGGACTAATCAGGGTAGATGCAGGGAGGGCGTTTTCGACGGTGGGTCCAGAACCAAGGGTCACAGACTGAGGATTTGGGGTAGGCCATTTAGGATGGGGATGAGGAGATATTTCTTCACCCAAAGAATGGTGAGCCTATAGAATTCATTACCACAGGAAATAGTTGATGCTAAAACACAATGTATTCAAGAGGTGGCTAGATATAGCATCTGGGGAGAATGGGATCAAAGGTTATGGGGGAAAAAAGCAGGAATAGGCTACTGAGATAAATGATCAGCCATGATTGTGAAGAATGGTACAGCAGGCTCTAAGGTCCAAATGGCCTCCTCCTGCTCCTATGTGCTTTGTGCTCTTGGACAAGTAGCTCATCTCTTGATTCCTCAAAATCTCTCCAGCGCCTTCAAGTCAAGAATGTGACACAATACTCAACATTCACCTGCACGAACAACTGCACTCAAGAACAACATCCCAAACAGTTTATGATTTCATTTACCATTTGTAGCTGCATTGCAACAACTCACGAAAATTGCTCTGACATTACCTCGTTCACCTGCAGCCTCTACCACCAAGAACAAAAGCAGCAATGTTGTAGAAATACTATTATCACCAAATCAAAGACCTGCTCAACTTAGGCAACACCATCATTAGGCAACCATCCTGGAATTTTCTAACCATCACAATTATTGAAGCACCTTCCACTGCAAGAACTACAGCTCTTCAAAAGAGAGGTAATTGTGAACCTCAGGCCTATGAAAGATGAACAATCAGGCATTCCTATTCAGTTTGTTCAAAAAAGTGATCAACATTTAAAAATCAGTGACTGTCGTCCTGTATTACAGAGCACTTCATAGAAAATTCCTGCTCTCAGTGCCACATTATTGGACTAACGGAATGCACTGGAGACAGTGTACAGAAGTGGGTTACAAAGACATTTCCAGGGATGAACAGTTTCAGTTATGAGCACAGACGGAACACGTGCTGGAAATGTGCTCCTTGCAGAGAAGGGTAAGGGACAATCAGAAAGGTTTTCAAAAAATGGCTCAGCTGGATAGAGGGCATAGATTTAAAGTGATCAGCAAATAAAAAGCAAGTTTGAAGACAGGAGAAACTTTTTCACTCAATGAGTGGTTAAAGTATGGAACGTACTGCCTGGAAATGTGCTGGGGGTGGGTTCCACTGAGGCTTTCAAGAGGGAATTGGATGATTATTTGGATACAAATAATGTTCAAGGGTGATGGGATAAAGCAGGAAATTAACACCAGGTAATGACAGTCATTTAACAAGCCAGAACATGCATTAATGGTCCAAACGGCCTCCCCCTGCATCGTAGTACCTCTATAATTCTATCATACATTTAATTTTACATCTGTTCTTGATCTTAGATTCCTCCTCAAAGACTGAAAACAGTCCATTAATCCACAATGAAACATTTAACATAGATGGAAAATTGGAATAATTGTATGATTATTTGCATTTGCAGGGAATTTCTAATCAAGTTCTGAATTTAAATATACAGATACACTTTAATAATGTTAGTCTTGGAAATATTAAACAAAGATGACGCAGATTACCTCAGCCTACTCGAAAAAGACTTGAATTTCTATATTCTCACTACAGGAACTTAAACTCTAGACAAATAGGACAGAGCATCCATTTAATATCCTGTATAAACAGCTTCTCACTTATTGTGAAAAGTGAAGAGACGTTAGTCTAAGTGTAGAAGTATTTTCTCTGTTAACTTGATATGATAAAAGAAAACATTTTCCAGGAGTCCATTCAAACTTTGACTTCACAGTGTCCCAGCAGATTTTTTCATAAAGTTGTTCCAAATTCTCTCGCTAGACATGTGCACTCTAGTTTTGACCTCTGTACAGTTCAATCCGACAATGAACAACACCAAAGAACAACTCCTTTCAGTAAGTGCAACCGAAACAAATTACAGAGTCAATGTTAAATTTAGGATTAAGGAAATGAGTTAAAGAAAAGAACGTTTGTCTTCATTGGTCATGTCATCCCAACTCCTGTACTCAATGTAATGTTTCTATTCTATAGGCCATTGGCCACTTAAGAATACTGGATACAGTGTTGGTCACCCTTGTATAGGATGAACGTTGTTAAACCTGACAGGCCGCAGAAAAGATTTACAAGGATGTTGCCAGGGTTGGAAGGTTTGAGCGATAGGGCGAGGCTAATTAGGCTGGGACAATTTTCCCTGCAGCAGAGACTGAGGTGTAACATTTTAGAGGTTTACAATATCATGAGGGACACATATAGGGTGAAATGCCAGGACCTTTTTCCCAGAGTCCAAAACTAGAAAGAATAAGTTCAAGGTGAGAGGGGGAAAGACTTAAAAAAGTGACCTGAGGGGCAACTTTCTCCACGCAGTGGGTGGTCTGTATGGGAAGAGCAGCCAGTGAAAGTGGTGGAGGCTGGTACAATTACAACACTTAAAAGGCATCTGGATGAGTATGTAAATGGGAACGGTTTAAGAGGGTCACAGGCCAAACGCTGGCAAGTGCTGGTTGGAATTGGGATATCTGGTCAACGCTGACAAGTTGGACCAAAATGTCTGTTTCCGTGCTGTACAAATGTAAGAAGTAAGATATTTGAATTAGATAGGTATACGTGATACCTTTGTGGTCTTATTGTAAATTCAAAAAGCAAATGACATTTAACTGCATTGGATATTGTCTACAGGCCACGTATTATAGGAACAAGAATGGAAACCAAGCATCACCTTTGAGCAGAGGTTGAAAGGTAGGAATTTCATGAAGCTTAATAACATCTGGATCATTCCAAGTGGTTCGAGCAGGTTGCTGTGTTCCTGTAGCAACAACTATGATATCATCCATTTTAGCTCTTTGCTTCGCTGGAGAATTTGTTGCTGAATAAGAAACAAAAAAATAAAAAAATTTAAAATATGTACATGTATTAGTAGCCCATGAAAATGAATATGGCAGCATTACAATATATCTGATTATGAAACTACAAACTCAAAAGGCCACCAAAAGGGCAACAACCTTTCATCTACTCGTGGCAGAGAGGCAACTACAATAAAAGGAATAAAAAGTGAATAATAAGAAGATAGACAATAGAGTAAAAGGGAAAACTATCAAGTCAGGAAAAACAAACAAGATGAATATTAAAAAGAATATAAAAAGACGAAACATGGAAAAGTAGAAACATGGGTGCAAGAAGAAACTTAAATGTGTAAGCTGAAAAGGGGAAAAAAAAATTCAAGATAGGAACACAAAAGAAATTGAACTGGGAAGGAAGAACAATACAAGCAGAAAAATAGTAGACAATGGACAATAGGTGCTTGAATAGGCCATTCGGCCCTTTGAGCCAGCACCAGCATTCATTATGATCATGGCTGATCATCCACAATCAGTATCCTGTTCCTGCCTTATCCCCATAACCCTTGATTCCACTATCTTTAAGAGCTCTATCTATCTCTTTTTTGAAACTATCCAGAGACTTGGCCTCCACTGCCTTCTGGGGTAGAGCATTCCATATATCCACCACTCTCTGGGTGAAGAAGTTTCTCCTCAAATCTGTTCTAAATGGCCTACTTCTTATTTTTAAACTGTGTCCTCTGGTTATGGACTCCCCCATCAGCGGAAACATGCTTCCTGCCTCCAGAGTGTCCAATCCCTTAATAATCTTATACATCTCAATCAGATTCCCTCTCATCCTCCTAAACTCAAGTGTATACAAGCCCAGTCATTCCAATCTTTCAACATATGATAGTCCTGCCATTCTGGGAATTGACCTCATGAACCTATGCTGCACTCCCTCAATAGCAAGAATGTCCTTCCTCAAATTTGGAGACCAAAACTGCACACAATACTCCAGGTAGAGTCTCATCAGGGCCCTGTACAGCCTCAGAAGGACCTCTTTGCTCCGATACTCAATTCCTCTTGTTATGAAGGCCAGCATGCTATTAGCTTTCTTCACTGCCTGCTGTACCAGCATGCTTGCTTTCATTGACTGATGTACAAGAACACCTAGATCTTATTGTGCTTCCCCTTTACCTAACATGACTCCATTGAGATAGTAATCTGCCTTCTGTTCTTGCCACCAAAGTGGATAACCGCACATTTATCCACATTAAACTGCATCTGCCATGCATCCGTCCACTCACCTAGCCTGTCCTAGTCACCCTGTATTCTCATAGGATGCAATTCTCATGCAATAGGAGAAACAAAAGGAACAAAGTTAAAAATATAGCAAGGCAAAATACTGCTTTTACAAGACAAACTGAACTTTTGTTCAATGAGATCCAGGCTGGCATAGATTTGAATTGGTGCAAATATGAAAAAAATTCAGATGGCCATTTCACTTGGGTTAGCAACAGAACTAGAACACAAACGTATCCCACATACTAATTTCCGAAAGTCACATTTTAGTTCATAAATCATATAATTCTAGTGTTGATGTTGGATTGGAATCAGGTGCCCCAGGCTAATGTTCTGGGAACATAGATTCAAATCTCACAAATACAGCTGATTGAATTTAAATTCAATGAATAAATCTGCAATTAAAAGCTATTCTCAGGTGACCATGAAGCTGTCAATTGTTGTAAAAATCCATCTGGTTCACTAATCTTGTTCAGGGAAGAAATCTGCCATTCTTACCCAGTCTGGCCTAAATTTGACTCCAAACTGATTGCCATGAGTTTGACTCTTGATGGCCCTCTGAAATGCCATTCAGTTAAGAACAATTTGGAATGTGCAACAAATGCTGGCCTAGCCGGTGTTACCCACATTATCTCATGGAAAATAAAAATCAAGGGGAGGCTTAACTAAAATGATCAATTTGATCACTTTAGTCCCACAGTTAGCAGAATTAACTATTATGCAGCATTTAGATATAGAAGATATAGTTATGGTTTAGATTGGATATAGTTATAAAGCACATTCTGAATGTTTCTTTTTGAGTTGGTCATTAAAGAATATTATTATAAACTGCTTTCAGTGTATGAACAGTTGTAGTAAAAGGTACTTAATATTATAATGCTTTAAAATTGCCACAGTCACAGTATTGGAGAATTTAAATTCCATTTCAACTTTAAAATTTTTTAAAACTAACTCTGTATTACTCAATGGAAGGGCACAAGAAATTACTTCCACTTAACTGAGCATCAAGGAAGTCCCAGCATTTTAACTGTTACTTACCAGAAGCATGACATTCTAGTTGTTTATTGTCGTAAGTGCTCTGTTCAGCTCCCATGCTATTGCAGTATGGCCTGCGTAGTTCAACTCAACCCTGCACAAACCAAATAAAGTTAGAACAAGAAGGTATATCTGCACAGCACCTTTAACACAAATGCTAAAGCATTTCGAAAAGACCATTGTTCATAATAGGTAAGGTGATGAAAAAAAGTCAAAAGATAAGTTTTAACAGGAATACAATCAGCTAATCTTTTTTCCTAAGCATCTCCTTCCAAACTCCATTTCCAAACCCCACCCCCAATACATTTTCTTTCCCACAAAAGGAGAAAGCAGCAAACTTGCACACCAAGAAAAAAAATGTCTTCAATGACAGATCCAAAGAAAACTTACAGCTAAATAGCTTGGTTATTTTCAGGCTTCTGTGCCGTTCAACACCCCCCACCCCAAAACCAGAGGTTCTGAGTGTGTTTGCAGCAAACTTATTAACACAGGCTGCAATCAGCTGTGCTCAGTACAGACTGTGAAAGACTCTGACATTCTTAGTCTCAATGACTTGACTCTATTAAGAGGTAGAGGGGAAAACACCTATGTACCAAGCCATTAGGACAGTTCGCAGTAGTGGTAGCGGGTGGTAAATTTAAAAAAAAAAGAGTCCAGGAACATAGGAACCCAGGTGTAAAATGTCCATAAGTATGTAAAGTTTGCAAGTTGAGAGCAGCTAATAAAGCATACAGTATCCTCAATTTTATTAACAGGGACATAAAATGCAAAGCAAGATGGTCACGTTGAAATTATACAAGGCACTAGCTCAGCCACTGCTGAAGTACTACCTCCATCTATGAGCTGCACTTTAGGAAGGATATGAAGGCACTGGACAGACTGCAGAAAAGACTAATGAGAATGGATCCAGTGATGAAGAATAGGAGAGCTTAGGGTTCGAGCTTCCTAGGAGAAAAGAAAAATTAGAGGGTAATTGAAAGAGGTATTCAAAACCATGAGCGGTATGGGCAGAATAAACTATTCCCACTTGCAAAAGGATCGACCACTTTTTCTGTCTAAGCCACTCATCATCCTAACATGGAAATGTATCACCATTCCTTCACGATCAGATCCTGTACTTCCCTCCCTGAGCACAATGTGGGGTCAACAACGTCCAAGGAAGCAGCTCACCATGGCCTTCTCAAAGGCAACTAGGGACAGCTAATAAATGCTGGCCAGCCAGCAATGCTCACATGCCATGAATGAATTAAAAAAGGGAGAAGTCAAAGCTCTAAATTAATTGGCAAAAGAAGCAAAATCAAATAAGACAAAAAAACGTTTTCATGTCATGAGTGTTTGAGATCTGGTATGAACTGCAGGAGTTCAGTGGAGGCAGACTGAATCAAAGCATTCAAAAAGGATGTAGACTATATCTAAAGAGAACAAGCACACAAAACTATGGAAAGAAGACAGGGAGAAAGGGACTCAGTGAATTGTTCAGCGAGGTGTCATGGATGTGATGGACCAAATGGCTTCCTTCTGCACTGTGTCAATATGTTGTTAAGCAATAATGCAAAGACAAGTTTTAGTGACTGAACTGTCTGATTACATCTGTTTCTCTGTTGCCAAGGTTCTTCACAGAAGCACATATTGAAAAAGAATGAACACAAAGCCAAAACAAAAAGGATGACTAAAAGTCTAATCAGAGAGATGGACCATTTGGAGGGTCTGAAAGGAGCAAGTAGAGAATCGAAAGGAGGCAATTTCAGTCAATACGGAGGGCACAGTAGTTAGTACTCCTGCCTCAGAGCACCAGGGACCTAGGTACGATTCAAGTCTCAGGTAACTGTCCGTGTTGAGTTTGCATACTCTCCCTGCATCTGCATGGGTTTCCCCTGGGTGCGCTGGCTTCCTCCCACAGTTCGAAGATGTGCAACGTAAGTGGATTGGCCACACTAAATTGCCGATAGTGTCCAAGGATGTGTCAGTTAGGTGGATTAGCAATGGAAAATTAGCCATAGAGTTACAGAGATGGTGTGGGTCTGGGTGGGATGCTCTTTGGACAGTTGGTGTGGATACGATGAGCCAAATGGCCTGATTCCACGCTTTAGGGATTCTAGTGATTCACAGTTGACAATTCCGGGAAAAAAAATGGGCACAAGGAAGAGGGTCCAATTGGGGGTTCACAGTGAAACCCAGATTTGGAGGATTGCAGAGTTGAGGGCATGATGTAGAAATGGAGGTGGTCAAGTAGCAGGATTTCAAACTGAAAATGTCAGGGGGGCAATAAATCAATATGGATCAACAAGGACAGGGTAATAAACACATGAAACAGTAATACAACCAGAATAGAGTTTGAAGGTGCTGATGCTTCCAAGACAGGCAAGATGCCAGCTTTGGAATAAATCAATTTTGAAGGTGACACGTGCACAAGTCAGGGTTTTAACCATAACTCTGCCGCTACAGCATTAGTGAGGGAGAGGACATGGGCATCAGTGCCTCTATTCAGTGTTAAGAAGCGCATCAAACAAATAGGAAAAAGAAAGGAAGAAAGAAACAAACAATTGGTAAACAGTTTGGTTCAGCCTGAAACCACAGCCTGCAGCTGGTGGTACCAGTAGCAACCACAGGGTCCATGATTTGGGCTGGAGTCCACCAGTTCTACCTTCCCTAAGAAGAAAATTACAGTCAAAAGATTTAACACTGACTATACAGTGTACCCCCACAGAGGTGATACTGGGGTCAACACAGATTGGGGAAATACACCAGATGTCTTCCTTGTATTTAGGAAAATAAAGCCCCAGCTCTGCAGGTGATGTCACCAGGGGGCAGTTTGTAGATGAGGCATAAGAATTAGGTCAAAAGATAAATTCTTATTGACTCTGGAGATATTACTTCAGCCGCAGAAGAGAAGTCAATGTTGGAGATGTTCAGGTTACAACCAAAGCGGAATCCTTTCAAGAGTGGAATGATCGAGGAAACCACTGGAGAACAGTCTAGTCAACTATATTAAAAGATCGCAGTTAGGTCCAGGAGGGAATATCTTTGCTTCCTTATTCTTTACCCCCACCCACTTCCTCTTTTTTAACACATTGTACTTCAGGAAACTCCAATGGAGGATGAATTTTTGTTTTAAAAATGACAACAGACACACTACAATTCTGTTATGGCTGACTACACATATGCCTGGAATCTTTCAAGATAATAAAATGTGAGGCTGGATGAACACAGCAGGCCAAGCAGCATCTCAGGAGCACAAAAGCTGACGTTTCGGGCCTAGACCCTTCATCAGAGAGGGGGATGGGGGGAGGGAACTGGAATAAATAGGGAGAGAGGGGGAGGCGGACCGAAGATGGAGAGTAAAGAAGATAGGTGGAGAGGGTGTAGGTGGGGAGGTAGGGAGGGGATAGGTCAGTCCAGGGAAGACGGACAGGTCAAGGAGGTGGGATGAGGTTAGTAGGTAGCTGGGGGTGCGGCTTGGGGTGGGAGGAAGGGATGGGTGAGAGGAAGAACCGGTTAGGGAGGCAGAGACAGGTTGGACTGGTTTTGGGATGCAGTGGGTGGGGGGGGGAAGAGCTGGGCTGGTTGTGTGGTGCAGTGGGGGGAGGGGATGAACTGGGCTGGTTGAGGGATGCAGTGGGGGAAGGGGAGATTTTGAAACTGGTGAAGTCCACATTGATACCATATGGCTGCAGGGTTCCCAGGCGGAATATGAGTTGCTGTTCCTGCAACCTTCGGGTGGCATCATTGTGGCAGTGCAGGAGGCCCATGATGGACATGTCATCAAGAGAATGGGAGGGGGAGTGGAAATGGTTTGCGACTGGGAGGTGCAGTTGTTTGTTGCGAACTGAGCGGAGGTGTTCTGCAAAGCGGTCCCCAAGCCTCCGCTTGGTTTCCCCAATGTAGAGAAAGCCGCACCGGGTACAGTGGATGCAGTATACCACATTGGCAGATGTGCAGGTGAACCTCTGCTTAATGCGGAATGTCATCTTGGGGCCTGGGATGGGGGTGAGGGAGGAGGTGTGGGGACACTAACCTCATCCCACCTCCTTGACCTGTCCGTCTTCCCTGGACTGACCTATCCCCTCCCTACCTCCCCACCTACACCCTCTCCACCTATCTTCTTTACTCTCCATCTTCGGTCCGCCTCCCCCTCTCTCCCTATTTATTCCAGTTCCCTCCCCCCATCCCCCTCTCTGATGAAGGGTCTAGGCCCGAAACGTCAGCTTTTGTGCTCCTGAGATGCTGCTTGGCCTGCTGTGTTCATCCAGCCTCACATTTTATTATCTTGGAATCTCCAGCATCTGCAGTTCCCATTATCTCTGCCTGGAATCTTTCACACTGCTATCATTTTCTCATATGACATGCAACTTTATCTTGACAGACTTGTATTTATGCAATGTGGTCCTACTGCTTATTAGTAGACAGTTAGATTTTACATTCTATCCAATTATTCAGATCCATACTATCGAAAGGTAATTCTAAAGCTATCATCTCCTACAATAAAGTGTACAAAAAGGTACAAAACAAATTTGCTTTCAGAAATGTACAAACACGAGTAATATTTCTGAACAAACCTTTCAAAATTCATGCTTGTATGTTGAAAATATCTCGGTATCTTCAACACTCCGTAGTAATATTTGATCTAAGTTATTTTCAAAACGGTCTCCAATTTAACACTTGCATTATTATTACTACCAACCCATATAACCGACCATACCCCTCCCCCAGCCGCCACACACAAATTACATTCCTCAAAACATAAACTAAAAACTTAATTTTGTCTACAAGTACGCTAATACCTAGGCCAATTCGTTATGAAAATATCCGGCTCACAAAACCTTTGCCCAAGGATGAAAGCAGACTATCATACCTGGAAACTCACAAAGCCAGTAGTTTTATCCTTTAAACAGCAGACGCAGATCACAACAAACGAAGGTGTCTCTCCACACTGCGGCCTGCTGTTTCCGCAAAACATTCACAACTCACTTTCTTTCTCTCTCTCGGTGTCTAGTTGCTAACAGCAATCGCACAGCCTCCTGGATGCAGGAGCTCTCCGGGTAAGATTCGAATTGGAACGTACTGTGGATATACCAGGTTCGCTCGTGTTGCGATTCCTCCCTATAAATGTAACACACCAGTGCCGATGACTGCTTACTTCCGGGTCACCCTCAATCCCGGAGACAGAATAGGAAAGGTCTCCAAGTTGCTCATGATCCTCTTGCTGTCAACAAATCGATATTTATTTGCATGCAACGGGTGTAAGCATTTGATTGCAATGTTGCTAAGGGGGCTTTGGGATCTGGTAGTCGAGGCATTTCTCCTAAGACTCCAGCCCAGCAACTAAGTGCTGTCATTCGACGGAAACATTAAACTGCTGAACAAGAACGGAGTTATGTCCTTGTGGATAGACAACTCAAGTCACGTTCTTCCAGCTCCATACCGTGTTGTGCATGTTTCTAAGCTGACTGCTCTCCAGCGTTTGCAACGCCTTATCTCCTTCTACTTATTTTGTTCTTTCAAACAAATATCGCAATTCGAACCACGTGTAGAAAACAACGAACAGGAGTTTTCCATGCTTATTTTACAAACCCAAATTAATTTAATGGCTTTTTACAGAACGTAATATTGAAACAGGAATAAATCAGGTAACAGATACAAAACACATTCCACAGGTTTAAAGAGGAAGAGAGAAAGTCTTTTTTTTAAAAAAATCCAGTTTAATTATTGAGAAAATAGTTTTGAAGGTTCAACGGCACAGATGATCAGGCGTCCAATAACGTGTAATCGTCTCAGTCCCGAAACGACTTGCACAATGGTGAATGAACCGTTGGTAAAATATGTACAGAACAATGCCATTCTTGACATCGAGGGGACAAAAGTTGGATTTTTCCACCCAAGATGTTAAAATAAGCGAGAATCTCGCCAGTAACAAGAAGTCTATTTGCTCGGAGTAACATCTCATGAATCCTACCTCATACGTGCAGTTTGCTTTTTTACCAGGTAGTTGAGACATATCAGAGGGCTACAATTCCTGCCAGGAAGGTCAGAGTGGGTACCTGGCAGTTACAACTTGCCACCATCTTCTCCAAATCCAAAAAAGCAAAAGATGTAGGAGCAGAAATAGACGATTCAACTCATCAGTCTGCTGTGCCATTCAGTGAGGCGTTTTTTCAAAGAAACCTGTTGGTTTCTGATCCCATTCAATGAGATCATGGCTGATCAGGTAATCCTCAAGTCCACTTTCTTGCCTTTTCCCTCGATTTATTTACTGATTAAAAATAATCTCTTTCATTCTTGAATATACTTAACAAGCCAGCCTCCGCAGCCTTCTGTATTAAAGAATTCCACAGAATGGTGTCTTGGCCAGCATTCCTCAACAACTTGAGGCACAAGCCAGTGGCAGTCACTGTCTCGGTCCATGTGCAGTTTGGCACCAGCAAAATAGTCAGCATCGCTACATCATGGCACCTATGGGACTCGCGTTTAATACAGTTCAGCACTTCAATGCTGCATTTTGGAACTTACTGTCATTTTACATTGCAATGTTGCTCCCAAACCTCTTTGCGCACAGAGACAGGCACCCATCTCTTGCGTTGGAATAGAGTACATCTCAGGGCTCTTAGTTTGCTTTTTTTAAAGTCTCACTCACGTTGTGCCTTTACTTGGATGGTCATAGTGTGAGGTAACAGAGCAGTTGATGAAGATCACACTTACCCTTGCAGAGTGCAGAAGGTCATGAATCTTGAAGTATTGCTGCGTGCTCCTCCAAACTGTAGACACCATGGTGACCTGGGAGGCTACTTCAGACAAAGCTGGCAGTGTTTAACATTGAAGAAGGGTCAGGACCCAAATCGTCAAACTTTCCTGCTCCTCTGATGCTGCTGGGCCTGCTGTGTTCATCCAGCTCTACACCTTGTTATGTCAGTGTTTAACATAGTATGTAGTTGATGTTTAAATATGGCACCCATGGTGAGAATGCAAGAAGGTCTCAGCACCAGCAAGCATTCCAGTAATAATGGATGCAAGATAGCCATGAGGTGAGCGGTAGAAAATTATGTGAGATAACTCACCAGACCCCATGGAGAGAACGTCCCGTGAAACATCCTGAAATTGACACAGCCAATTTTTGTTAAAATCCAGCCGTCTCCAGCTCCGGAGCAGCCAGCTGCCATCCAGCACCTGCAATTCAAGGCTCCCATTGTATTCAAAGGTAAGCCAAGCGTGGCTTTCATACATCTCTGAAAATCAACTCCAAGGTTTGCGTCAGCCCAGAGGAAAAACCCATCAGTGGGCTGTTTGTAAAGGAGTACAAAAGCTGCCGATTGTCCATGGTCAAGAGGATATTGTGTAAAGACGAACCACTCCCAGGTTCTAGGCTGAAATTAACATCCGTAAACACCGCCAGAAAAATTCTGAGCCAAACATTAAAATTCTGAATCTAATATATTGACTACATTTGCTTAGATACTTCTTCTTGAATTTCAAACCTACTGACATCCCCATCTTCAAAGTCTGTCTATCACTCTTGCCTTTAAACTTGTCTCATTTCACATTCCCTTTCCTCTCTAGGCTCCTGGAATGTGTTCGAAGCAGCTTGGAAATGCCTTAGTAGTTTTAAAGCTGCTATAACATTCAAGTTGTTAGATGTCTCAGTTTGAATTCATTCATTCCTGATAACATCACCATGGCTGCTCCGGCAAAAGTCACAAAGCTCTGTAGCTGAGACCATAACATATCATCTTTCCATGTTTTTATAACCATGTCATTCCCCATCTTTACATTATTAATTGTCCCAATGTAGTTGCAAATTTCCAGCAATGATTTCACCTTATGTATTGCCTCTTATTCTGGTCTCCTCTTTGTCTTCATGTACCCTTTGGTAATACTGTTTACAGCATGGGGTAGCTTTCAAATATATCATGACAGCATCAGACAGCGTTGGTCTGGTCCTACAGTATGCGGACCTTCTAACTGAACTGTTGATGAATAAAATTTTCCCATAGAGCATGAAGATTGAAACAGAAACTCTGCTTCCTTGCCCTATCTCCATCTTTGACCATGTTCTGAAATTGAATCAGATTATAGTAAACTTATGTCTTGAGCATGCTAGGGATTTCATTTTTCAATTTCCAGCTACCATCTGCCCAGGAATACCGTATTCCAGTTCCAGATCAGTTCCCACTTCCTTGTCTATCTCATTCCACTGTGGCTGAAGCTTTTACCCCTGTTTGAAATATCTCATGTTCAATCTGGCTAATAATCTCCTTACAAGCCTCTCATTGTGCTATCTCCATGAAGTCCAAATCAATCAAAATACAGCCACCCATTTTCTATTCTACATTATGACACCATTATCCCCAATCTCACTAAACCACATGTGCTGTAATTTGACTATATCTGAGTTAAAGTACGATAAGATTGTATTAATGGTGACCTAGGTGATCAATCTGGCTTTCACCATGAATTTCACGTATTTGCGATGTAACTGCATAACAGTATCAAAAATGTGTTGTGCAGCCACTGGAAATACACAAGTTAAATAGTTCTAATGAAAGTTATTAAAACAACATTCATTTGTTGATCACAAAATAGGAAAGTTAACTTAAGTATGAGCTACAGTCTCCTGCTCAAATAACACCAATATGCATACACACGATACCCTTACTGTGAAAATAATATATTGCAAGGATGCACTTCATGAGACAATCATAACAAAAATCTGGCACCAAGCCACACAAGAAGCTTGAGGGCAGAATGCCCAAGGTCTGCTCAAATGCATCGATTTTAAGGAGCTGTTAAAAAAGGAAACTGAAGTGGAGGATGATTAGGGTGAGAATTCCAAAGGTTGGTGCTTTATCAATTGAAGAAACAGTCACCAAAGGTGGATCAGTTAAAATTGAGGCTACAAAGGAGTTAAAGCAGTACAGATATCAAAGAGATTTATGTGGTTTGGAGAGATAGAGAGTGGCTTTATTCTTTAGTCTGTTAATCATTTCAAGATCTCTTGTTCCAGCAAGAAATATAGTGGAATATTCATTACAATATTTCGTATATAAATTTTGAGGCTTATGTCTAATTTGCATCAAGCATGGAGCTACAGACGCTGAAGGAACATCCTAAGGAAACCCACCAGTTTTCAGTGACAGAAATCACAGTCAGATGGGACAACAGCTACAGCCACATACAGGAAAAAAAAATTAAGGCAAGGCTGAGTAGAGTGAGCACAGTGGTGTTAAAAAAATTAACCTTCTGTAGTGCCTCTGAGTATTTCACTATTAACTAAATGCAACTCAGTGATATTGATGAAGTCCTCGTTGTCAACCTTGCCCTTCACCAGTCAAAATGGTGACCCTTAGGTTAAACTCACCAGCAGTTGTCTCTCTCTAATAAGAGAGCAATCCTGTGTCTTCTGGGACTGTGATAATGGGAACTGCAGTTGCTGGAGAATCCAAGATAACAAAGTGTGGAGCTGGATGAACACAGCAGGCCAAGCAGCATCTCAGGAGCACAAAAGCTGGCGTTTCAGGCCTAGACCCTCGAGCTCTCTGATGAAGGGTCTAGGCCTGAAATGTCAGCTTTTGTGCTCCTGAGATGCTGCTTGGCCTGCTGTGTTCATCCAGCTCCACACTTTGTTGTCTTCTGGGACTGTGGCGGCTTTGCCTTATATTGGTAAACTTGTGCCCGTATCCTTATCCATCTTAGAAACATGAGACAGTAAAATGTTGATGGGATTCATCTTACATTCAACTAACAAACATTCAGATATTAATGTTTCTTTCGTCCATGGCGGAATACAAAGTTGACTGCCAAAATTCTATAGTTCCATTGGTGATGGTCGTCTTTAAACAAAGGGATGTACTAATTTCCTGGCTTGCTGTGATCGTATGGCTCATCTTTGTGTTTGGGAGAATTTTAATCAATCTGTTCAAATGTGTTGCATATTTTGAATAGGTAGGAACTGCACCTAGTCACCAGAGTCCTCACATTTGTGTTTTTTTAAATAAACTCTCACCAAATCACCAAGTTAACAAATTAAAACAAATAATAAATTAGAAATGATGCAACAATAACAAAAAGTAAAGGGAATGAAGAGAGGAACAGACTAAATAATAATGGGATTGAAATTAGAGACAATGCACTGCAGCCACTGTGGTGCCCACCCCTCTCTAAAAGCCATAAGGGTACTTGGACACTGTGTACTCCCATTCTAAAGATATTCTGGCACGCACATAGCCTCAGAAGAGGGCAGGCAGTTGGGAACAATGACTCACTCCACTCCCTGAAGCCATTGATCGACACTTTTGTTGGGCCCAGGAGTACTCCCACAAGGTTAAGAGTGTCGGCTGAGGCAGGGTTTTAAATAACGGGAAGTGCCAACATATGCATGGTCCACAGACTCCACAGCACCGCAAATAACCATTTGGGTTGCAAGTTCATGAATCATCGCAAATCTGATTACGTGGGACTGCTACATGCTACACCTTCCAACTCAGTTACCCAGTGGAAAGTTGGAGGACTCCCAGATAGAGAAACATTTGCGTTTCATATATTTTCTAATCAACGTGTACAAAACTGTTAATGTACACCACTGGAGCAGATGGAACTTAAACCTGGGTCTCTTGATTCAGAGGTAGGGACACTACGTTGAGCCAGAAGAGTCCTTAAACATTTGTGCTATATTTTTTAAATAACCTGTTTAGAGACATTATGACACACATCGGGAGCAAATGGCATCTGAACCTGGGTCTCCTGACTCATAAGTAGGAGCACTAACACCGCACCACAAAAGCCCAACCATTTGTTTTTCAGAATAGTTATCACAGACAATCAAACAGCAATTTTTCCACTAAAGAACCTGTGGTATTTTTCATCTATTAACCAGGGAGGTGATGGTCTAGAAGTATTATCGCTGGACTATTAATCCAGAGATAGAAATAATGTTCTGAGGACGTGGTTTCCAATCCTGCCACAGCAGATAGTGGAATTTGAATTCAGTTTTTTAGAAGTCTGGAATTAAGAGTCTAATGATGACCATGCCAATTGTTGGAGAAAGCCATCTGGTTAACTAATGTCGTTTAGGGAACAAAACTTTCATCCTTACCTGGTCTGGCCTACTGGTGATGCCAGACCTGCAGCTATGTGGTTAACTAGTTACTAGTGGTGTACCGCAAGGGTCGGTGTTGGGTCCACTGCTGTTTGTCATTTTTATAAATGACCTGGATGAGGGCGTAGAAGGATGGGTTAGTAAATTTGCAGACGACACTAAGGTTGGTGGAGTTGTGGATAGTGACAAAGGATGCTGTCGGTTACAGAGAGACATAGATAAGCTGCAGAGCTGGGCTGAGAGGTGGCAAATGGAGTTTAATGCAGACAAGTGTGAGGTGATGCACTTTGGTAGGAGTAACCAGAAGGCAAAGTACAGGGCTAATGGTAAGATTCTTAGTAGTGTAGATGAGCAGAGAGATCTCGGTGTCCATGTACACAGATTCTTGAAAGTTGCCACCCAGGTTGACAGGGCTGTTAAGAAGGCATACAGTGTTTTAGCTTTTATTAATAGAGGGATCGAGTTCTGGAACCAAGAGGTTATGGTGAAGCTGTACAAAACTCTGGTGCGGCCGCACTTGGAGTATTGCGTACAGTTCTGGTCACCGCATTATAAGAAGGATGTGGAAGCTTTGGAAAGGGTGCAGAGGAGATTTACTAGGATGTTGCCTGGTATGGAGAGAAGGTCTTACCAGGAAAGGCTGAGGGACTTGAGGCTGTTTTCATTAGAGGGAAGGTTGAGAGGTGACTTAATTGAAACATATAGAATAATCAGAGGGTTAGATAGGGTGGATAGGGAGAGCCTTTTTCCTAGGATGGTGATGGCGAGCACGAGGGGGCATAGCTTTAAATTGAGGGGTGAAAGATATAGGACAGATGTCAGAGGTAGTTTCTTTACTCAGAGAATAGTAAGGGACTGGAATGCTTTGCCTACAACAGTAGTAGATTCGCTAACTTTAAGTACATTTAAGTCATCATCGGATAAGCATATGGACGTACATGGAATAGCGTAGGTTAGATGGGCTTCAGATCGGTATGACAGGTCACACAACATCGAGAGCCGAAGGGCCTGTACTGTGCTGTAATGTTCTATGTTCTATGTTCTAACTCTTAATTGCTCTAATAAATGCTGGCCTGTCAGTGATGCTCACATGAATAAAAACAAATCATCACCATTAAATCAACTGTATTCCGATTGATTAATTTACATGCAAAGCCTGTTATTGTCAATGCAATAACACTAAAGGTGACAGACAGACAGGGTATTAATAAATGTAAGGAAAAGTCACCAAAGTCCCACTGGATCAAACAGCTGCTCCCTCATGAAAGAGACTCAACCGGTGGTGGTTTAACCTGAGTGTCACCACACCTCAGGCCAAGGGAAAGATTCAGAAAGACAGTTCTTTGTGATAATCTCAGTTGGTGAGGAATTGAACCCATCCTGTTGGTATCACTCTTGTTAAAGTCAGTCACCCAGGCATCTGAGCTAACCAACAGCATTTGAGTCTTTTTTATCCGCAAGTGCAAAAACAAATAACTGAATGCCTTTCCTTCACAAATCACTTGTGGCAATTTTCACCTACCAGCCACCACCAGAAAATCACCTGCGTTTTCCAACTGACGCATTCACATTCAAAGCCTGTTAAGGGCAATAATGATCATCAAAGGTGATGGAGAGATAGGGAGAGTGGAAGCTAAATCAAAATGAAGTTGGAAGGGGAGAAATATTTGTGTTTTATTGATGGCTTCTAATCAACCTGTTCAGAGATGGTACTACGTATCTCTGGAGCAGGTGGGACTTGATCCCAGGCTTTCTGGCTCAGAGGTGGGGACAGTACTACTGCACGACAATAGCCATAACATTTTTCTATTGGATTCAGATGTCACCATCTGCCACAGTGGGACATGATCTTGTGCCCCGAAGCCATTAGCCTGGAGTTCTGGAATCCTAGCCCAATGACATGACCACTACACTGCCACCTCCTCTACAACATTAGTGTTTAGATACTTTTGAAGGAGTCCACTTGGAGATGTTGGGATACACCTCTAGAACAGGTGGGACTTGAATCCAGGCTTCCTGGCTCAGAAGTAGGGACACCACCATTGAACCACTGTACCACAAGTGCCCAGCAGTCGTGTTTTATGTAACATAATTTAATACTCACAGCAGTTCTTATCAGTCCAGAGTTGCATGAATGTTCCATAAAAATTGGGGGTGGGGGATTTTGGGGACTTAGATTTGACAAAAAAAAATCTTTTCAAGAATTAATTGCAAATTTCTTGGTCCATTGTGTTTTCCTAAGCCAGGCTAAAAATTGATAAACTGCAAACAACCTCAACAGAAAGTGGTGAACAATCTCAATTATTTAAACATTTCTTTAATTAGCTTGTATGTTCTTCTAATCACAGGGAACCATTCTCACAATATCTTTCTGCTCTGATGCAATAAAACAAGTGCTTGAATCTGTAATCGACTGAGGGTACTCTGCCAACGCACTGGTGTTGCCAGACAACTATTCCAGAAACATGGATTAATCAACTGGACAGACCAAAGCATCATGGTGGGAATGAAAATTTGACTCTATCCTAAAGGATAATCTGGGAGTGAAAATATTGGCATTAATAAAACCACAAGAGTGACAGATTGCTAGAAATTGTTAATTAATTGAAGAATATCTGCCATTCTTCTCTGATCTAGACTTCATGTGATTCCAGTTCCAAACCAATATGATTAAAACTTAACTATAGCAGCCTACCGTATTAAACTTCAGCAATGGACTTTGTAGTTAAAGGAAAAGGCGTGTTATTGCCACCTTCTCAAGGTAACAAGGCATTGGCAATAAATTCCAGCCTTAAGATCCATATCCCAAAAAAGAATTTTAAAAATCAATTTACTTATAAATTCTCAAACAATTGTGAAAAAACAATATGTCAGGAATTCAATTCCAAGTTTTAGGAACACTGCTAACAGGCTGTAATAGTATCAAATGTAAAAGATAAGTCTAACATTCATGACAATTGTGTTAGTTTCTATATCTGAATCTATCATTATGTATAAATAGCTGAACACTGTTTTCCATCAAATCCAATTTGAAGCAATATTCTGAATATTGTTGTTATGCCACTTGGCAACAGGCTGGAGATAGTCTCCCACACAATTTTTAAAAATATATACTAAAACTTTTGGTTGTTTCAATATCTATTTAATAGTTTTGTTACCCAAAGTCGTAAGTACTCATAAAGCCTTGGGGATATGGACAATGGAATTTAACAACTGACTGTTGTAAAATTCAGCTATTTATACATTATGATAGATTCAGAGAGAGAAACTAACACAATTGTCATGAATGTTAGTCTTATCTTTTTACAGTTGTAGAATTACTTGTTGATGATCAGTCAATCCTATGACCTCTAAGAAATCCTGAATGAGGTTAGTCTCTTTTTTTGTTTCTTGTACAGAAGTGCTCTTACACACAATTAAAGGCTTTTTTAAAAAAATGAAAGACTGCAGATGCTGTAAATCGGAAGCAAAAACAGAAGTTGCTGAAAAAGCTCAGCAGGTCTGGCAGCACCTATGATGAGAAATCAGAGTTAACATTTCAGGTCTGGTTCTGAGGCTAACTCTAGTTTCTCTTCACAGATGCTGCCAGACCTGCTGAGCTTTTCCAGCAACTTCTGTTTTTGTTAACACTTTTTCTTCCCCATCACCAAATCACTCATGGTTTTTTATTCATCTATTAATTGTCACCAGTAAATCACCTACTGAATTTAGTAATAGAATTACATCTTCCACTCATCGCTCGATGAATTTTTCAATGGGCATTTAACCCCTTATTTGCATAGTTAAGTAGCCTAATAACCAGGTTAGGTATCTGCCCAGAATACCAAAGGAAGATCTCATGTATTCAGCAATAGACCCAATGTCTTCATGAATTGGCTAAATTGATAAGCTTGCATCAGTTCTCCACCAGCAAAATTGGTGTAACATCTATCAATTTCAACTCTATTAGATACATTTTATTGTCATATTTGATGTTTCAGTTTAATTCTTAGACCGGCATAAATTAATTATTGCCTAAAAACAACATATATAACATAATAAAATAAAATGTCATTCCTAGATTATTTACATTTGTTCATATAATAATCTAATCTAATATGTTGAACTTTAAATGATATTTGATGTAATGCTTTGCTGTTTTTAAATATTTTCTGAAACCATAGTCCATTTCTAAGTTGAATAGCAACAGAGCTGTCTGTTTGTTTCACCAGACGAATTATTAAATTGCTATTCTTGAAAGTTTCAAAATAACACGCAGTCGGAGAGCTAAAACACTCCAGTGGAAGGTGACTGTAGGAGCACCAAAAATGTTACATCAAGTGATTTACCATTATTGGTTCAAGCCAAGGACAAGTTATTGGTGTAGGACAAATTATAGGATGTGTCTTTATGCATAATATTTACAAGAGTATGAATATACCAACCTTTTCCAAGCTACAGTCATCTCTGAAGAAGGGTCACTGAACCCAATAAGTTAACTGTCCTTTCTCTCCACAGATGCTCTCAGGCCTGCTGAGTTTTTCCAACAATTTCTGATTGTGTTTCTGATTTACCGCATCGCAGTTTTTCATTTTTTTTTTGTTTAGGTGTTGTATCACTTGTCTTCTTCAATATCTGTTGTTTATGTGCAGTAAGTTTACAATTTATTTTCCAAAAGGCCAGCACTTAAGGGATATAAGTACACTTTTTATATTTTAAGGCTCCACCATGCCAGAATCTGCAGTGTTGGCAGTGATTTGTTGATATAATACTTCTGTGGTTAATGCTTCATCGGTTCAAATCATATATTAAGTTTGTAACTTTTCAAACATGCCAAAGAAAAAAATGGAAAATTCTGCATTGCTTCCAAACAGGGCATAATCCTGCAATGTTTTAAGATCAAGATTTAGGAGCAAATGCATCAATTTGCTCTTTCCTCATTTGTTTCTTTATTTTAAACATTGAAATGATTTATTGCTAATTATAAACCATGTTAGGAGTCTTATACCATTATTTTCTAATTGTGAAATGGAACAAACTATAAACAATAGATTAGATTACCTACAGTGTGGAAACAGGCCCTTCGGCCCAACAAGTCCACACTGCCCCTTGAAGCATCCCACCCAGACCTATCCCCCTATAACCCACACACCGCTGAACACTACGGGCAATTTAGCATGGCCAATCCATCTAGCCTGCACATCTTTGGACTGTGGGAGGAAACCGGAGCACCCGGAGGAAACCCACGCAGACACGGGGAGAATGTGCAAACTCCACACAGACAGTCGCCCGAGGCTCGAATCGGACCCGGGTCCCTGATGCTGTGAGGCTGCAGTGCTACCCACTGAGCCACCATGCTGTAACAAGAAAGAAAGTATAAAGGAGGAGGAGAAACTGCAAGTTGCTGTATTCTGGACACATATTTTTGGGTAAAAAATCATTTTCAGAAAAACAGAAACACACAACTAAAAAAATCTGCGGAAGCTTCTTTGGAGAATCAAAACACATGTTTCAGGACAAAATCTTCATCCTGGAAAATGTCTCTTCCTCCCCCCCAATTTTTCCCTTCCTTTCTGGAATGTTTTGACTCCTGCTGGAGTGAGTTCCACAGCATTGGATCTTCAGAACTTCGCCACAATACCTGGATTTAAAACCTCATTGATGTTTTCCTGCTTTTAAGGATCATCAGGTATGTTATTAAGCTCCCTAGTTTCTTCTACTGCCCTCAAGTAACTTATAAAACCAACATTTGTGCTTTTATCCAATATACCATTAGGGCAGAGATAGTAGGAACTGCAGATGCTGAAGAGTCTGAGATAACAAGTTGTAGAGCTGGATGAACACAGCAGGCCAAGCAGCATCAGAGGAGCAGGAAAGCTGACGTTTCGGGCCTAGACCCTTCTTCAGAAAGGAAGGTCGAATTTCTGAAGAAGTGTCTAGGCCCGAAACATCACCTTTCCTGATGCTCTGATGCTGCTGTGTTCAGTTAGCTCTATACCTTGTTATCTCTACCATTTGGGCAGAAGGTGTTTGTGTCAGAGTGGTAGTGTCCCTGCCTCTAAGCTGGAAGAGGTAGGTGCAAGTCCCATTTCCTTCAGAGGACAATGCATCTGAGTTGGTTGATTGCAAGAAAGTCTAGTGTTAAGGCAGTGGAGATAATTCTTTTATCAGAACAAACTATATGTCATAGAGATTTACAGCACAGAAAAATGTCCTTCAGCCCATCACATCTGCACCAGTCAAAAACAACAACCTAATCATTCTAATCCAATTTTCCTGCATAATGCCCATGGCGTTATATGCCCTGGCATCACATGAGCACATCCAAATACATCTTAAATGTTGTGAGTGTTTCTGCCTCTATCACCCTTACAGGGAGTGAATTCCAGATTCCCCTCTGGGTGAAGAGATTCTTCCTCACATCTCCTCTAAACCTTCTGCATTCACCATAAATCTATGCCCCCAGGTATTAATCCCTCCATAAAGAGTAAGTTTCTTCCTCTCTCATTTATGTATGCCCCTCATAAGTTTATATATCTCAATCATGTCTCTTCTTAAACTTCTCTAAGAACCGTATGAAAGGAATAGGAATAGGCCACTTGGCCTTTCAAGCCTGCTCTGCCATTCATGGCTGAGCTGATATTCTCACATCCACTTTCTTGCCTTTTCCCTGTAACCCTGGATTCCCCTACTGGTCAAGACTCATCTATCTCAGCCTCCTCTGCTCTATGGAAAACAACTTCAGATTGTCCAATTCCTCTTCATAACTGAACAAGTACTGGTACACCTTTCCACTGCAGGTTGAATGCAATTTATAACAGTAAGTAAAGAAGGGTTAGAAGCAATAAGCTCCCAATGACAGACATAACACGGTGTGAAGCTGGATGAACACAGCAGGCCAAGCAACGTCAGAGGAGAAGGAAAGTTTGATGTTTCAGGCCGAGACTTTTCTTCAGAAATGGGGCCGGAGAAGGGGATTCTGAAATAAATAGGGAGACGGGGAAGGCGGATAGAAGATGGATAAAGGAGAAGATAGGGTGAGAGGAGACAAACAGGCCAAAAGCTCCCAATGATGCTGGTCATTGCACCAAACTTTGTTTTACAGACACATAGGGTCAACATAATAGGTTTAAAAATAATCAAATGAAAATGAACAGATAATTTTAATTTATAAAACTCATTTTCTAAAAAAACCCTCTTTATCATGTAATCTTCAGCACGATGTTCAGACCTGATCACTCAATTTATTTCTATTCACCTTTATTGTCAAGATCAGGATTAAAATGATAACCAAAGCAAGACAATGCGTGCAAGTTAAATATTAGGTATGTTGCTGTAAATGAATTCAGATGTTATTTTGTTTCACAGATTTAAGAAAACATTACTGTTGAACCTTGTAACTTTTGTTTGGTTGGTTGAGAATCCTATAGTTAGTAGTCCCTAAAGAGAAGAAATTTTATCCAACATCTGTTATAACCCAGGGTATAAATAATTTAGATTTCTGTATACACTCATTCTATAAGTGAATACTGATCATAATCCTGTAAGCTTGGTCCTTAAATAGAAAGAAAATTATTTCAAAATACATACTGCAGAAACCGTCAGCTTTCTAATCTCCTTTGAAATGGGTAGTTTTGGTTTCTGCTGAAAAATCTGTAAGAAGTTAAAGGAACAAATCAAAGTATTTTTGAAGACTAAAGTCACCAGTAGGTACAAACCACTTAAGAAAATGGCAAACCATTACAGAAAATTATATGTTTATAGAAGATACTGAATTATATAAGAATCATTTTAATTCACGGGCATGGTAACTTTATTAACTCATCAGTGACTGAGTAAAAGTAATCCTCAATAGAATTTTACTGAGGCAGAATATTGGGCAGTGTTGTCATTTTTACAATCACTTTTTGATGAATGTCAATTTATCCCGGTGCAAGACTGAGAAATCAGATTTCAATAAACCAGTGGTTTAAATTAATTCCAGATAAAAGACATGTTTTAATGAGCACAATGTGGTATTGCAAAGTTTTTTTCCTAAAATTGTTTTACAGGAGTTTATCTCTTTGTCTTTCCATTAGGTGAAAAATAATTTGTGGGAACATGCAGCATTGTTTAACAAGACCAGTTGGATTTATATAGCACCTTCAGTACAGAAAACAGTCCTGAGGCATCTCCCAAAAAGATTCTAAAATGAAGAAAATGGACATTATGCTGAAGAAGTAAGAATGGTCAAAGAATTGCCTAAATGCAATGGAAAAGAAATTCAGAGATTAGGGTCTATGATGAAACTATAACTAGATCTACTTTCTTGGCTCGATATTTTTATTGGTGGCTACTGTTGACCTGTGCTTGTTATATGTACTGCAAGCAAAACAAAGCTTTTCACTGCACTGAGGGACATGTTACTACAATAAATCGAATCAAATCAAGTGAATGTCATAGGGGCCTTTCATTCATGTTTCCTAGATTCTAAACCCATTGGCTTGTGATTTTTATTTAAAAGTAATGTGAATCTTAGATTAAGTAGATGCACATACAGCACATTTACAGCTAGACATGTGACAGGTGAAACCCATGTGGAGGGCAAAATAGATGCTTGACCATGCAGTCAGGGAGCTGTGATTCTAGCAAAAGGAACAAGACTAAATGATTAATAATTCCAGAAGCTGTCTGATCAAAATCTTTGAATTTAATTTTGTTATAGGAACAGAGTTATCTTTCTCATTACCATGTAGAATTTCTGCCCACTCTTCTGTTTCAGACAATTTCTCTAAATCTGGATTTTTTAATCAACCTGTTTGGACATGTTATTGACACATCGGTGGAGTAAGTGAGATCGAAACCAAAGCCTCCTGGCTCAGAGACAGGCATACTATACCTTTTGAACTTGAGTGGTAAGACCAACAAAAGACTGAATAATTAATTGTTAGTACAAGATACCCCAAGCTTTTTGTTTGCTGGCAGTCTTTGTGATTCTCTACATGTGTACGTATGTTTAAAATATATATTGACAATTTTGGAGTAACTTGAGAGTCCCTGGGAAGGTGAGAAGTCATGCTACTTATGGATAATCTGCAACCAGCTGAATCACAGTGAGATTTTTATTGTGCAGTCCTATTTATGATGACAGTTGTTATTAAGATTACTGTTATTGGACCAAAAAATTGTTCCTAGTTCATTTCCATACGTTTAACTCCTACCTACCAGTAATATACCAGTACAATGTCAAGAATGGCTTATACTGTTAGATACACAACTGAACAACAGGTTTCAAATAACCTTCAAAAACATCAACTCATTTCAAAAAGTTTTTTTACCCACATACATTATCAAATGAAATTACTGATTTTCTTAGATGTTTGAGTTATCATTTATAATCCTTTTGAGCTAATTTCTCCAATTAAAACTGCACTGCACTAAATATAAATATTCAGAGTTCAAAAAATTACCCTATTAAAAAGTGGACTTCACCCCCATAACAAAGAAGAATATTGTAATTAAATATCAAATTCCACTGATTTCATTGAAATTATGATGCTCCATCCACCTGTCTTTGTGGGTGAAAATACAGTATTAAGAGGCAAGGTACAGCTGCGCTCTTGTCAATATTCCTTGTAACTAGTACCAAGTTTCCTTCAGGGCACAGACTTAAGCATCAAGTTGTTTTGTGAAACTGCCATTTACCAGACTAGAAAAGGAGCTGACAGCGTCATTGGAATAAAAAACGAAATTTTCAATACAAAGTCAAGTAAATGGAAGTTAATGTTCTGAGATAGTGCTTAAAACCTGTAAATTCTACCTAAATGAATGATAAAATCACAGTCTCCAAACATACCTTTAGCTGATCTGAATTTAGCATACACATTTACATCCTTCTCAAACATATGTTTTCAGTTACCTTTTGCAAAGCATGGTTGAGAAAGCAAAGTATGTAAGGAATTCAACAAAAAAAAACCTTTGACCTGGTGTAAAGAGTTATGATTGTTCTGGAATAATGACACTATCCTCTTGTGCAATACTCAATTTTTGGCGTTTTCTATTTGATTTTCATTTTATTCGGTTACGTATGTTGCTTTAAACGAATTCAAATGTTTCATCTTGTTTCACAGATTTAAGAAAACATTACTGTTGAACCTTGTAACTTTTGTTTTGTTGGTTGAGAATCCTACAGTTAGTGGTCCCTAACAAGAAGACATTTTAACCAACATCTGTTATAACACTGGGTAGCGAATATTTTAGTCAGTAAAATGAAAACAGAATGCTCAATAACAGCCAAAGGGACACCACGACATTGTTTTAACAGGAAAATAAATTCTAAAAAGTTATGGTGCTCCGAGTGTCTTGGGATACAAGAGTGCAGCTATTGTTATTGCACGACTGTAAATATAATCAGGAGAATGATAAATTAATACCAAAGGGCGAGGCTTGGGAAATGTGTCTAAGTATCATTTTAATACAGCCTGGAATACATGGCAATAGAATTGATATCATACGGTGGATGTAAAAGCTGTCCAATTTCCGGTCTTACATTAGTTTCAGAACTGGAATTGTTGCATTATGTGTTGCCTAACACAGCAGTTATTTAAATATAAACAGAGGTGGTTTTCAGGAAACACTAACTCTGTTGCATTATCAGGATGACCAGTAACAAGAACTGTTCATTTTAGGGCTCTAAATTGCAGTTTCAGGATTTATACATTTTCAAATTTGCAGATGTTTTAACAGCGCATTAAGTTTGCTGAACCAGTAATTTTGGATCCATTCCTCTGATATATCTAAATAGCAACTTCAAATTTAACAACAGAACCAAAGAAGATGGTGTCCTATTTAAATGTTTATATTTAAACTTAATTGGAACTTATCACAACACCAGGCATACAATTAGCTAATTTAAGTACATCTACAATGTTTTCACAGAGACTGAATATATTACAGAATTGTTGCAGCCCAGAAGGTGATTTGGCCCATCATGTCTGCACCAGCTCTCTCAGCATGTTACCATTGTGCCAATCTACTGTCATTTCTCTGTAAAACTGCAAATTGATTTTATTTGAACTACTATCCAGTGCCCTCTTGAATGCCGTCCCTGTACCACAATTCCAATGTATTCGAAACCCAGACTACTCACTGGATGAAAAATTTTCTTTTACTCACCTCACATTTACTTCTTCTGTTAAGCTGTGCCCTTTGGTTCTCAATACTTTTACTAGAGGAAACAGTGTCTCCCTATTCATTCTGTCCAAAGCTCTCATGATTTTAAAAACTTCTAGAAGATCCTCTTAGCCTTCTCTCCAAGAAAACAATCCCAATTTATCTAACCCATCTTCATAACTGAAGTGCCTCATCCGTGGAACCATTCCCTTAAACCTCTTCTGCACTCTCTCCAAGCCTTCACTTCCCTCCTACAGTGTTACACACAGCAAGTCAATAAAAACCTGAAAAGATACATTAATTATCAGTCTTCATTTCCTATCACTCAACCAATTGTGCATCCACATTGCTATTGTTCTCTTTATTCTATGACCTATAACATTTTTCACATATTTGTTGCCTTTCACTGTTCTAAATGTTTTTGAAATCCATTTACACCTCATCAACAGCTGTTACCTCTTCAAAAAATATTCCAGTTAAAATATGAACTTCCCTTAACAAATCCACACAGAGTCTTCCAAATCAACCCACATCTTTCTATGTAACTATTAATTCTTTCTAAACAATTCTTTCTATAAATTTGCCAGCCACAGCTCCTTTGACATGGGGCTGGGGAAGTTTGTGGGTGAGGATAGGTTTTACTGGTAGCAACCACGGCCTTTGTCTTGGTGTTGCAAGTACTGGCCAGCAGCTCTTGGCAGCTGGAACTACTTCATCCCAGGTCCTATTTCCTGCCTGCCAGCAACCAATTGTATGATTATTGGAAAATCCAACAGATCTTCCTATCTTCACGGGCTGCAAGTTTCCTTCCTTTGAACACTTCAACTTTTGGACTTATTGCAAAGACAGAAAGGTACTGCATTTCAAAAACAGAAATTGCTAGAAAGACACAGCAGGTCTGGTAGCATCTGTGGAGGAGAAGCAGAGTTAACATTTCAGGTCCAGTGACCCTTCTTTAGAACTCATCATGGCTAGGAAAAAGTTGGTATGTATTCTGAACATGGAGGAAGAGTAAATGATAGGTAAAACTGGAGCCCAGAGAGAGAGAACAGAATTTGGGCAGGCAATGTAATGGGTAATAGTCAGCTTGGGGGAAATCAATAGCTGCTAATGGGGACCATTAGCGAGACTGATTTCTTGCTGTCAAATGTATCTTGAAAATACAGTGAGCTGTTTTGTCACCATAACCTGGCACCATTTTGAGTTACAAGTTACAAAAAGAATAAAATAAGCTACTTAAAAAAGATTTCATCATCTTTTCTCTGCAAGGTGTTCCAGTCCTCAAGGAGTCTCAACAGCAACAACAACGCTGATGCCCAAAAATACAACTCCAAACTCTGCAACCACTGCCTCCACACTAACACTGCTAATAGTCCAGGCTCTGTGCCTACTGCTGCCACTAGTCCCCGCTGTGGGCGCTGCTGCAGCCAAGAGTCAAGGCTCTGGGTCTCCTGCTACCAAGAGTCCCTGCTCTGGGCTCTGCCACCAGGGCCCCAGATCCACATCACCGATGCCGCAGCTACCACCCTGCTAAAGATGAAGAAAGAAAAATAGGCTAAAAGTACATCAAGAAAAGGATGCCACTGTCCTAAATTAGAGGGGCTCTGATGAGCCTGAACTTGACCTACTATGCTGGTGCCACCATCAACTTAAGCTTAATGGCTGACAATAGTTTGGTTGTGGTAGCAGGCCACATGGTAACAAATTATGGCAAGGGGTTTGGGGTAAGGACATGGGAGAAGGTGCACAGATCCTAAAATAATTTAACTCAACACTGAATTTTTTGTTTATGGTCCCACACACCTTTTGTCCACAAATGCTGCTTGAACTGCTGCAGTCTTTTTATATGTGCTCAACTTGAAATTTCTTGATAATGTTTTGAGGATGGATTGACAAGACTGTTGCAGATCACATTGTCTTTATGGACTTCTGAAAGGAATTTTGATAAAGTGCCACATTATGGGCTTCAAATTTGCTGCCCAGCCTAGAATAACAGGGAAGTTGGTAGCATATATCCATAGCAACATACAAAATGCAAGGTGAAGAAGGCAATGGCATCGTGGTATTATTGCTGGACTGTTAATACAGAGACCAAACAACATTTTGGGGACCTGGTTCAAATCCAGCCTCGGCAGATGGTGGAATTTGAGTTCTATGCATATCTGGAATTAAGACGCTAATGATTACTGTGAATCTATTACTGATGGTCAGGAAAACCCCATCTGGTCCACTAACGACCTGTAGGGAAGGAAGCTGCCATCCTTACCTGGTCTGGCCTACACGTGACTCCAGACCCACTGCAATGTGGTTGACTGTTAACTGCCCTCTGTGCAATTAGGGATGGGCCATAAATGCTGTGTGGCCAGCAACACCCTCATCCCCCAAATGAACGAAGGGAAAAAAACATAGGGTTCCAAAATAGATCGGCTTTTATATCAAGGGGGAAGAAGTATAAAAATAAGCAAGTCTTGCTAAAACAATACAAGACAGATGTTCGACTGCACCTGGAATACTAAGAACTGTTTTATGGTCGCCTTGGCTAAGGAAAGATATCTTGACATTGGAGGCGGTCTGGAGAAGATTCATGAGTTTGATTCCAGGTATGGAATATGAGTTAATTGGGTTCATACCCATTGGAATTTAGAAGAATTAGAAGAGTTGCCCATTTAAGAGCATGTGAGAAATTTCTTCCTGTGAAATCCTTTACTGCAGAGAGCAGTTGAGGCTGGCTCACTGAGCATATTCACAATGAAGGTAAATAGATTTCTAGTGAGGGCATCAAGAGTTGTAGGAAAAGGCAGGAAAGTGGGGTTGAGGATTATCTGATCAACCATGATCTAATTGAACAGCACAGCAGAGTCAATACATGAAATGGCCGACTTCAGCTTCTACACCTTATTATCTTAAGAAATATGTGGGATCCTGGGATTCATAAGTAAAGCCATGGAGTACAAAAACGCAGAACCTATGCTGTAACTTTAGCAACTCTGATTTACTCTTAACTAACATATTACATTCCTTTCTGGAAACTGCACTCAAGGAAGGATGTGAAAGCTTTAGAGAGAGTGAAGAAAGATTTACTTGAATTGTTCCAGTGAAGAGGGTCTTCAGTTACAGAGATTGATATGGAAAAATGTTGCACTATTCTCCTTGAAAATTGAGGACATTGATAGAGGTGCTCAACTTCATGAGTGTTTAAACAGAGGACATAAACAGTCCCATTTGCAGAAGTGTTGTGAACCAGACAACACTGACTTATAGATAGTAGGAACTGCAGATGCTGGGAGATTCTGAGAAAATAAGCTGCAGTGCTGGATGAACACAGCAGGCCAAGCAGCATCAGAGGAGCAGGAAGGCTGACGTTTTGGGCCTAGACCTTGCTTCAGAAAAGAATTATTTTCTGAAGGAGGGTCTAGGCCCGAAATGTCAGACTTGCTGCTTCTCTGTTGCTGCTTGACCTTCTGTGTTCATCCAGCTCTGCACCTTGTTCACACTGATTTATAGCAAGAAACCTCACAACAATGAGGGAAGCTTCAATATGTAACAGTGGTTGGCATCTGGCTTATATTACCTGAGAATGGTGGATGCAGATACAAACAAACACAGTTTTCAAAGGGAAATTAGGTAAGCACCTGAAAAGAAAAACTATGCAGGACCTTCAGGAAAAGGGAGTGGGACTAGCTGAGTTGCTGATGCAGATTGTAGGTATCTCATTCGCTGCTGTAGTCATTCCATGATTCTATAACTGGCCTATGCTGTTGTTGATCTGCCACACCAGCTATTTTTCTTATTAACACATCCCACCATGCTAGCCAAATCACTCCAAAATATTTAATCAGTCCCCTTTCTTTACTCCATTTTAGTCATTTCTGCACTGGCCATGACTTGCACTAAAATACAATTGATCTAATATATTCAATACCAAGCTGTTAATCATGAAATTTAACATGCAAGACATGTACCTGCACAGAGGTTATGCCAAAAGAATTACAGTAGCCTGTAATAAAAAAAAGTTAAGCAAAGTTTTTTTTGCTCCAATCAAAATCTAAATCTATTTACCTTGGTCTCCGTGGTACTGTATTTTTCTTCCAATATTTTACCAATATTCAGTTAAAAGATGCAATTGACTCTACCTCAATTAATTCCTTCAACAATTACACTGTAAATACAATTACTATCTTTTCCATGAATATTTAGAACTGGTGATCCTTTGTAGACCAAGGGAAAATCCATTTTTTTAAATGTAACATCCACTCTTAGCATTGTTAGTTCCAAACAAAATTGCTGTTGTGATCTCTGGGTTTCCAAAGTGTCATACAGCATGAAAACAGACCCTTCAGTCAAATTTGTCCGTGACAACCAGACATCCCAATGTGAATAGTCCCCTTTACCAGCATTTGGCCCGTTTCCGTCGAAACCCTTCCTATTCACATACCCATCCAGATGCATTTTAAATGTTGTTATAATTGTACCTGCCTCCACCACTTCCTCCGGCTGCTCATTCCATACACACCATCACCCTCTACGTGTATCTCAGGTCCTTTCTAAATTTTACCTCTCTCCCCCACCCTAGGGAAAAGACCTTGACTATTCACTCCATCTATGCCCCTCATGATTTTGTAAACCTCTATAACATCACCCTCAGCCTCTGATGCTCCAGGAAAAATAGCCCCAGGCTGTTCAGCTTCTCGCTTTAACTCAAATCCTCCAGTCTTGGCAACAGACTTGTAAATTTTTTTTCTGCACCCTCTCAAGTTTAACATCCTTCCTATAGAAGGGTGACCAGAATTGCAGTTTTCTAAAAGCAGGCTCACCAATGTCCTGTGCAATCACAACATCATGTCCCAACTCCTGCATTCAATGTACCAACTAATGAAGGCAAGTGTACCGTGTACCAATTAATGAAGGCAAGTGTGCCAAACACCTTCTTCACCACCCTGTCTACCTGCGACTCCACTTTCAAAAAACTATGTACCTGCATCTCAGGTCTCTTTGTAGTGCAACACTCCCCAGATCCCTACCATTCACTGTATAAGTCCTACCCCAGCTTGCCTTACCAAAATGCAACACATCACATTTACCTGACTTAAACTTCATATGCTACCCCCACCCATTTGATCAAGGTCCCATTGTACCCTGAAATAATCATCTTCACTGTCACTACATCACCAATTTTGGGGTCATCCGCAAACTTATCATATCTCCTATATTCACATCCAAATCATTGATATAAATGATGAAAAGCAATGGACCCAGCACCAATTCATGTCGCACACTGCTGGTCACAGGCCTCCAGTCCAAAAAGCAACCCTCTACCACTACCCTGTCTGCTACCTTCAAGCCAATTTTGTATCCAATTAGCTAGTTCCCCCTGGATGCCATGTGATCTGACCTTTCTAACCAGTCTCCCATGTGGAACCTCGTCAAACATTCTGCTGACGTCCATATAGATGTCGTCTATGGCTCATCCTTCATCAATACGCTTTGTCACCTCTACAAAAAACTCAGTTAAGTGAGTCACTATTTCCTACACACAAAACCATGTTGACTATCCCTAACCAGTCCTTGCCTTTCCAAATGCATGTGAATCCCATCCCACAAAATCCCTTTCAACTTCTGGCATGCCACTGACATAAGGTTCACTGATCTACAGTTCCATGCTAGAAGTTTCCCCACTCCTACCGTGTCCTTGTGATGCTAATAATGTACGTTCTGATACAGACTGATATCCTGTCAAAAATAACGAATCTGTAAATGTCATTTGTCAATGGGTATAAAATAGCTAAATATAGTATCATACATTAGGGTTCAGGTATTCAAGAAGTATTTTAGCTTCAAATAGTGGCTGCCAATGCTAACTAAATCATTGCTTGGTGGTACAAATTTTAACAAATACAAAAGTATGTGCTTACTTTTCGTTGTTATGCATTATTTTGCACTAGGGGTCAATTACATCAGTAAATTGCCTTTTGGTTCACCCTTCCAGATACTACTCCATGCATGAATCTTCACACCCCTGTGATTTCTTAATTCAACAGTACTTACAAGTTTGAATTTTGAGTTTGTTTAGAAATATAGAGAAAGATGAGACCCTATACATTACAAATAACTGACTCCCAGGTCCAGTAATCCTTTCTGATGGAAGGTCACAGGCCCAAAATCTTAACTGGTTTTCTCTCTCAGAGGCTACCAGACCTGAATATTTCCAGCATTTTCTGTTTCTGATCTTACTTCTATTTAAAAAAAAAACTTTTATAGTTACTGCATAATCTCAAATTTGATACATGCACAAATGGGGTATGGTATTTTCAGTTCCTTCAAGTCTGAATCAAAAATTCAGTAGTATCTCCCTGACATTTCTTTCCAGCTTCTTTGTTGTGTTGGTGAAAAAGACACATACAGGTTTCAATCTTAGTTTTATTATAAAAATCAATTTTTCATTTGTTACAACTTAACTTGATAGTAACAGAAAGAGCTTTATACAAGGTGCTTTCTTTTTCTCTTTTTAAAAGAATCAGAGTTCAGACAAATAAAGCACTTATTTTACATTTTCAGGATGTTATTGGGCAAATGGATAAGACTGACCAAATGTTGGTCATTAACATAAACACATCCTTGCAAAGCATACTGGTACCAGGGGACTGCACCTGGTACACAACAAAACAGTTAGCTCCAATCGACGGGAGGAAAATCAAAAGGAAGAAGAAAAAAAAGAGGTTTACAATTAATATATTGAGCAGCACCAGATCCTTCACTTCCAAACAAGGTCGTTTGCTTTAGACACACACCACTAGGGTGATTTTTCTAGTAGAATTTGGCACAGAGTTCTATTTTCACTTAGAAGTATACCTGGACAAATATACCAGACATTTCTGGCTCCATGTACACAGCAGCAGACATTTTAAAAATCGTGTACTAATTATCCTATGCATATCTTGACCAAATTTTACGGAAAATAGTGACAATTAAATAATTGAATACTAAAAATACTTTAAATGGCTGCATGATTTAGATTCACTTGGCATTTCAGTCAATCATAAAGGCTATTACAAAGTATTCAGTCTTTGCTACAAAATGTATTTTTTAATACAATGTAATATGTAAAGATGATAATCTGTATTTTGCACAGTACCTTAACTGATAATTGAAAATTACATTTAAAATGGAAAAAAATAAACTCATCTGGCCATCTATTAAAAAAATCTGAGATTGTCATTACCCTTGTACTAATGTTTTATAGAAAAATAAAATGAGGCATAAAGTAATACAACTATACATGAAAGTATTGCAAGGATATATGGACAGGCTTTACAGGAAATCTAATACAAGGTTATTTTATAGCTTATAAATAGGTTATCTACACAATGTGGTATAAAAATACACTCAGAAGATTTGCGGGCACTGAAGTTAAAAGCTCACTGACTAAGAATTTAAAAAGTATCAAGGCATGGTTTATGCCCTTGGTAAAATACTTCAAGATGTCACAGGTGCTATTCCACTATTTGTCCCCATAATTAAAGTAATGATTTTCACCACAAAGATGCGAAAAAGAAGCCGATTTCCTTCCAACTCTACCCCACCCAGACTCTGAAGCAAAGGTGCAGAATAGCTTCCGAGCACATGGCAGAGATCACCTTTGAATGCTGCAGTGTGTTTGACATGGGCTTCACCTTGAAATTGTATACATTACTGGCACTGGTGTGACAAGAATCGCAGGAAGTGACTCTGCATGTGCTCTCCTTCAGCTGACTGTAGCTGAAACAGCTTTGCACAAAAATGCATCATCCCCATGCCAGCTCTCCATGAGTTACTGTTTTCAATTCTATAAGAGTGTTGTGCAGTTGTCTCTCTTGTATTGAAAACAGATGATAATTAACATTTTTATTTTCACTATAAAACACACTGTGATTCTCTTTGGGCACTGGAGTTGCAATCCATCCGGTATCCCGTGCCCTGTTAATGTGTCTGCTAGTTTTCTATGTCTTCTTAGGTACGGTTGCTTCCCTGGGTTAAGGCATTTTTGTTTGCATGTGGAAAAAAAAATCTCATTTGTACAAATTTTTACAAATTTTATGGCACAACCAGCAGGCGCTGTTAGAAAATACATAAATATCCTCTTCTGTACAAATTGTTTGCAAATCATTTCCCTTCCCTCCCAACCTATTTTCACTGTACAAATTACATCTCCCACTTTTAAAATGCAGTCTCTTCATATCAACAATTATTTACAATAGGCAAAGATGGTGCTCATGAGGAGTCTGTACATGGAGAGGGAGGGGGTGGATAAAGATGATGCGAATAACTCCTTTCTGTATAAGGAGAGGGTGGGCAGCTTTCATAGTTCTCCTCAGCAGACAAATACTGGCTCCGTGGAGTCGGAGGTGGAGGGAACGGCTCAGAGTCATAGTTCAAATCGCCATAACATTTTGTTGTAGCAATTCTCCTCCCAGGGGTGTAGTCACTGTCACATACATCAGTACTGCAAGGAGTAGTAGGTGGAGCAAAATTTCTATAAGCATATGGTCTGTAGCTATGTGGGGGGGGGGGGTGGGGGAGAAAATAAGGTATTAATATCAATGTATTTGTAAAGTACATGCAATTTTAATTTACTGGTTAAATTTTTTTAGATTTACTATAAAAAGTGGGTAATGACATAAGGTACAATCTTGTTTTTCCTCTTAAAATTTGTTGAAACACCGTTTCTCTAACACTTTTTTCATGAAATTAAACCAGATGTAAAATTAAACCATCTATGTAAAGAGAAACACAGTTCATGTTTCAAGGCCAATATGACTTGAAAGTCATATCAGACTTGAAATGTCAGCTCAGTTTCTCCAGCATTTTCTGTTCTTATTTAAGATTTCCTGCAACTGCAGTGTTTTGCTTTTAGATGGCAACAAAACAATTAGCTGCTTACAAAACAACCTATTTTTGAATTTGGCTGAATAAGCTTATGTAGTAATTTCTTTTCTTCATTCATGGGATTGGGTGTCACTGGCTGGGCCACTATTTACTGCCCATCCTTAATTACCCTTCAGAAGGTGATAATAAGCTGCCTTCTTGAACTACCGCAGTCTATGGGGATGTATAATACAAGAGTACTGTTAGGAAGACAGTTCCAGGATTTTGACCTATTGAAAGATTGGTGATATAGTTCCAAGTCAGGATGTTGTCAGACTTGGAATGGAACTTGCAGGTGGCATGTGTTAACCCTTGTTCTTTTAGGTGGGGAGATGGTGGCTTTAGAAAGTACTGCTGAAGGAGTTAAGAGTTTTTGCAGTGCACCTTGCAGATGGTACCCACATTGCTATTGAGCATTAGTGAAGAGAGTCAATGTTGAAGGTAGTGGATGGCGTGACAAACATGCTGTTTTGTCTTGGATGGTTTTGAGCTTAAATGAGTGATGTTGGAGCTGCACTCAGTCAGGCAAATGGAGAATACTCCACCACCCTCCTCATTTGCAATTTACTAAACAGGCATTGGGTAGTCTGGTGAATTACACCTCACAGAACTCCTAGCCTCTGACCTGCTCTTATAGCAATAATATTTAAGTGGTTGAACTAGTACAGTTTCTCGTCAAGGGTAACACCTGTACATAAATAGTGGAGGATGGTATTGGCATTGAATGTCAAAGAAAGGTGGTTAGATTTTCTCTTGTTGGAGATGGTCATTGTCTGGTAGTAGCGAGGCACAAATGTTACTTGCCACTTATCAACCCAAGTCCGACTACAGCCCAGGCCTTTTAGCTTATGAACACAAGGCGGTTTAGTATCAGGGGAAATTACAAATAGTGTTGAATCTTAGGTAATCATCAGCGAACATCCCAACTTCTGAACTTATGATGGATGGAAGGATATTGATGAGGCAACTGAAGCTGGTTGGGCCTAGGACCTTACCCTGAGACACTCCTACTGTGATACAGTCCTGGGATTGATTGACCTCCAACTGCCACAACCGCCTTCCTTTGCGACAGCAAGAACTGCCAATACTGGAATCTGAGATAGTGTGGAGTTGGAGGAACACGGCAGGCTAGGCAGCATCAGAGGAGCTGGCAAGCTGATGTTTCGGATTGGGACTCAACTCGAAACGTCAGCTTTCCTGCTCCTCTGATGCTGCCTGGCCTGCTGTGTTCCTCCACGTTCCTTTGGACTAGGTAGGACTGCAACCAGCAGAGAATGTTTTCCCTGATTCCCGTTGAATCTAGTTTTTCCAGGGCTCCTTGATATCCAGAGCTTCATTCTCATCCTACCTCACCTCACCTCTGGAGTTTAGCTCTTCTCTACAATTAAACCAAGTCTGTAATAAAGTATTGGTCTGTCTTTTTTGATGTCCAGATAATTGCTTCCAATGCTTAGACAGGAGTAGCGCATGGGGAGTCTTCAAAATCCCTCTAGCAGCAGACTCCAAAAGAATCGCTTGGGAAATTGAAGATTCCAACAGGCAATTCCTTAATGCTGGAAGCTCTCCAAAATTATCCAATTAAAATTGAAGAATTTGAAGGGTTCTGCTCCAGTTAATAAGTAGTTACACAGAAAAAGGCAGCCTATTAGATCACTAATCTCATTGTGTTCCCCGTTTACCTGTATGATCTATGAGTAGAAGGACTGTTAGAGGAGTAACCAAATTCCATGGTATAATGTGAACGTTCAGTAGCTGGTGATGGTGGAGGATTCAGCATCTATAGAGGAGGAGAAGTATAAATATATATGTAGTCAGTTTAAAAGCTATGTTCATAGTGGTAACTACAAACATGCTGTGGAACAAGCTACAGATATTTCTCAGATTCATATGCTGTGTTGACTTATTTCAGCCAGAAACATGATAGAAACAAAGCAACAGTTTCAGTATCCTCAAATGTGAGACATGGGGAATCAAAGAGGACAAAGTCTGCGAGCTGGAGTACTTGTGTCTGACTGCTGTCTACACCCTCCAACAAATGCATAGGTGTATCAGCTGCCAAGATCCGTCAATACTCTTGCCCATGATACACATGAAAATTTACTTTTTATACAAGGTTCTGGTATGTTGCTGGCACCTGTTCTCAAAAATTTGTTCTGCCGACCTCCGAATTCAGGTATAAATCAGTAAGGTTTTTTTCGTGAAAAAGGATCAATACATTTCTTTTTTCCTTTCACATTGACTAAATCTGTGTTTGCATTCCCAAACAAAAAATGGAGCAAAGTAAAAATAAGACATGGCAAAGATATCATTTTATTTAAAAATAATTCATATTGGTTTAATTTCGGCTATTCTTTAAATGAGAAAAAAGTTAAAGTTGGTAACAAAGCTGTCTACTTACAGGAGGAAAGTAGGTGCCTTTTGTACTTGAAGAACTGCTGGATGAGGCCCCTGTAACATGTGCCCTGTCATATGGTGGCCCACTGCTTCCACCCATAAGACTCAGGGAACTCATCACAGGCTTGCTACGGGACATACCTATAATTAAATAAAACACAATCAGTAAGTAAATTAAAATACGTACAACATGATAAGTATGTTCACAGTATGCAATGTTAATTAAAATGCAGACACAATCACTAGCCAGAGCTTGTGACAGGTCACCTCCTTTACCTGACCACCCATTACTATTGTTAGCTTTGAAACGGATGTGAGAGATGAAGGACTGGCCCTAATGCAGTCGAAAATAGTTAACGCTCTCATAACAGCATCAAAATTCAAAATAAGCCAAGCTGTTTCAGGGTTCATTATTAATGAAGAAATAAAACTTGAAATTCATAAAAGCTTAACATAATTGAAGATACTCAATATGGTACTGTGAAAAGGATATCATATTTAAAAAGTTTGCCAGATTTCTTTGAGGATATAGCAAGCAGTGGTTCAGGGCAAAATTGGTAGATGTAATGTATTTGGATTTCCAGAAGGCATTCAAATGAGGTGCCACATACAGTGTTATTGCTGAAGATAGGAGTCAGTGTGTCAGGAATAACAAGATATAGTTGGGATCAATGGCATTTTACTAAGGTTGGAAATTCCTAACTAATGGAGTACCAGAAGGTTCAATTACATACTATCTATAGTATTGACTTAGAGGACGAGGCAGCGTGTATTGCATCCAAATCTGCTGACAGTATAAAAGTGAGTAGGAGAGTATGTCATGATGAAGACACAAGGAGTGTGTAAGGGTACAAAGATAAATTGAGTGAGTGGGCAAAACTTGGCAGATTGAGTTTAAATGCAGGAAAGTGTGAGGTCATGCACATTGGTTGGAAGAATCAAAAAGCAGGCTATTACTTAAATGGAGGAGACTCTAAAGAAGTGCAGTGCAGGAGGGGTCTAGGTGTTCTTGTACACAAAATGCAAAACTTGCATTAGCACACAAGTGCAGTTAGCATTCCCACAGTGCAATTGCTCCAAGGGTCTGTGCACAGCAACTAGCACGCTGATGCTGTTTGCAACACTGACCCCCAGTTCCGAAGTTGTTGCCGCACAGCGGGTCCCCATAAAAGAAAACAAAATTAGTGGGAAAAACGGGTGCAACAAGATGTTCAGGTGGAATTTTGGCCTTTATTACTAAGGGTTTTAATTTAAAAATAGGCAAACCTTGTTACAACTATACATGGTGTTAGTTAGACAACTACACCTGGAATACTGTGAATGGTTTTGCTCTCTTATTTAAAAAAGGGCGTACTAGCATTAGAGACCATTCAAAAGAGATTCATCAGGCTGATTCCTAGGATGAAGGGGTTGACTTATCAAGAATGGTTAAACAGTTTAGGCTTTTATTCAAATGATGTTTAGAAAAATGAGGGGTGATTGGATTGAAAACTATGAAGATTCTGAGGTGCTTTGTGAGGCTAGATGCTAAGATGTTTCCCACTGGTGGAAAATCTCAAACTAGGATCCACATTTACAGAATAAAGCTGAGATGTGAAGGAACTTCTTCTACCAGAGGGTAATAACTGTCTGAAATTATTGCCTACAAGAAAATCATTGCAGATGAGTCCAGTTATATCAGTATCATGTAGCCAAGCAAGAAATACAGCCAGCGTCTGCTAGAGTTGAAGGGTTGCTGCTAGTGATCTCAACACTGCTGGTCTCAGGAAAGGAGAATTTCAGCTGCACATTCCACTCCAATCAGTGGCCTCTCTGAAATGTGTATGTGGGTATTAGTGAGAGACTAGATCAGATGTTACTACAATTTTGGCATAAGTGAATAGTTTTCTAAGTCACTGCCCATTGTCCTCCAGTTTGGGGCACCCAGCGAATACGCCGTGCTTATGGAACCGCATAGTTGGTGCAGTCAATGAGAAAAAGCCATGAAACTAACAGTTAAATAAGGGAAACCTTAAGTGGTTTCAAAAGAAGAAAGCGTACTACTGGTAAAATGTATCAAAATCTATATCAAAATGTAATGCTGCCGTAATTATCAAAACAACCTTTTCTCTTATGCAGGATCAGTATTACCTAGAAATGACTCATGGGATGTTTTACACCTACATGAGGAGGAAATGAAGGGCCTTATTTACCATCTCATTAGCCTCATCAGGTATAAAGTACAAATTTAAAAATGTGCATAAGCTACATTAAAAGAGTTTGCATAAAGGAAAATAAAAAGTTCTCCAATAGTTAAAGACAGAAAATGGCTGAGTAAAATCTACACGATCAAAGCTTTCCATTGTGATTTCACACACAAGGCCTCAATTTTCAATAGAGGGTGATAGTGCATTTCTACCTTGCAGTGATCCTGGGAGGGAGTTAGTATGTGGCACATAGCCTAGAGGCACTGAAGCAGATCCATGCACGACAAAATCATTTGTCATTGTTTCTCCATCACCTTTCATCCTCGGGCACAGAACACGCTGGCAAATAAAGTATATAGCTCCAATCACAAAGACAGAGAGGATGACACCAATAATTGAACCAATGGTGCTTGTAGGTTGAGGGGTAGGCTCTTCTGTGGGATCTGTGATAAGTTAACAGAAAGATATTTGACAAAGCATAGATCTGCTTAGTCAGTAAAGACCAAGGTAAATTTGCATACATTTGGTATGAAATGAGTATATTGACAGTCTTTTTGCATTGGTACTTTACATAAGAATCGACAGAAGAGAGGCAGATTGATAAATTTATTTAAATAGGACGATGCTGAGTTTAGCTTCAAAATAGTGAAGCAAACAGAAAATAATTAAAAGTAAATCTCAAAATTACTTCAATTTTTAATTTTGTCACAAACGTCAAGTCCACAGTATGCCAATTGCATACCAAAGCATGAGCAGTGACAATTTTGTAACAATGTAAAACAGACTACTAAAACTTTGTAGTAACATTAATAATACTCAGCTCATCATTTCACAGAAACTATGAAGCACAAATCTGCAACGGAGAAACCTGGTCTGCAATTTGATCAAGTGCAACGTGTATTGTACACAGTGTACTGGCACCTGCAACAAGCTAGAATTGGGATTGCCTGGTAATTGAGAGCAACTGCGAGAATTTATGAACATAGCACAAGAAACCATGCTTGCAGGATTTGCTCTCAAGAACATCAGAACGAGGACAGAAGACATTTTGTTTGCTGCATTGCAAGAATTTGAGAGAAGGGAGAAATCACTATCCTTCATCCTTGAAGTAAACCAATGTTTTACATTCACTAAATATAAAGCACAAACTTATTAAAACAGAACCCTGTAATACAATGTGTTATTGGTGAAAGCTTACAGCAGGCATGTTCATCTGAATTATCGGTGCAATCTCCATTATGATCACATCTTTTATGCTTGGCAATGCATTGTCCAGTGGCACACTGAAACTGGTCCATGGCACAGAAAACTGAGAAGTACACAAAAGACAAGATTTTACTTTCTTAAGAGGTCAAACATAACAGAGAGGTTCACTATAGAAACACATCTTAAATACAGAGCAATTTAAAAACACTGACAAGGTGCAGAGCTGCATGAACACAGCAGGCCAAGCAGCACCACACGAGCAGGAAAGCTGACGCCTCGGGTCTCTGCTGTGTTCATCCAGTTCTGCACCTTGCTGTCTTGGATTCTCCGGCATCTGCAGTTCCTATCTCAGAAACAATTTAAAAACAGTAGTCAGTTTTCCAACATTTTTTCCCCAAATTTGCTGTAATTGCCATCAGCATCACCAACTGAGACGGTTGAGTAAGAAGCAAAATGTTTAGATTAGTTGCTCAGTTTTTTTGACAGTCATAGTCTCAGTAATATTATCTTGTAACTATCTGCCAGATATCAGGTGGGAGTGAGAATAGATTGATCTGGCTCTCAGGACCATGAGACTGAAAACATCCTGTCCCACCGATGAACTGCTTTTGATCACTCCGAACTCCTACCCCTCCAACCTTCTGAACAAATCCCCCCAGAGCTATGGAAACATCTGTCAGGGCATAAAATTCCAAGGACCTACATGTGTTGCAGCCTATTGATTAGATTACTGTTAAGTAATTACAGACTTGAACAGAGAGGGGTGGGAGTTCAAATCAACAAATTCAGTTAACTAAATAAATTTCAAGTTAGCATCAGCAAGCGTCACTACAAAACTACTGGATGATCGTCAGAAATCCAGCCAGTTCATTAATATCGTTTGGGGAAGTAAGCCTGCTGTCCATATCCAACTTGTCCTTGTTTAACTTCAGACTCACAGCAATGTAGTTGATTCTAAGCTGGCATATAAAAGGACCTTCCTGGTATTACATTATGAAAAAAGCTGACAAAAAGCCATCATCAGAAGCAAATCCAATTGATTACTCAACGTCCATTAGACACTAGACTCAACAATTGTACAGTCAGCCCTTTCAACACTGCAAAGTCCTCCTAACAACTAGAGCCTTGTCCCAACATGGGAAGAGCTGTCCCACTCGTGATTCAGCTAATGACTGACAGTCACATTCATAGAACTGTACTTCGCAACTGATGCCCCAGAGTCTTCCATCAACAGTTCTGAAGAGGAGTCACACTGGACTCGAAAGTTTAATGTTTCTTTCTCCACAGATGCTGCCAGATCTGCTGAATTTTTTCCAGTATTCTCTGTATTTGTCCCTGTCATTAGCCCTGACTTTTCCCATTCCACTGAGAGGGCAGAGATGGTGGCAATGTAGTGTACAGTTAGGAGTGAATGGCTTTGGAGTACATTCAATTAACTCCATGCTCACTGAGTCTCATTGCTTCAATTACAAGGATACCTCCTCTAGTTTACCATTTACCATCCTCCATCAGCTGATGCATCAATGCTCTTCAAATTGAGCATTACTTAGAAGCAGCAACGACAATAGCAAGTACACAAATGTACACTGGAGGCATCTTAAATGTCCATAACTCAGACTGGCTTAGTAGCAAGACAACTGTGCAAGTTGGCCAATTTCTGAAGGACAGATTTGCAATACTTGGCCTGTGGCAGGCATTGAGAGGAACAACATGAGACAGAAAAGCTACCTGACTTCAATCTATTGGTTGGATGAATCTGTTAAGCTTTTATAGGAATGACCACAGCATAGTTATATGGAGTCAAAAATCCCATCTTACATTGGGAATTTCACCCAATGTGTGTGGTACTGCTGTACTAAATGGGATAGACTTGAACAGATCTACCAGCTTAACAGTGGGCAACCTGAAACACCAATAGTGAACGCAACCACCATCTGCAATGTCATGATCTGGTATTTACCTCACTTTGCCATAACATCGAGATGAATCCTGGTTCAATTGAGATCACAAAAGAGCATGCCTGGAGCTGGGCAAAAGAATGAGGTGCCACCATGGTGAAGCAACATTACAGATTACATGCATGCTTAAAAGCAGAAGCAGCATGCAACAGACTAAGCAATATCGCCACAGATGCATCAGACCAAAAATGTGTAGTTCTGCTGCATCCCGTACTGAATAATTGTGGACGAGAAAATTGTTTACTTGCAAGAGGCTTTATGAATAGCTCCATGCTTAATACCGGCTCGGACCTGCAAAAGACACGTCTGAAGTTTTTTTTCAGCCAGTTGTACCAGAGGGCAATTGATTTCAGCCTCCACTTGTGAACATCACCACAGATGCCAGTTTTAAGCTGGATCAATTCATTCCATATGCTATCAAGAATCAGTGACAAAGCTATCAAACAGCATTTTCTCACCACATACTGATGCTCAGTGTGGGTTCTGACAGGACCACTCAACCACAATTTGTAACCTTGACTGAAACATGAATATGACCTGAATGGCTTAGGTAAGTTGAGAGTGACTGTACTTTATATCAAGGAGCCCAAATAAACTTTAAGTCAATGGGAACCAGGACAAAGACACACATGACTGAAGTCATGCTTATAAAAGCTAGATGCTTGTGTTTACTGGATGCAACAAACACTAACCTAGCCAGCAAAACTCTATCCCATAACTAAACTGAAGATTTAATTCTGACCTCATGGAGGGAAGGTCATTGATGAAGTAGCTGAAGATAGTTGGGCATAGGGCACTACCCTGAAGAACTCATGGAGGTGATATTCTTAAACTGAGACAACTGACCTCCAACAACCATAAACACCTTCCTTAAAGCCTGATACCATACTTAGTTGAATTTTGCCTCATTGTCAAGGGCAGTCACTCTCACCTGACTTCTGTGGTCATTGTTTGGCCCAAAGCTGTATTGAGATCAGGAGGAGAATGATCTTGCCAGAACACAGACTGAGCTGCAGAGAACTTGTTATTCTTTTGCAAGGACTGCTTGATGATACTATTGACAACACCTTTGGGGACAGACAAGGAGGGCTTTTTTTAATCAAGAGTTTTTAAATCAAAGGAATCAAGAGTTAGGAAAATGATAAGGAGGTGGAGTTGAGGATTATCAGACCAGCCATTATTTCACTGAATGGCAGCACAGACTTGGCAGGTTGAATGGCCCACCTCTAATCCTACATTTTATGGTCTTTCATCACCATGCAGATGAATGAAACTAAAGTAACAGGGCATTAAGGATACAACAAGACATAGATCAATTGCAGATGGGCGGAGAAATGGCAAATGGAGTTTAATCCAGGTAAGTGTGAGGTGCTGCACTTTGGGAGATCAAATGTTACGGAAAAGTATACAGTTAATGGCAACACTCTAAACAGCATCAATGTACAGAAGGATCTTACTATTCAAGTCCATAGTTCTGTGAAAGTAGCCACTCAAATAGATTGGGTGGTAAAGGCACCATATGGCATGCTTGCCTTTATTGGTCAGGGAATTAAGTACAAGAGTCACAATGTCATGCTGTAGCTTTATAAGACTTTGGTTAGGCCACATTTAGAGGATGGTGTTCAATTCTGGTCACGACATTACAGGGCAGATGTGGAGGCTTTGGAGAGGATGCAGGATGCTGCCTGAATTAGGGAGTATAAACTGTAAAGAGATGCTGGAAAAACTCAGGTTGTGTTTTCTCGAGTGGTGCAACTTGACGGGAAATTTGATAGAAGTCTATAAAATTATGAGATGCATAGATAAGGCTGACCGTCAGAATTTTTTTCCCCCTGAATTGAAATGTCTAATACTAGGGGGCATGTATTTAATGTTAGAGGGGAAAAGTTCAAAGGAAGCGTGAGGGGCAAGGTTTTCACATAGAGATTGGTAGCAGTTTGAAGTGCACTGCCGGGGTGGTGGGAGGCAGATACAATAGCGGCATTTAGGGAACTTTTAGATAAGCACACAAATATGCAAGGAAGGGAGGGAAATTGACTAATGGCAAGCAGAAGATATTAGTTTCATTTGGCATCACGTTCGCACAACATCGTGGGCTGAAGGCCCTGTTCCTGTGCTGTACTGCTCTATGTAAATAGCCAAATTGGATGTGTCCTGTTTTATGTGGAGAGGATATTGCTGGACAATTTTCCACATCATTTGGTAGATTCTAGTACTGTAGCTGTACTGAAACCGACTGGGCAAGGCTGCAGCTCGTTCTAAGTTTGCAGTCCTACTGCCAGAACAGTGTCAGGGACCACAGCCTCTGTAATACTGGTAACCTTCAGCTGTTTTGTGGTATGAGATGCAGCAAATCAAATTAGCTGAAGGATGGCATCTGTGATGCTGTGGGCCTCAGTAGGAAGCAAAAGATGAATATTCACTTGGCACTTTCAGCTGAAGGTTGATGCAAATGCTTTAGCTTGTCTCTCTATTGATGGGCTGGGTCTTCCCATCAATCAACAAGGATGGGAATATTTGTGGAGCATTCACCTCCTGGTATTTGTTTAATTAACAATTGGATGTAGCAAGACTGCAGAGCTTGGATCTGATCCATTAATAGTGGGATCGTTCAGTACTGTCCACTGCATACTGCCTCAGCTACAAGCACACAGTCCCGGAGGAACTCTGCAGGTCTACCAGCGTCTGCGGAGAGAGAAACAGAGTCAACGTTTCAAGTCCAACAGGACTTCTTCAAAACCCCAAACCCTTGAGTTCCATAGAAGAATCAGTGGACTTGAAACGTATGGTTACAGACTGTAATTTTTACTTCAGATGTTGTAGTGTCTTTGATCCACAACAGTGACTTGCTAGGCTATTTCAGAGATCTGTTAAGATGCACTGCAATGACTGAATCTTAAGTCACAAATAGACCAGACCAGATAAAGATGGCAGATTTCCTTCCCTAAAAATGGGCAGATGGGTTTTAAAACACAATGGCCACTAATAGGCTAGATTTTATTTCCAGATTTTACAGGCATCTCTGCCATGGTGGGATTCAAACCTGTGTTCTAAGAACTATCACCTACAACACTGGATTACTAATTCAATGACATTACCACCTCTCTTAAAGGCGATTCACTGATGGTTGTAGTGTGCAATACCATTCATGACTCCTCTGATATTGCAAGAGTCTGTGCCCAGGTGCAGCAAGACCTGGATGACGTTTATGCTCGGCTGCACAAGTGTCATTAAACTAGTTCCAACAAAAGCCAATGTTACCACTACCTCTTGACATTCAATGGCACTACCATCATTGAGTTCTCCAATATAAACATCCTGGGAGCTATACCAACTAATTTGTCTTTTAGCCTCATAAAACGTATCCACAAACTACAAGCTGAAATCAGAAGTGTGAACTCTACGCTTGCACAAATAAGCGTGCAACACTAAGACATGCGATCCAGACAAATCAGCTCGCTTGACTGTTTAAGGGTTGAAGTTGGATGCAACTCACATCCACTGCCTCTGGTGCGCAGTGTCAGCAGCCATCTGCAAAATACAATGCAGCAAATTACCAAAAGGTTCTTCTGACAGTACCTTCAAAACCATTGATCCCTAAGTGCCTGGACAGACAGGGAACAGGTAAGTGGCAACACTATCATCCATAAGTTGTCCACTACCCTGATTTGGAAATATACAGCCTTCCTTCAACAACACTGGGTCAAGATCCTGTAACTCTCTACTTACTAGTGCTATGGCAGTACGCTGACCAGATTTATCCACTGTAGTTCAAGGTGACAGCTCACCAAGACCCTCCCAACAGTAATTAAAGCGAAGCCGATGTATTCGGGCAAGCCCATCTGCATCTTGCCACGTGGTGGCGCAAGTTGCCAGTAAATCAATATGTCTCTCTCAATACCAAGAAACAATTTTTCAAACAAAGATGTACATTTTGCAACCTCCAAACAAAACTGCAGCCTTGATAATTTGCTCACTGATTTTCTTTCATTCTGCACTTCTTTTTATTCACTATCACTCTACATGGTAATTAAGAACATATACGTAGAATTCATCCCTCTGGAGCAATAATACCCATTTTGTCTTCAGGTTTTTTAACTTAAAGAACTAAACTTCCAGTTCACAGAGTCATAGGAATCATTTTCACCATGGACGACCAGTCCCTATACACCTGCATTCACCATACAGATGGCTTAAAGGCTCTCCGTTTCTTCCGTTCCACAGGCCCGACCAGTCGCCCTCCACCGAAACCCTCATCCGCCTGGCCGAACTCGTCCGCACCCTCAACAACTTCTTTCGATTCCTCCCACTTTCTACAGACAAAGCGGGTGGCCACAGGTACCCGCATGGGCGCAAATTATGCCTGCCTCTTTGTAGTTACGCGGAACAGTCCCTGTTCTGTAACTACACTGGCTCTAAACCCCATCTGAACCTCTGTTACATTGATGATTGTATCGGCGCCGCCTCATGATCCCAAGAGGAGTTTGAACAGTTCATCCACTTCACCAACACCTTCCACTCCAACTTTAAGTTCACCTGGACCATCTCCAACTTGTCCCTCAGCTTCCTGGACCTCTCTGTCTCCATCCCAGGCAAACACCTAGAAACCGATGTCCATTTCAAGCCCACTGACTCCCACAGCTACCTAGAATACACCTCCTCCCATCCACCGTCCTGCAAAAATTCCATCCCCTATTCCCAATTCCTTCACCTCTGCCGCATCTGCTCCCAGGGTGAGGCATTCCACTCCCATAGATCCCAGATGTCCTCGTTCTTGAAGGACCACAAGTTCCCGCACGCAGTGGCCAAGAACGCCCTCGACTGTGTCTTCCGCATTTCCCGCAACTCATCCCTCACATCCCGCCCCTGCAATAACCGCCAAAAGAGAATCCCCCTCGTCCTCACATACCACCCCACCAACCTCCGGACACAACACATCGTCCTCCGACACTTCCGCCATCTACTATCCGACCCCACCACCCAAGACATTTTTCCATCCTCACCCTTGTCTGCCTTCCGGAGAGACCACTCTCTCCAGGACTCCCTTGTCCGCTCCACACTCCCCTCCTAGCCCACCACACCCAGCACCTTCCCCCGCAACCGCAGGAAGTGCTACACTTGCCCCCACACCTCCTCACTCACCCCCATCGCAGGCCCCAAGATGACTTTCCACATCAAGCAGACCTTCACCTGCACATCTGTCAATGTTATAAACTGCATCCGCTGTACTCGGTTTCCCCAATGTAGAGAAAGCCACACCAAGTGGAGGCTTGGGGGCTGCTTTGCAGAACACTTACGCTCGGTTCACAATAAACAACTGCACCTCCCAGTCGCGAACCGTTTCAAATCCCCCTCCCATTCCTTAGATGACATGTCCATCCTGGGCCTCCTGCAGTGCCACGACGATGCCACGCGAAGGTTGCAGGAACAGCAACTCATATTCCGCTTGGGAACCCTGCAGCCCAATGGTATCAATGTGGATTTCACAAGCTTCAAAATCTACCCTCCCCCCGCCACTGCATCCCAAAACCAGCCCAGCTCATCCCTGCCTCCCTAACCTGTTCTTCCTCTCACCTATCCCCTCGTCCCACCTCAAGCCACACCTCCATTTCCTCCCTACTAACCTCATGTCGTCCCCTTGACCAGTCCGTCCTCGCCGGATTGACCTATCTCCTTCCTACCTCCCCACCTATACTCTCCTCTACTGGCTCCATCTCCACCTCTAACTTGTCTATCTCCTCTCCACTGCTCTTCTTTCCATCTTCGATCTGCCTCCCTCTCTCTCCCTAATTATTTCATAACCCTCTCCCCATTCCCCTTTTCTGATGAAGGGTCTAGGCCCGAAACATCAGCTTTTCTGCTCTTAAGATGCTGCTTGCACTGCTGTGTTCATCTAGCTCCACACTTTGTTATCTCGAATTCTCCAGCATCTGCAGTTCCCATTATCTCTCAGTCATAGGACTTGGCTGGTTATGAAAACGAGTAGCTGATGCCTAAATATCATGAAGATTCCAAGGTGATTTTTTTCACTCTGAAAAGCCATTTAGAAAAGAATAGAACTGGAATCAATTTTTATACAGTTCTACGCTTCGAGTTACATATTTATAAGCATGCATCTCCTCACCAGTGACGACCGTTTTAAGCCTGTATTTATTAACTGGGGGTGGGGGCAATCAAATGAATGTCCCAGTTTATCCCTACCACATGGACACCAATAACCATAATGAGCACAGACTCAGTATATTAACAGTCGTCAGTCAGTTAGTCTCTGATTCTAGACAGGATAACAGCCTTGAAGAGGGCACTTGTGGCACAGTGGTAATGCCCCTACCTCCTGGGTCAGGAGGCCTAGGCTTAAGTCTATTTGCACCAGAGGTGTGGCATAGCAAGTCTAACAGGCTAATTTAAAAACATTTAAAATGATTTACTATTGGAGAAATTCGGAGGCTGTTGTGTTATGTGAAACTATGGTTATAATGTAGTGGTTATCATATTTCCCTCATATCTAATAGATCCTCAGTTCAAAACAGACAGAAACATTATCAACACTTTGGGTGAGAGTGATGGTCATCCACGAGTGAGCATAATTGCTTTCCAGTGGTTGTGCCAGGTTTGAATCCCCCAACGCTACAGTGGTCTGAAACTTGAAGAAGGGTCACTGGACCCAAAACATTAAACCTGATTTCTCTCCCAAACTAAAATTGCCAGACCGGCTGAGTTTTTCCAGCAATTTCAGTTTACATTTCTGATTTTCAGCATTTGTAGTTCTTTGATTTTTGTGGCTGAAACCACCTAGGCTTGAGGGCTAGGCTTGGTTAGTACTTGGATCGGAGATAACAGGGAATACCAGGTGCACTAGGCTTTAGAAATCTTGTGATGCAGTGGTAATGTCAATATCTCTGGGCCAGAAAGTTAAGACCCAGGACGTGTCATTACACACCTGAACTGACTGATTCAGGGAGATGATGGTATATTCCTAATGTAACTGGACAAGTAAACCTGAACAACAAGGTAATGCCCTAGGGATGAGAGTTTGAATCCCACCATGACAAATGGTGAAATCTGAATTTAATAGAAAAAAGTCAATTTAGTGGTTATTGTAATGGCAATTAATTATTTAACCTCTATTGTACTAATCTCTTTTATCAAGCCTCATCTTTTCAAGAAGTCATTATAGCACATCAAGTTGACTGAACACAAATACCACTAATTTCACTGGCATTCTTGGGTAAGGAAGGCAAGGAAATCTGTCAGGATTTCCTTTTACAAATCGTTATTCCGTGACCCCTGCTTGAAACCATATCTTGCTATACAGTGGTGGTACTGCAACAAGTAAACAAAGAAGTAGTTTATTCTACGAATAAAAATGATCAACTACCTTCACATTTCTGTTCATCAGATTGGTCTTGGCAATTAGTCTCTCCATTACATCTGAAGACAGCATCAATACACTGCCCACTGGCACACTGGAACTGACTGTCTGAACATACTGGACAGTTCTGCTCATCACTTTGATCATCACATTCAGGATACCCATCACATCGCCAAGCCAAAGGAATACAATCTATCTCACCAGTAGCACAAGTGAAGTGATCTGGTGCACAAGTTGGTGGCTCTGAAAACAGACAAAGTTGGTGGCAAGCTTACAGGTTTAAGAGTGGCAAAAAAAAAGCAAATTGAGCAAAATTCAGCTTTTCTATTTCAATTTTTAACTAAACTGAGGACACAAACTGTCAGTGCACAATTCCACAGTTATCAAAATCCTCAATGATAACTGGTCTGGCATTTTCAAAGAAATGTATATCAACAGGATTGATATAAATCTAAAACAAAATGTCTCATCGCTTGGTTCTCAAATATTTTGTTGTTTGACTTTAAGCTTAGTCACTAGGGGAGCACACATTGCATAAAATCTTGAAATCAGGATTGAGAATGAACAGTTTTGCTCTTACCTCCACATGACAGTTCATCTTGCAACAGTACAAGGTGAACAGGACAGGAGCAGCGTGTAGTACCATCTCCCTTTACAATACATATATGGGAGCAGCCACCATTATCTTGGGCACAAGGATGTTCAGCTGTAACATCACAGGAACAGTAATTTCAATGCTACTAAAACTGAATATGCCAGTCACAAATTTAGCAAAGGAAGTATTGACAGTCTCAATTATTATTTTAGAAACAGATGCATTTAGAATTTTTAAAGGACCTCCTTCCCAACTTTGATAAAATGTTTTAAGCGACTGAACGAGGCTCCAAATGTAGATCATAAATTTACAAGGCAAGAATCTTTCCTGCATCATCCATGTTTGGCATGAACAAATGATTTTTTAAAAAACTGCTGTAAAATCTAATCACTATTTACATGCGCATGCTTATGCTTATATAATCAGAGCTGTTATCAATCAGTACATGCATGGGCATTGCACAGACACAAAAGGTAAACAGTAAGGGAATGGCATACAAAACACCCTGAAAGCTTGTGCATAACAGTGACACAGGAAAAATATGTTTAATTTTTTTAAAATCCTGTGTTTTCAAGTGGATGCAGGAAGGAACTGATTTGAGAGAGGTGATTTTATCTTTAAACTTATTGCACCTATTACTTTATTTGATAAATCTGACCTGGGGCTGACGGGCAGATTTTACTCTGCTTTGGCTTTATTTTGTTATGTAAGGAAGTTGTCCAATACCTATGGCTTTCATTTATCTCAGCAAACTGGATACACAATGATATTCACAGAGACAGATTAAACAGAACAAGTCTACAGAGTAATTATTACTACAAGCCTATGGAGTAATTATCTAATTAGGTATCAGGAATTAAAATATTTAAGTTTTAAACTGCCGTACTTTACAGAACCATAGGAAAATACAGTCAGTAGTTTTATTTCTAGTTTCTTCTCTTTCAAGATTTCTCAGACTTGACTGTTTTTTAATCACGTATTGACTAGATGTAGTTTTTACATTACTAACATACCAAATTCCTTTAGATCGAGTTCTTTCACAGCATGAATGTCACTCAGTTGTGCTATACGAGCTTGAATCTTAGTACGACCATTACCATTTGTCTTTTCAATTCTCTCAAGCATCTGTTGTTGTCTATCAATCCAATATAAGTGGTTACCAAATATAGTCAGACCTACAGGTTGAAGTATGTTGGCATCTTCCAAAACAATTCGATTTGCACCTAAAAGCAAATTTAGAAGATTTTATAAAATAATTCAATTTTTTGTACGCAATTCTACATGGTGGTGATGCTCAACAACAGCTGCTAGCCACATATGGCTAATTGGGAAATTAAATTTTGACTAATGGCATTAGAAGTGTTAGAGGTGGGTGGCATTACAACATTTAAAATACATTTGGACAGGTACATGGATAGGAGCAATTTAGAGACATATGGGCCAAATGCAGGCAAACAGGACTAGTTCAGTTTAGGAAACCTGGTCAGCATGGACGAGTTGGGTCGATGAGTGGGTTTCCGTGCTGTCCGACTCTCTCTCAATTGCAAGACGTACTTGCACATAGGTTTACTTTTTCATACATGTGTTGGCAACATATTGAGACAAAAAGCAGAGTGTGATTTTCTTCTTATTTCGATTGCTGATTAAGCTTCTGGGTCATCTATTCCAACTTGGTGTCCAATTTTGTGTAATAATACTCCTGTGGCACACCTTGAAACATTTCACTGACCCAAGGGTGAAATTAAATACAGATTGCTGTTGTTGCCTCTTTGGTTACTGACAATGGTAGATATTATTAATTAAATACTCAAGAAATTACATTTCTCCGTACTGAGAGACTTGTTTTCCTTTAGAACTACTGCATGTGGCAAAAATGGGGTCAGTGTAACCACTGAACAATTCCGCCATGTACACACATTTCCAAAATCTTGTTCATGTTCATTTCCAAATTAATTCTATGGACCACTAGTTGCTAATGTATCAAAATCACAAGGGCTTTCAACCACATTCCAAGTCAGTCGTCGTGAGTTTGAAATATTAACACTCTCGCTGTACACAGAAGCTGAGAGATCTGCTGAGTTTCTCCAGAAATTTCTTTACACATTTTTTCTGCTTTGATTCATTTACTCCTCACAAACAGCGGGAATCTTGCAAACACAACTATGTAACATTATCTTGCCAACCGTATAACCACAGAAATAGAAAGGATTTTCAACTAGATGGTGGCATCAGGGGATCAAATTTGGGAAGATGTGGTAAATTAAAGCGTTAATTCAAGACCAAAAGAGTGCAGTATTAATACAGGAAATGATAAACACACAGTGACAGGAAGGGACATACAATACAAATCTAAGAGTTGAACAATAGGTAAGACTAGAGTTTCCTAAGAAGTTTAAGGCTAAAGGTTCTGTACCTGAATGCTTATACTATTCAAAGAGAAACTGACGAACTGAGAGCACAATAGAAATAAATAAGAATGATCTGGTAGTCATTACTGAGGCTGAAGGATGATATGGATTGGGAAATTGAACTTAACCCTTGAACAGTACAGGAAGTTAGGAAGAGCACGGAGGGGTTGCTCTTATTAGTTAATAATGATATTAGTACAAAGAGAGGAATGACATATGTTCAGGAGACCAAAATGTGGAAATAGTTTTCATAGAGATAACAGATGTGTGAGAAATTTAGTGCGCGCAGTTCTGGTCACCGTAGTTCAAGGAGGATGAGATTGCACTAGGGGTTGTGAAAGAAATTAACGAGGATGTTGCTGGGGTCAAGTGATTCAGCTAGGAAAAGAAACCAGAAAGGCTGGAGTGGTTTTCCTCAGAGTAGAGGAGGCCAACAGGGGATCTAATTGAGATGTACAAAGTTTTGAGGGGCACAGACAGGGTACAGAAGGAAAACATTTTCCACTTAGTAGATGGATAAGTAAGCAGGGTCACAACTTTAAGGCAGGGAGCAGGAGATTTAGAGGGGATCGAGAATTTCTTTTCTCTTCTGAGGATTCTGGTATTCAGAACTCACTGCCTGAACGGTTGTTAGAAGCAAGAACCCTCGAGAAAATTAAAAACTATTTTGATGAGCACCTGAGATAACAAGATGTAGAAATGGATGAACACAGCAGGCCAGGCAGCAGAGGAGCAGGAAAGCTGATGTTGAGAGTCCGGACCCTTCTTCAGAGAGGACCTGAAACGTCAGCTTTCTTGGTACTCTGGTGCGGCCTGGCCTGCTGGATTCACCCAGTTCTACACCTTGTTATCTCAGATTTTCCAGCATCAGCAGTTCCCACTATGTCTCTTGATGAGCACTTGAAATGGCTATGGTCCAAATGGTGGAAAATAGGATGAGAATAAATGGATGTTTGATGTTTGAGGACACTAAGAGCTGAAGATCTATCTGACAAAATAAAAGGCAAGATATCATTTGATGGGGTGGTGCACAGGTCCCTTAATAGTAACAACATAGTACAGTAGAGCATAAGGGAAGAAATAATAAGAACTTATCAGAAAGGCATTGTAATCATGGGCGATATTAATTACATATTGACTGGAGAAGTTAGAACATTTTCAAAGTAATTTCTTTTAACACGTTCTGAAGCTGACCAGAGAACAGTCAAGACAAAACCTGGTATGGTGTAATGAAGCAGGACTAATCATCTCAAGGTGAAGGTGCTCCTACGTAGCAGGGACATCATTAAATGTTACATTCATTTTGAGGAAGAGAGTAATAGTTTTGAGATTTTTTGTTAAAATTGAAATGAGAGAAACTGACGGTTTGAACACAGAGCTGGTTAAAGTGAATTGGCAAATTAGCGAAGAGGATACATCAACAGAAAAGCAATGGCAGACATTTAAAAGGAGATATTGCAGAATACAACACAGAACAGATACCTTCCAGCGAGTAAGAAAAATTCCAATGAACCGACACACCATCTGCGGTTAACTTGAAAAGTTATGTGGTATCAAATTAAAGGAAAAGCATGCAATTGTGACTGGGTGACAAGTCAGAAGTTTGGACAAATTGTTTAAAAAAATGGAAATAATGACCAAACATTAATAAAGATTTAAAGTTAAAATATGAGAAAAGGCTAGCCAAAAATATAACAGACAGTAAGCGTTTATAGAAATAATTAATAAAAAGATGTAACTGGGAAATAATAACAGAGAACAAAGAAATAGCAGATGAATTGAACAGATATTATGCATCAGTCTACAATACATGTGACTACAATAAACATTCTAGAAGTAGCGATAAATCAGAAAAATGGAACAGAGGGAGGAACTCTGGAAAATCATAACATCTATCAAAGGGAAAGTATCAGACATTAGTATTAAAAGATGTTACAACAGGGTACTTAGATAACTTCAAGGTCACCAGACAAAGTTAGAATAGTTTTGTGAAAGCAAAGTCACGTTTGATTAACCTGTTTGAGCTCCACGTGGGGGTAGCACATACAGTGGGTAAAGGGGAACCAGTGAATACAGAGTATGTAGATTTGGAGTAACCATGCTGGCATGGTCAGAAGACTGGCTGGTTAACAGAAAGCAGAGAGAAGGCACAAGTCCTTTTTAGTTTGCTAAAATGTAGTGAGTGATCTGCCACATGAATTGGTGCTGGGATCTCAACTGTTTACAGTTGATGTAAATGCCTTGAGTGAAGGGATAGAAGGTGTGGCTGCCAAATTAGTCAACTACACAGGGTTAAAGTAGGAAAGTAAGGTGTGAAGACAACAGTGGAGGCTATGAATAATTACAGGTAGTTAAGTGAGTGGGTAAATGGAGCTGTGAAGTTGTCCATTTTGACTGAAAGAATAAAAACCTCTAAATGGTGCAAGATTGCAGAGCTTTATGATACAGAGGAATTGGGATAACCATATACAAGAATTGCAAAAAGATTGTTCTACTTGTATAACAATTCATTAGGAAAGCCAATAGAATCTAGTCATTGATTGTAAAGGGAACTGAATACAAAAGTGGGGAGGTCATGCTTCAGTCATACAGGACAATGGTGAGATAGCATCCAAAATGCTGTTCACAGTACTTGTCACATTATTTGAGGAATAGTTGAAGACATTTCAGAGAAGGTTCATCAGACTAATACCTGGAATTAGTCACATATTGAGAGGTGTCTTATGATAAAAGCTTGGGCAGACTAAGTTTATATCTTTGGAATGAAGAAGATTTGCAAGCTACTTGCTTGAAACAAATGAGGCCCTGAACTGTCCTGCTAGGATAGATGTTGATAGGATGTTTCTTTTTAGGACAAAAACTAGAATGATAGGTCACCCATTTAAAATAGAGAACAGCTGAAATTATTTCTCTTAGAAGATGTTTAGATCTCTCTTTTAAATAAGAGGTGGTGGAAGCAAAGCTTTGAATATTTTATGACAGAGGTAGATTGCAATCAACTCTTGATAAACTATTTAAATTTGAGGTTACAATCAGATCAGTCAGGATTTTATTGAATGGCGATACGTTCTGGAGTGGCTAAACAGCCCTCATCGTTTCCTATCTAGTATATTCATGTAATTTTACAACATTAGTCTGATTAGTTTGTAAAGACCAGAGATCAGCAATCCTTTTCCTGTGTCTGATAGAATCATTAAACTGGTAGGGAAGAATATTACATTGCAAAACAAAATGAAAGTTACCTACCCAATTGTTAAATACTTCTAATCAATGAAAATTTGAAATGGTGCAATATCCCTGTGTGCCAAAATGCTGAAGTGTTTTGCTGTGAAAGAACAACAATAATCCACGGCGTGAAGAGTAATACAACTAGAAGGCTAGGAAGAGAGTCCTGCAGTTAGGGAAAATGTAACTTGCGAAATATTTGGAGGGAAGAATAAAATGTAAAACATTTCAAATAATAATACTGATTATATGGGTCATTGTGTAATCAAATTATTCTGTTCATTCAGAAATAAAGACTTGATGCTTACAAAAACAGCACTTCTCATACATATTTAAAATAATGCATTTTTTCCTTCACTTTCTCCTCCTTTCTCTTTCGTAGAAGTCCTTTGAAAAAATTATTTTCCTCTCTTTACCTGATAAGTCACTGCTCTCTATGCGGCGCAGATCAGAGTCAGCCCAGAACAGTTTGCCAAGCTTGTTGTCGATAGCAAGTGCAACTGGTTTACTAAGTCCACTAAGGAAGAGAACTTCACGCTCTGTACCATCCAATGCAGCTCGCTCTATTCTTGGTGATCTGTCTTGAAGGTTAGTGAAATACATATATCTATCAGTTTGAGAGAGGGGAAAATAAAGGGAAAGCAATTATTTAACAAACTTCTCCAAGTTGCCCCTGGCAAAAGCTTTAATAATAACAATGTCTGTAGGTCAAGTGTCAAATTTTAGTTTTACCCCCTCTCTGGGTTTACGATGATTGCCCTTGGCCTATCTTGTTCGCCTCTCAAAACCACACCAATTGGTTTGCCATCTAGCCGTGTTATGTTTATTACATTAGTCGCCTCACAAGTCCAAAAGATGTAACGACTGTAGATATCAATGCTGAGGTCATAGGGCTGCATATCCAAATTTTGGTTGGGAATTACACTGGTTACAACAGTAAAACTCTGCAATAGAAGTAGAAAACTAAAACAATGAAAGAAACAACATGCAGAAATAAAACAAATTGACAATTACTGTAGTATCGTTTTAGAAGAGTTGGATTATATTATGAATAGTTTCAGAGATTAGCACATTAAGGAACCAATTAGAGGACGTGCTATTTTAGATCTCGTATTACATACTGAGAAAAGGGTGATTAACAATATTGTTGCAAATGAAACTGTAGGGATGAGTGACCAAAACATGGTAGGGATTTTACATATGTTTGGAAGTGAGAATAACAATCTGAAGCGAGGGTGTTAAATTTGAATAAGGTGAATTACAAAGGCATAAAGCACAAAACGGCTGAAGTGGATTGAGAAAATACATTAAACACCGTCCACTGACTCTCTATGGTCATTCGTTTTTAAAGAACTATTATGAGATACAGCAACTATACTTTCAAGGTGCAAAAACTCAAAACAGTCACTCACTGCGGCTAAGAAGGGAAGTTCAAGGTTGTACAAGAGTAGGAGAAAACACCTGTAACATTGCCAGAAACATCAGTAAAACTGAGAATTGGAGGACTTTTTGAACACGTAAAGGAAAATCAGGAAAATAATAAGAGAAAACAGAACACGAGTCTGACGACAGAGAAACAAAAACGCATTGAACAGTTTTGACAGGCATATGAAAGGGAAACATTTAGCTAAAATGAAGTCTTTTTATTTCTGAATGAACAGAACAGTTTGATTTCTTGGTGATCTGTCTTGAAGGTTAGTGAAATACACATATCTATCAGTTTGAGGGAGGGGTAAAATAAAGGGAAAGCAATTATTTAACAAACTTCTCAAAGTTGCCCCTGGCAAAAGCTTTAATAATAACAATGTCTGTAGGTCAAGTGTCAAATGTTAGTTTTACCCCCTCTCTGGGTTTACAATGATTGGCCTTGGCCTATCTTGTTCTCCTCTCAAACTAAGAGTGGGGATAAAACTAAACCAATTTGGCCCCATCACAAGCACACTGACCGATGGGATCTGAGCAGTTCACGTGTAAATGAACTTCAGAGCAAGTGATGGATGTGGACACTAGTTAAGTACATGAACAGGAAATGTTTGGAGTTATATGGGCCAAGTGCAGATAAGGGGGACTAGTTTAGTTTGGGATTATGGTTGGCATGGACCGGTTGGGCCGAATCATCTGTTTCTGTGCTGAATGACTGAGAATTGGTAGAGGAACTACTTTCTAAATAATTACTTTGTCTGTTCTCATAGAGAAATATACAAGAAATCACACAGAACTGGAGATCCAAGTGGCTAGGGAGAATGATAAATTAAAAGGAAATTACTACGTGCAAGAAAATTGAATTGGAGAAATTGAGAGAGCTGGAAGTTAATACACCCCAAGACCTAAAGTTCTTCATTCTAGAGCATTGAGCATGTGGCTGTCGAGATAGTCAATGCATTGATGATTATCGCCCAAAATTCTATGCATTCTAGAATGATTCCTGTGGATTGGAAGATGATGTCACCCCACGATTTAAGGGAACGAGAGAAAATGGAACTACAGCTTGCTTAGCTGTACACCAGTAGTAGGGAAAAGTTAGAATCTATAATAACAGATCTGATAAAGATCACAGAACAGATACTTGAATAACAATGATCTGATTGAGCAGAGTCAGCGTGGATTAGCGAAAGGGAAACTGTGTTAGATGAACTTGGGAGTTGTTTTGAAGATATTAGTAACAAAAGGCTTTTGACCAAGATCCCCACAGGAAGCTGGTTAGAAAAACCGAAGTATATGGGATAGGGTGTGTTGTACTGGCATGGACTATTGACTAGAAAACAGACAAAAAAAAAAGAGTTGGAGTAAGTGAGTCATTCTTCAGTTGGTAGATTGCAGTGGTACAAGGCGGCAATTCACCACCACCTTTTCAAGGGCAACTAGGAATAGGTAATAAATGCTGCCCAGCCAGTGAACCAAAATCTCACAACTGAATAAAGAGCTGAGACTGGTGGAGTACCACAAAGATCAGTACTTGAGTCCCTAATTGTTCATGATACATATCAATGATTAGGAGGTGAGGATGAAACATCATAATTTCCAAATTTTCAGGTGATGCAAAGCCAAGTAGGAATGTGCACCATCAGGAAGACAAAGTAGCTTCAGGAAAATTTGGACAGGCTTTGTGAATGGGCAAACAGAACATAATGTGGAAAAATGAAGATTATTATTATCAACAACAACATCAAATACAGAATTTGCAGGAAAAGCTCAGGATATCTAGGAACATTTGTGAAGAAAAGAAAAATCAGTTAACGTTTCAGGGCTGGTGACACTTCCTCAGAACTGGACCCGAAACATTAACTCTTGACTTTTCCTTCACAGATGCTGCCAGACCTGCTGAGTTTTTCCAGCAAATTCTGTTTTTGTTCCTGATTTACAGCATCCACAGTTCTTTCAGTTTTTATTTTGACAGATTATTAACATCAGTAGAAGAAACAGACGTGCAGAGTATTTTTTAAAAAGGTAAGAGGCCGGAAAGCGTAGGTATAGGTTTTTCTGTTGTCAAGTCTTTGAAGGCCAACGTGCAGGTACCGCAAGCCATTAGGAACGTTATAGATTGTTAACCTTTATTACAAGTGGATGAGAGTCCAGAAATAGTGATAGTTTGCTTTGGTTGTGTTGGAGCTTGGTTAGAATGCACCTGGGAGACAGTGTGCGGTTTTGATCTCATCTCGAGATAGAGGTAGTTTAATGAAGGTGACCAGATCTGTTCCCAGATAGTGGAACTGTCCTATGAAGACAGTTTGGGGAAACTAAGCCTGTATTCTCTAACATTTTGAAGAATGAGAAGTGATCTCATTGAAATTTACAAAATATTGAAAAAGAGAGACAAACGGGGCTGATGCAGGGAACCCGTTTCACTGATCAAGGAGCTTATAACCAGTGAGAGCAACTTAAAAGGTGAGGCCACCTAAATTTTCCTCATTCCAGACTTGCTTTCACTCAGTTGTGAACTGCTGGAATTCTCTACCAGACAGCTGTAGCAGCTCCATCTCAGAATATGGTTAAGGCAGGGAGTTGATAGATTTCTGATTTCCAATGGTGTACTGAATTATGGAGACTGGATGGGATGGGTAGGAGGCAGTGAAGTGTTGATTATCCATGGTCATATTGAATGACAGGTCAAGGTGAATGGCAAACTCCTGTCTCTACATTCCTAACATAGCTAGGTTACCTTGATGAGAGTTAAAATGAGCAACATTATTGCAAGAATTTGACGCAAATGTAAATCAAGATGATTTAATGCATTCTTTTCACCAGTGCTCTCAGCATCTATAATGTATTTACAAAACATATGAGCATGCTCGAGAGTATTGTTAAATAGACAGAAATAACTATTACGTATTCTTAAAAGAGAACTCAGAATAAATCCTGACAGGGAATTAGAGAATGAAGTAAACACTTGTTCGAAAGGAGGAGAAAATGTGCGCGGTTCAAGGCACAAGTATTTTTGTCTCAAACACCCGTGTGAATACAAACCTGGGTCCCATCCTCCTGTGCTCGCCTTATTACATTTTGACGAGAATCAATCCAATACAGATGTTTATCGACGGGATCATAATCAATGGCCCTTACGTTCCTCAGACTGTGAATGGGAAGAATGATGTCTGGGCTCTGTTGTTCATCAATAACCATCCGGTTAATTGCATTCTTTTGACTGAAGAGCAGAAATGAAGTTGGAGCTGCAAAATGATGATATTGCCTTGTCAATCTGAACTGGCTGAGAAAAGTCAAACACTTGAACAAAATATGGAATTCAAATATATGAAAAATGTTCCCCATATATATGAAGCAATTTTTCTTTTTACATAACAGGTTTAGTTCTAAAACCAGATTATATCCAAAAGGCAGCATGTAATTTAGTAATGCACCTAGACATAAGAAAAGTCCTTTTACAATCATTGCTTTGATCGCTGTGCAAATAAATAATGCAATTTATAACATTGTGAGAAATATTTTAACCATATGCAAAATAAAAACATTTAAAAATGCAATCACTGCCACAGATGACAAAAGCCCGATGTCACACTTTTAAATTCAGGTTTCCATCATTCTTACTTATCGCTCTACAGGACCATGCGTTGCCAGTGTTACTGTGAGACAGCAGTATGCTAAGACAAGAAATTCAGTGCTATTGCCTCCCTCTCCCTCGCTGCTTTAGTATTTCATTACAGAATGCCACGTTGCCAACTTCTGAAAACACACGCCTTATAAATAAACGGCAAAATAAGGTACTGTGATATTCCTTACGGCTGCAGGTTTTGTTGTCCATATTCAAGTAGTAGTGAGCAGGGCATCCACAAACATAGCCAACGGTTGGCATAGCCAAACACAAATGAGAACAATGTCCATTGCTTGAAGCACACTCATTCCAACCACCTTGCCTTGAGGAATGAAATACCAGTATGTCCATGACATAATCTAAGTGGCCTTGAATGATGGTGCGATTCTGGCCACTTGTTTTGTTGGCTCGTTCAATGCTACGGCGGCTCCAGTCTGTCCAGTAAATATAGTCTTGATACTGCGTTAAACCAAATGGATGAGGCAAATCGTCTGCAATAACTTCACGGTCCAGACCTACAAAACAACCAGTTAATATTGCTGCAGGAAATTTGTTTCTCAGATCAAACATTTTGATGCATAATTGCTCATTTTCAAAGTGTTATCAATTAAACCAAACCACAAGTACACCAACAGCAGCTGTGCACTGCCCAAAATTTAAAGACACTTTCCTCGAAACCTTCTCCAATACAACCATGAAAGATACAGAATAAAATCAACATTAAACCAAAGAAAGTCAGCTCTTGCCTGCAAATTTAAATACAATTACAAACCTACCCAACATATTGGAGGATTCAATTAGACTCGTATCTAAATCTGTCCAATAAAGCCTTTGCTCTGCATAGTCAATAGTTAGTCCATTTGCTCGTCCAACATTTGGCACCAAAGTGATACGCCCTGTTCCATCCATGGCAGCCCTATCTATCTTTGGCTTGCCACCCCATTCAGTCCAGTACATGAACCTAAGAAAATACATACAAGTTAATGGTGCAATTATAAGCACATTCAGCCAAACACTTACTTCAATAAATGAGAAAGACATTTTACAATAATTTAGGACAATGGAAGAAATTTGCTTTACAATGTAAAATGATGCTACTGAGGCTCAGTGGTGATCTTATCCGTTGCCACATTATTGGAAGAAAACTCAGCTTTCTTCTCCTGCCAAGGAAAGCAGGAAAATCATTTAGAAATCTAAGTAATGGCAATTGAGTCAACCTTGCCCACTTTAGTCTTCATACTATGAGCCAGGTAACGTTATGGGAGCAAGTCACCAGTACGATCTGGAAGGATATGGGAAAATTAACCTAAAGAATATTCAGAACTTCCTGTTACTTGCTGTCCCTTACACCTATGAATTCTTGCGAATTTGAGGAGACTTCTCAGACATGAGATAAAGTAAAGGTAGATCCTGAGCAAGGCTGGCCTCACTGGCAGGTGACAACCCAGAGCACGGACATCAGGGCTTGGAACATATCTTGCCATGACATAACAATGCAGGGCCACTTGATACTGCTGTAGACCTAAAGCTTTTTGATTAAAGACCTTTGAATGAAGTAATATTCTTAATTGTATAGGTCCTAAAAATATCCTTTCCATGGAGAACTTTTCCATTAAATGTAGTAAAATACAGATATGAACTCCTCGATTACTAACCAATTTGAGAAGGCTATCTTGAACCAGAAAAACTCTGGAATTACTGCATCATATAGTAACTAAGTACATCAACAGATCTCACACCAGCAATAACTGGAAACTTTCTGTATTTACCAGTGTGTGACTAAAGCAATCAAATATAATTTAGGCCTTATAAAGTTCATTTCTTCATCTGAAATAGTTGATGTTTCATTTCCAAATAATAAACTGATTCCAAAATTGTTGCTCCATGTAAAAACACTTTGGGAAATGCTATTCAACAATTTCTGGGAGAAGAATTTTGGACATTTTTGCCAAACACAATTTTAAAACAAAAACCAGAAATATGTCAGAGATAATGGGAACAGCAGATGCTGGAGAATCCAATATAACAAAGTGTGGAGCTGGATGAACACAGCAGGCCAAGCAGCATCTTAGGAGCACAAAAGCTGACGTTTCGGGCCTAGACCCTTCACCAGAAAAACTCTGAAATAAATAGGGGGTGGGGGGGAGGCGGACCGAAGATGGACAGAGGAGAAGATAGGTGCAGAGGAGAGTATGGGTGGGGAGGTAGGGAGGGGATAGGTCAGTCCAGGGAGGACAGACAGGTCAAGGGGGCGGAATGAGGTTAGTAGGTAGGAAATGGAGGTGCGGCTTGAGGTGGGATGAGGGGATAGGTGAGATGAAGAACAAGTTAGGGAGGCTGGGACGAGCTGGGCTGGTTTTGGGATGCAGTGGGGGGAGGGGAGATTTTGAAGCCGATGAAATCCACATTGATACAATTGGGCTGCAGGGTTCCCAAGTGGAATATGAGTTGTTGTTCCTGCAACCTACGGGTGGCATCATTACGGCACTGCAGGAGGCCCAGGATAGACAGGTCATCTAAAGAATGGGAGCGGGAGTTGAAATGGTTCGCGACTGGGAGGTGCAGTTGTTTATTGTGAACCGAGCATAGGTGTTCTACAAAGTAATCCCCAAGCCTCTGCTTGGTTTCTCCAATGTAGAGGTAGCCACAACAGTTGCAGTATACCACATTGGCTGTTGTGCAGGTGAAGATCTGCTTGATGTGGAAAGCCAACTTGGGGCCTGGGATGGGGGTGACGGAGGTGGGGGGGGGGCAAGTGTAGCACTTCCTGCAGTTGCAGGGCAAAGTGCTGGGTGTGGCGGGGTTGGTGGGGAGCGTGGAGCAGACATGGGAGTCACGGAGAAAGTGATCTCTCCGGAAGGCAGACAAGGGTGGGGACGGAGAAGTGTCTTTGCTGGTGGGGTTGGATAGTAGATGGCGGAACCGACGGAGGATGATGTGTTGTATCCGGAGGTTGGTGGAGTGGTATGAGGACTAGGGGGATTCTCTTTGGGCGGTTATTGTGGGGGCACTCTGCTTTTCAGTGACTCACCCTTCAGCAGGATCCAGTGCCAAAGCTCTGGGGCTGTCCAGATCTTTCCACACCAATACTTGTCTGTGCTGTCCATCCAGCCTTGCGACTTCAATCCGATTGGTTCCAGTATCAGCCCAGTACAAGTTTTTCCCCAGCCAATCTACTGCCATTCCTTCTGGGTAATCAAGACCAAACTCTACAACATGTTCCAGAGAACTGCCATTCATGAAAGCCCTGCTAATGGTCTGTAAAGTAAAATAGCAGTGTACTATATGTGAGATTAACCATAGTCAGGATCGGAAAAAAAATGATGAGCTTGTTTATCTTTGTTATGTGTATCTTAATAGTTATAGTGTGGTAATGACAGTCATTCCAAAAATTACTTGCAAAACTACTTTGATCCAAAAACAAATGCTGACTTTTAAAAACATCTACTGATGTGAATTAAGGAAAATTGGAAATATAACAAGTGAATGGTATTGGCCTCTAGTTTTCCTATCTTCAGGACAATTTATTTTCGGTCTGAATCAGTTAGCCAGCAAAGGTTGAGGACATGTTTAAATGATCTGTGTTCGCATTACAGCAAGGTTCACAATCTGCTAACTTGTAAAAGTAATTAGAAAAATATACTTAAGAAATGTTTCAAACTATACCAATAAATTGCTGGGTCCACAGTCTTTAATGTTAGCATTTCTTGATGAAAAATTGTTGCATTATATTGTAAATAAATTGAACATTTAATAAAGGTAGCTTTCCATTCCCCTTCTAGATCTAAGTAATAACTATTCTTTTTTAAAAAAGTACACAAACATTCAAGTATATTTTCCAGAATCATGCTTTTCTTTCTCTACATGATAGAAGTACAGGTTATTTTTATACCGAGACTGCAATTACTATTCTAGCAGAATCCTGCGGGAGCCTATTAGCCCTGGCAGCTCAGAGACACACACAGATACCACAGAAACAGCAGCAACAGCAAGGCTTTATATACCTTCAGGCTAATATCCGTCCAGTAAATCCGGTTGTCAGTCACATCGAAATCCAGAGCAGAAGCTTCCTTTACCCCAGTCAGTGGAATAGCCACATTGTTATTGTTTGTTTCGAGCGAAATCCTTCTGATGTCAGCTCTCCGAGAGAAGAGGAGGAAAGCTTCAGGTACTATACAGGTTTTCATATCTCTAATAAGCTCCAAACCTATTGGACAGGCACATCGCACACCCTGAGGTCTGTACAAGCACAAGTGGCTGCATCCACCATTATCTTCTGCACATGGGTTGGTACCTGAAAAATATTAAAACAACCTACTTTACCTGTAAACATGATGGTGTTACAATAAAAGGAGTGACTGTGAATAAATATTCAGAAAAACAAAATTTCAAATTGGTATAGTTACTATTTACTGAAATAAATAACTACTTTTACTGATTAAAAAATTAATACACTTATGACTGTATTTTTCACAACTACCTAAGTCTTAGCCTACAAAATGCAACATGTGAAAGCAGTTTTCACAGAAAATCCACAATAACTAATGTACTTATTTTTAAGCCATTTTTTGGATTAAAATGGAACCTTTCCTAAATTGCACCTTGGATCAATACTCAAAGTGAGAACAAATGGTTCTTACTTTTCAATATCTCTCTCAAGTCCACTTATTTCCCAACAGCACACAGTTAAGACTGGGCTGTTAACAGAAGTTTTCCCTGATAACTTATGCTTCTTGATAGCAACAGGAACTTTATTCAATTCCCCACTTCCAGCTCAGAAAAACCAAAAATTGACAGAATCCTGTTTTCAAAATAAAGAGATAGGATTGGCTACTAACATTTTTACTTACCCAAGATCTGATGAACATTTGTGGCCTTTAAGCCCATCAAATCAGGCAACTGGTCAATGATTATCTCTCTCTCAGCAGATCTTTTGTCAACACGTTCAATGCTACGGCGCTGCCAGTCTGTCCAATAAACATAATTGCCCAACAGAGTAAAACCAAAGATGTGTGGTAATTTATCCTCAACAAGGACCCGCCTACCAGTGCCATCACAGTTCATGACCTGTTTTGTACAAAAAAAAGAAAATCTACATTCAACACTAAACACAAACACTTAACTATAAGATTTCAGGGAAAGTCTCTGAAAGACATTTGCTGAGTTTTGCAAATATAGTTCTTTCTTGCAATTATCTTGTACCAGAACAACTTTCACGAATGATCTAAGTATGACTGGAAAGATTGAGTGTTTCCTCTACACTAGATTGAAGAATGCTTGAGACCTTACCAACTATGTTTAAAGAATGAGCCTTTAGATAGTAAAACAAAATCTCAAGGGGAGTAATCTTAATAATTATCATAGATTACCATCAGACATGTCAAACAGATGAAAATTAGGAAAGTTGACCTCTAAGGCTCAAACAGGAAGACTGGGTTCATGATTGAATAGAACATAAGAGCACAGAATCTATACAATGTGGATACAGGACATTTAGCCCAATAAGTCCATACCATACCTCCAAAGAACATCCCACCCAGACCCATCCTCCCCACCCTATCCCTGTAACCCGGCATTTCCCATGGCTATGGCACTTAACCTACACATTTCCTGAACAGTATGGGTAATTTACTATGGCCAGTCCACCTGACCTGCACATCTTTGCATTATGGCAGGAAACCGGAGCACCAGGTGGAAACCCACACAGGGACAGAGAGATCATGCAAACTCCACACGGACAGTCTCCTAAGGGTGGAATCAAATCCTGGTTCGTGATGCTGTGAGGCACCAGTGCTAACCATGGAGCCACTCTGCCGACTGTGATCTAGGAGCACAAGCGTAATATTGTGCATCAGTTTTACAGATCAATGTGCAATAGAATGGACGGATATAGAATCATTACAATAGTCAATGATGCAAAAAGATTCAGTTTCAAAAATAATCAGGACTCAAAATTATTAGGCCCTGACAGTGAGCACCTTACGCTATTTAAAGAAATCAGCAAATATTGAGAGAGACATATGTTGTATCATGTTATGTTCTACCATATAGATAGCACAGCCCCCTTGTTCAAGCTAAATTACGTCACTATCAATCATTTAAAATAGAATAAAATCAACTGTTAATAGTTTTAGAATCTATAATAATATCAGTTGGTAAGCAGTGATCAAAGTCCAAAATGGATTCATCAAAAGTCTGGTCAGGTACAGTAAATTTGGAATTTTCTTTTGAAGACATGACTAATTGGATAGATAAAGAGAATTCAGTAGATATTGGTGTATGTGGAATTTCAGAAGACAAGTGCTACCAAGTCCCAGAAGAGGAGTGTTAGAAAAGTTAGGCACAAGTTTCAAAATTTAGAATTTCTTTTCCCCCCACAAAAAGGCTTGAATATAGATTTCAACAAGTACTTCAGCAAAAACTCCAAGAGCAGCTAGCTTTTTTGGTTCATGGGCAGAAAAGAATTATTTAAAGAGCAGGAAAGGCAGTTATTTTTACACATATTCCAAACAATAGTGAGTGAGCTAAAAATGTCTTGACTACCCAGACGCGCGCGCACATACACCCTACACACTCTCTCTCCCTCTTCCCACCCCACACATGTAAATCATTGGCATGAATTTGTACTTGCAGATACATTCTGTCTTATTCAAAAAGAATATATTTATAGACAGTCAGTCAGTCAATGTGGCGTTTTATAAATTCCTACTTTAGAAATAAAACTCGTCCAAATTCAAACCAAAACACAAATAGATTCCAAACAAAGCCTCACACCTAACATGCATTATCTGACCGAAAATGTCATTGTTTCTTTACACTGATAAAACCTTTCGTTCTCTCAGGTCAGTGACTTGAAAGAAATTCAGGGATTTACATATACATGTCAATCAATTTAAAAACTTCTAATTGTTTGAAGATTTAACAGAATCTTAGGTGTGTTTAATACATCCTCTTCAGTTGTGTGACCCTTTGATGATTTACTTACAAACTGAGAGTCTGATGCCACCTCTCTAACACCTGACGGAGGAGCAAGACTCTGAAAGCTTGTGTTTTCAAATAAACCTGGTGTCGTGCGATTTCGGACCTTCTCTGGAAGGCACCTTGCTGAATTCAAAGCTTTTCAATCTATAATAGTTTTGAAGCAAGACTTTGGAAAAATCAGGACAAGATATCTATGAGGTTTGAGGCAGGATGTAGTTTTATGAGAATCTGAAGTGGGCTCATATACACTATAATAAGATAACAAGGTGTAGAGCTGGATGAACACAGCAGGCCAAGCAGCATCAGAGGAGCAGGAAAGCTGCTGTTTTGGGCCTATACCCTACTTCAGAAAGGGTCTAGGCCCAAAACGTCAGCTTTCCTGCTCCTCTGATGCTGCTTGGCCTGCTGTGTTCATCCAGCTCCAAACCTTGTTATCTCAGATTCTCCAGCATCTGCTGGTCCTACGACCTCATATATGCTATTTTTAAATTTGAAATGCACTATTCTCTCTTTACACCCTTTTGTTCCGTACAGTTTTCATACCGAGAGATGAAACCATGTACAATTAAAATAAACACTGGGCGGAACGGTTAAATCTGCTTCTCTCCACAGATGCTGCTAGACCTTTTATAGGGCATTCAGAATAAATATGATAAAAGGTCGAATCAACCCTAGATAGTTTAGGAGACTAATCTCAATTGTCTAAAGATCCCAACAAGATATCTATAGCCTCCTCCCGCTTAAGCTGTCCCTTGGGATCAAGGATAATTTACTGACACTCTTATCAGATTGGCCTCATTAGCTATTTCGGAGCAAATGTGTGAACTGCAAGATCTGTCACATGTGGGGCAAGTGTTACCTGAAGCATTGGGGAAATAAGGTGTTTGGAAGTTTGTACGCTCTGTGATGCCTGGACTCAACTTGCGTGAACCCGAAGTCTCCCAATATGTTTGGTGCCTTTGTAATGTTCTTTCCAGCAAGCTTGGACTGCCACCCCCGATTTGGCTCTCAGCAGGATGGGCAATCAGGTATTTTACCAACAAGTCATCTTGACAGCACTGAGGAAACCATGCATGTTGGCATGGCCTGTGTGCTGTTGGATTTCTCACGCTGTTTCTACCTGCCATTTGTTCTTCACGTTACAGGTTTTCCCCTGTAGAGTAATACTTGTAAGACTGCTGTTTTTCTCAAGTATAACAAATCTGTCCAGTAGTACAGTTTAACAAGAAAAACCAAAGAAGTAGAAAACTGCTAGACAGCAAGGAAAGGCAGATTTCAGATTTATAGACTTTGATGCGACTGGAAAAGCACTGAAAATGGAAAAGTCAAGGAGTTACCAAGGAGTCCACTTTATTTCCTCACTACTTAAAGATACAGAAATTCAGGATTTAGTAAACAATGAATTTTTGGAATATGTAAAGTTGGTGGAATGCACAGCCATAATTTAATAAAGATAATGCATGACAACACATTCTGTGAGAAGAAAACAAGGAACAGGAATGTACACTTGAAGATGACAGTGAAAAACATCCAAAGATTCATTTCACATCTGCCGGAAAATGACAGCATTGATAAGTAAAGGCAACAAAAACATTAATAGAATTCTGGTTTTACAAACAGCTACAGCCATAATAATGGATTTAAATAAAATGTACTTTTGACGGACTGTAATCAATGTGCAATCCTGGGTACCTAATTACAGAAACTGCATGAAAGCTGCAATAGACTCTGCAAAGTAGAATTGCGGAAGGTGAGAATCCATAGAGAACTATTTCCACTGGTGTGGAGGAAGCAAGGAAGTATAAAAGAGAGTTTTAAAAGATGATATTGATGAAATCAGTCAGGGAAAAAAATATTTCTCAGGTGACTAGGATTCATCAATGCAAAGTTAAGAGAACAAGGCTAAAAATTACTGAAGCATATTTACACAGGACTGTTGAACCATTGCATGCTTGAGTGGCTAAGGCAGGGACCATTGCAATCAACGGTGGTTTCATGGTCGACATTACAAGACTACCTTTCAATTCCAGATTGCAGCTACCAGTTGCAGCTCACACCCCAGAAAACTAGCCTGGGTCTCTGATTACTGGCCGAATGGTATTATCAACTACTCCACTTTCTCCCCCACCACCTTGTTCTGCATACAATAAGAACGAGGTGAAGACAAAGTTGTCAGAATTGAGCTCAACATGATACTGGATTGGCAATCTCTCTGATAAGCAGGAACGGTTGATGTGGGAAACTAACATTACAGCAAAACAATTTAGTGGAATGGTTAACATGTAAAGTTACAAAAAACAGAAGTTGCTGGTAAAGCTCAGGTCTGGCAACATCTGTGAAGAAAAAAGTCAGAGTTTACGTTTCAGGTCTGGTGACCCTTCCTCATAACGCTCTTCACAGATGCTGCCAGACCTGCTGAGCTTTTCCAGCAACTTCTGTCTTTGCTCCTGATTTATAACATCTGTAGTTTTTTTTCGGTTTTTAACATGTCAGTTAGGCCAACTTGAACCAGTTGGCAATTATACACTTAAGAACTGTATTGGAATTAAGTGTTGTCAACCAACAAGTCTCCCGAGTCCTCACTTACCACTGTAGCTGCCATTTCAAACAAAATATAATTAAGCAAATCAGATTTTCTCATTAAATCCAATGTAAAAGCTCTAGTTCAGTTTTACAGGACATTTCATGTTAGAATAGAACATCAAACATTCTATACTGTAAAGTGAAATAACTTACATTGCTAAATTCCTACAGTTGAATTTAAGCAACTTTTAAACTAAAATGTAATAATAGTTGCTAACTCTACTTACGTTGAGTCACTCCCTCCCCTGAGCCATGACACACACATCCCAGACTAACTTTCCAGTCACCATCTCCTTCTCCTGAACCTAGAAAACAGCACTGTCAACCAGTGGGAGGTTTGCCAGTCATTGGGAGGGTCAGCGAGAAAGAAAGGGTGAGCACTGATCGAGTGTGTCACGGAGCAAGAGAGGCTACTTAAAATTGTTGTAGACTGGGTTATCTAAGACCTGGCATGAAATGACGTTACAATGCAAGTTAAATGACTAAGGGTGAATATAGAACCTGTAACTAACTAGCAAAATGGCTAAAATCAGAGCAATTAAAAATAAGGGCCTACTTCACTCTTCTGGGATTAGGATAAAGTCACAAGATGGGAGCACAACACAGTACCCAAATTTGGAATAGCTCAGATGCAAGTGTGTGTATTACTGGCTTTCATTACTTTGAACAGTACGTACCTACACCTGACTGTGTGTTAAAGAGTTCTAGATTTATTCTCTAAGAGTTGGCCAGCCTTGTTATGTGTGTTTCCCTCTTGTATATGAATCACAATATCACAGAACTGTTATTAACCAGAAGGGCACCATCTGGCCCACTGTTTTTGCAGGGGCACCCAATGAGCAATTCTCTTAATGCCATTCTCCTGTCTTCTCCCTGTAATCTTGCACATTCTTCCTTTTCTAACAGTCTAATGCGCTTTGAACGTTTCCACGGGAACTGCCTCTGCTATCGTCTCGCAGTATTCCAGATCCCAGCCATTGAACGAAAATGTTTCTCATTATTGCTTTCATCTGCTGTCAATTCATTTAAATCTATGCCGTCTTGTTTTCAATCCTTTCACCAAACAGAACAGATTTTTCCTGATCAATTTATCTAGACTCCTTTTGTCCTTGGATGCCTCTATGAAATCCTTCACTTAGCCTTCTTTTCTCGAAAAGAAAACCGTCCTGATTTCTGCAATCAATCTTCAGAGCTAAAGTCCTTCATCCTTGAAACCATTCTCGCGCATCTTTTCTGTGCTGCTCTAACATTTTCAGATGTTTCCTAAAGCACAGTGCCTAGGACTAGCACAATACTCAACTGAGGCCAAATCTGTGTTCTATACAAGTTCTCTATGTTCCTATTAATAAAGCCTCAATATCGTAATCTTCATCAACCAAGAACAGTCTCAACTTGTCCTGCCACCTTCAATGACTTATGCACATATATACAAGTGCCTCTCCACTTCTATCCTTTTTCAGAATTTTGCCCGTAATTCTATCTTGTCTCTCCATGGTCTGCCTACCAAAAATGACTTATTTCATATTTCTCTGTACTGACCTTTATTCGGCATCCGCCTGCCTACTCCACCAACTTGTCTATGTCCTTTTGAAGCGCTCCATGATCCTCCCTATAATTTACAATGTTTCCAAATCTCAGATCATCTACAAACTTTGGAATTATGCCGGCACATCATGGTCTAGCTCATGAATGTATACCTGGAAAAGAATCCAACACTTAAACCTGACACACACTACAAATCTTTCTCCAGCCTGCAAAATATCCACCAACCATAATGTTGGAGCAAATTACTGCAAATGCTGGAATCTGTACTGAAAACTACAAATGCTGGCGATCATAGCAGGTCAGACAGCATCCATGGAGACAGAGAGTAAGCTAATGTTTTGAGTTGAGACGACTCAAAACGTTAGCTTGATCTCTTTCCAAGGATGTCGTCTGACTGAAGGTAATAAAATGTGAGGCTGGATGAACACAGCAGGCCAAGCAGCATCTCAGGAGCACAAAAGCTGACGTTTCGGGCCTAGACCCTTCATCAGAGAGGGGGATGGGGGGAGGGAACTGGAATAAATAGGGAGAGGGGGGGAGGCGGACCGAAGATGGAGAGTAAAGAAGATAGGTGGAGAGAGTATAGGTGGGGAGGTAGGGAGGGGATAGGTCAGTCCAGGGAAGACGGACAGGTCAAGGAGGTGGGATGAGGTTAGTAGGTAGCTGGGGGTGCGGCTTGGGGTGGGAGGAAGGGATGGGTGAGAGGAAGAACCGGTTAGGGAGGCAGAGACAGGTTGGACTGGTTTTGGGATCAGTGGGGGGGGGGGGGGGGGGGGGGAGAGGGTGCTGGGCTGGTTGTGTGGTGCACTGGGGGGAGGGGATGAACTGGGTTGGTTTAGGGAAGGGGAGATTTTGAAACTGGTGAAGTCCACATTGATACCATTTAGCTGCAGGGTTCCCAGGCAGAATATGAGTTGCTGTTCCTGCAACTTTCGGGTGGCATCACTGTGGCACTGCAGGAGGCCCATGATGGACATGTCATCTAAAGAATGGGAAGGGGAGTGGAAATGGTTTGCGACTGGGAGGTGCAGTTGTTTGTTGCGAACTGAGCGGAGGTGTTCTGCAAAGCGGTCTCCAAGCCTCCGCTTGGTTTCCCCAATGTAGAGGAAGCCGCACTGGGTACAGTGGATGCAGTATACCACATTGGCAGATGTGCAGGTGAACCTCTGCTTAATGTGGAATGTCATCTTGGGGCCTGGGATAGGGGTGAGGGAGGTGGTGTGGGGGGCAAGTGTAGCATTTCCTGCGGTTGCAGGGGAAGGTGCCGGGTGTGGTGGGGTTGGAGGGCAGTGTGGAGCGAACAAGGGAGTCACGGAGAGAGTGGTCTCTCCGGAAAGCAGACAGGGGAGGGGATGGAAAAATGTCTTGGGTGGTGGGGTCGGATTGTAAATGGCGGAAGTGTCGGAGGATGATGTGTTGTATCTGGAGGTTGGTAGGGTGGAGTGAGAGAACGAGGGGGATCCTCTTTGGGCGGTTGTGGCGGGGGTGGGGTGTGAGGGATGTGTTGCGGGAAATGCGGGAGACGCGGTCAAGGGCGTTCTCGATCACTGTGGGGGGAAAGTTGCGGTCCTTGAAGAACTTGGACATCTGGGATGTGCGGGAGTGGAATGTCTTATCGTGGGAGCAGATGCGGCGGAGGCGGAGGAATTGGGAATAGGGGATGGAATTTTTGCAGGAGGGTGGGTGGGAGGAGGTCCGTGACTCCCTTGTTCGCTCCACACTGCCCTCCAACCTCACCACACCCGGCACCTTCCCCTGCAACAGCAGGAAATGCTACACTTGCCCCCACACCTCCTCCCTCACTCCTATCCCAGGCCCCAAGATGACATTCCACATTAAGCAGAGGTTCACCTGCACATCTGCCAATGTGGTATACTGCATCCACTGTACCCAGTGTGGCTTCCTCTACATTGGGGAAACCAAGCGGAGGCTTGGAGACCGCTTTGCAGAACACCTCCGCTCAGTTCGCAACAAACAACTGCACCTCCCAGTCGCAAACCATTTCAACCCCCCCTCCCATTCTTTCGATGACATGTCCATCATGGGCCTCTTGCAGTGCCACAATGATGCCACCCGAAGGTTGCAGGAACAGCAACTCATATTCCGCCTGGGAACCCTGCAGCCTAACGGTATCAATGTGGACTTCACCAGTTTCAAAATCTCCCCTTCCCCAACTACATCCCTAAATCAGCCCAGTTCGTCCCCTCCCCCAACTGCACCACACAACCAGCCCAGCTCTTCCCCCCCCCCACCCACTGCATCCCAAAACCAGTCCAACCTGTCTCTGCCTCCCTAACCGGTTCTTCCTCTCACCCATCCCTTCCTCCCACCCCAAGCCGCACCCCCATCTACCTACTAACTTCATCCCACCTCCTTGACCTGTCCGTCTTTCTTGGACTGACCTATCCCCTCCCTACCTCCCCACCTATACTCTCTCCACCTATTTTCTTTACTCTCCATCTTCGGTCCGCCTCCCCCTCTCTCCCTATTTATTCCAGTTCCCTCTCCGATGAAGGGTCTAGGCCCGAAACGTCAGCTTTTGTGCTCCTGAGATGCTGCTTGGCCTGCTGTGTTCACCCAGCCTCACATTTTATTATCTTGGAATTCTCCAGCATCTGCAGTTCCCATTATCTCTGATACCATGTTGTCTGACTTGTTGTGATCTGCAGCATTTATTGCATTCATCCATTGACCATGACTCTCTGCCTGTCACTTTGTCAATTTTCACGTTGTTACTCTCCCTTTTATTCCATGGGCTGTAACTTTTCTCACAGTCTATTACATGATACTGTACCAAATGCTTTCTGGGAGTCTATGTACACCACCACAACAGCACTGTACTGAACACCCTTCGGCATCTCAAAATTCTTCCAGCAAATTAAGTAATCATGATTTTCCATTCAAAAATCTATTCTACTTTAATTAACCTACATTTTTCTATGTAATTATTCATTTTAGTCCCCATGATTTTAAAATTTTATGAAACTCTACCCTGCTTCCTTTTACATCATCGAAGTAATCGCCCTCAGCCTGAAACCCTTTACTACTATGGGCTTCAAGTGACTATTCTCTGCATCTTCTTTCCTGGTGCTCCAGCCTTAATATGCTGCACAGAGGGGAGGCATAAACTGTCACGTCTCACTGTATTTATTTGTGTACATCTGTATTTATTTAAGAAACACATCCGCTGTTGAAAATTACTCAATACTGAATCAAATGCTGATTTTTTTTTAGAAAGGATACCAAAAAGTGAAGACTTGGACGGTCTTACAACCAAACCTATTAATTGTCAGTTCTTTTAATCCAATTTATCAGATAGCAAAGTAAGAGTTATGGAGACAAAGCATCATTTTTGATTTATATTATGAATTGACAGTAAAGTAATTTCTTAGTTAAAATTAAACTTTCATTTCACCTTGAAACCATACCCAGTTCAAAACTAGTTCACGGGATTAGTATTGAATTGTAGACACACATCAGGTTGTTTGCATAGTTTGCATATATTCCATAGATTGTAAGAAATTCGTCGCAAGAGGAGGAAATCATAAGGTCTGCCATTAACCAGCAAAATTCCCCCACTGAGGTCTTTGAACTTTAGCTCTGATCAAATTTACACTTCGATCCAAATCGCTTTTGGGTCACAATATACAAGTGCATTTTTCCAATCTGTATTTACTAATTACAGTTATGGTCAATGCATGCAGGTTATTGCACAACAGTTCCTAACAGTTAATAACTTTTCTTTAGTTAGATAATTTGGATATGGAGGTATTATTGATATAACTATTTCACGTAAAAAAGGATGAAAAACCCAGAAGGGCAATTTGATCAAATTGTAATAATAAGTTTATTTTATTCAATGAGTTACATTTTATTTGAAAGGTGAAAAAACGTACATGAAAGTACTCCACACGAAGTTTTGCTTCATACAATAAAATGTACTGTCAGTTTAATATTTACTGTGTACAATGGCAGCCACTAAGATTTCAGTGCTTTGGGAAATTTTCAACCTTTATCATGATTACTTTCGCTCCAGAAACTGAATCAAATTAAACGATGCTATTTTAGTGGATGCATTTAAGAAATACAAAGTTGTTTCCATTATGTGTTGCAACAAGAAAGAACTGGTCCAATGAAAATAAAATCGACACAAAGTTGATATTTGCCTTCCCAAAAACAAACTCAATTTATGTCAGCTCCGCCATCTCTGCCAAATCTCCGCCATCCAAACTTACTTTTCCTGCACAAACCATACTGTGGTACAGAGTTCACGTTGTGCCATCAAAAACTTAAACCACAGCATGAATATTGTCTACAATAGCAAACAGCTGAGACTATACCACAATCACTAACTTACCAGACATACTTCAGCAACACTGAAACATAATGCAGACACAACAAACATACTATGTTAAAAGCAATTGATGTGCTTTAAAATTTTCTTGGCAAGATTCTGGCCAATTTTGCATGACTTATTTTACACATACAAATCACTAAAATCAGGAACAATTAAAGTCGGAACAATATAAAATAAAAACTAAAGCAAGTTCACTCTTTTCTAGAAATAATAACAAAGATAAGGAATAAATATAATTTCCAAAAAAATAATGATTTGACCAAGGACTGAGCTGAATAACTAACAGAACAGGAATCTATCCATTTGACCTTTGGTTATTCTAAATTTACTTACAAATTATGTACGACATTCACCTTGTACACACACACATAGAACAAATGATTTAAAAAATTAAAATTAAATTAAAATACAATAAGTCATTAGACACAATGATAGCAATTATGCCAGGAAAAATAAACCCATTGTGATTCTTTACAATAAGCACTGATGGTCTATCTAGATGAGCCAAGCATCGCTACAGAAAAATGAATCTGTTACTGCTCATGACTGTTCATGATCTGATTAATGTTTAGTGGACAGCCCAAAAAGAAAACAGCAGAGTATGAATCAATAGCATTCAAAAGATAAAAACAAAGTTGGAGTGAAGATGAAAAAATATTTACAAATAAAGTCATTTATAGATAACAATACAGGCTTTACCATAACCTAAACTTAGGATTCTGGCAGATTTTGGGTGTGGAGAGAGGTACAATGATAATTACTAAGATTGGAAAAAAACCCCACATTCTTGAGATACCGAATCTTTAGCTGAAATAGCTGCACAGCAGTGCTGCGTAAGGTGATAGTGGAGTGATAATGTCACTGGACAACCGACAACTCCAAACTCATGTTTTGAAGATATGGGTTCAAATCCCAGTGAGGCAGAATGAAATCTACTATTCTGCTCTGAATGAGTCACCAGACTGGGAACATACGCTCCGCTTTCTCCCCACAGATGCTGCCAGACTGGAGTTTCGCCAGGAGTTTGTTTTTATTTCAGATCTCCAAAATCCAGGAGTTGTTTTTTTTATTATAAATCTGCCATCCTTATCTGGTCTGGCCTGTGACTGCGGACTCACAGTAATGAGATCAATTTTTAACTGCTGTGGGGCGCGTGCACACACACACACACACACACATACACAATTATCAGAAACTCAGTGCTTCTGAAATCCCAGCAAAATAAAGTTAAGCGTCATCTCACTGCACAGTGGAGATGAAAAATTTAGATCCAAGAAAAATTAGTCAGAATATTTTTGAAGCTTAAATTTACTTAGGCCTTTTAACAAAATAAGGCATTCAAATTGAGTTTGAGATTGATTCTGACTTGTAATAGCATAATGAAAACTGACAAGGTAAAGAATGGTCGAAGTGGTAAAATCTCAAGGTTTTGAAGAAGGGGTTTTAAAAAAAGCATACTGGAGAGCATGCCACAGTAAGGCATAAAATGGTTAAATAATCTGTTATAAATTCTAATCTGAAGGTGCGAAGACAGCAAATGTTGTAGGTGCTGGTGCCGGTCACAAGAACTGCAAGTTGTAAAGCTATGAAGGGTAATATAAAATGGGATTTGAAAATTAAAGTAAAGATTTTCAATTAATTGAGTTGGGTAACACACTACAGCCTTGAATGGTGTTTGTGGAGTACACCAGAGGAATGCAACTTTGCAATCTTCAAATTAGGTGGTTTTAATGATAGATATGATATAGGATTTGAAACAGCTTAGGGTCAAACAGAGCACTGAAGATATGTGCTCAACTTTAGCTTAAGCAGGTTTCTGAGGATAGAGAGAGGGGAGTAGGACATACAATCTTAGAGGATGTCAAGCAAATGGGTTTTAGCTGTTGAATATCATGTTCCACAACCAACTCCTCTATAGCTAGCTATTCAGCAACACATAGTAATTGTCAAAGGTACTGGTTGTTATTTTAATGAAAGCTGATCACGTAACTGTAAAATGTGCTGAATGAAAACTCCATCCAGCACTGCGATTTGAAATACTTCTACTCCTCCTGTCCAAAAATTAGAAATAAATTTAAACTAAAATTTGGGATACTCAAAAGGCCAGAATTACAGAACATACTAGGAAGGGGCAAGGTCTTAGCAGCATTTGATAATAGGGTCGAGAATTTGAAAATCAAGTTGATGATTAACCAGGAGTTAAGAAAGGTCAATGAATGTAAGGATAATGGATGATGTGAATTTTGAAAAAGTTAAAATTTAAGAGGTGAAGTGTGGTTGATAGTCTCAAGAAAAGGCAACAAGAAGATATTGAAGAAATCTGTGAATGTCTTAGCCCAGTTAAGATCATTGATCTCATAATCCATTCATTGTAATCACAGAGAAGTTCACTAACCAAATCTGCCACTGACAGTTAGGCATAGATATCCAACACAACAATAACAAATATTAAAGTAGCATTTACCACAAAAATCTAAGTGCAAAAAACAGCAGAAGTAACCAGAGTGATTATGCATAATGATAATCTTACAATAGTTCAAAAATACAGATGCAACACAGACGTGCAATTCAAAAGCTCAGCATAAATTCTCAAATCACAATTATTAATGCACAGTTTCTTCGATAATGATAATTTTTACTAAAATAAATGGACATTCATGCACATTTCCCCTTTCTCAACAGTTTTAAACCTTTAAAATGAATCATAAAGAACTAATAAGTCTCAAAACAAAATTCAACACAAGCATCTTTAGGCATCAACCACAGTTCAGGTGCTTCTGATTTTTCCCATTATCAACTATGTAGTGAGTTGTAGAACAAAGACTAACTGCAAAGCCTGTGACACAAAACTTGTATACCTCAACTTCCTAATTCACCACATTAAAAGCAAATGCAGAAATCGTGAACCACAGCATACGGCATCAAACTTTGATAATTAACTTACACACACCACATGATCATACTACAGTAGCTGAAGTCTCATTTCCAACCTGTTACAGCCTGCAAGTCTGGTATGTATAAAGATCATATATCAATTAACAGTTGCGATATAATAGAACCACGACCCTAGCATTTATCTCAAAGAATTGGAATGCAAACATCTTGGTACTGATACAAGACATGAATGCCACACCTGTGTCATTTTAACAAAATATCTTGTGCTTATTGGGATACTAGATTACAACCTACAGCTGTCATAAAAAATCTAACGCAGATCATGTGGGTGAGTCTTCCTTCCAAAGAGTAGTAAAAACAATTTTGAAACCAAGAGTAAGGTATGAGAACGTGGGTTAGGAAACAGAAAAGCCAATGTTTTCACTATCTTCTTACCAGAAACACTTGCTGAAAATTAAGGCAAGAACTGGTTCAACTGTGATGCCACCCAGGTTAAACAGCTTGCCTCTCATTCATTATTTATGGCAGAAAATGAAGTCACTCAGAAGTAGAGGTTATTCAAAACAGATAGGGATCTGAACCCAATTCAAATCAGCGTCTCCAGAGTAAAGTGGAGACTCTCCAGAATAAAAGGAGAGAAAATAAATAGCTGCCTTAAGAGGGAATTCATAAAAAAGTAGGAATTCTCTGATCCTGTTGATCAGTTAAGAGCAGATTTATGGCATTTCCTAAAATCTTTATATGTGTAGTGTTTTATTAAATATAAGATGTAGAGTTTTTGAACGCTATAGTTGGTTAGAGAGATACCACGGTTTAGATTCTGTTTTGTAACTCTTGCTCACTCTAAGTCAAAAACCATTGTTGAAAAGATCTCTCTCACTCCACCTCCACCACCGCCCTACAACCCCTCTGGGAATTTGGTCATCTCAAAAATATGTCAAATCTAGTTACACACTGCTGACACACAATATCGAACTGCCCTTCAACTGCCTGAGCTGTAAACCTCCTCCCCAAATCAATTTGTATTCAACTCAGTGTTCACTAAAGTCAAGGTTACAACCTTTGAATCTTCTCTGCTTGACTAAATGGAAGCCTTGTGTTTCATTATTCCCCACAGTAGGCAGTGCAAGCTGCCACTCACCGATAGAATTTTACCCAGTCTAGACAGCTAAAAACAAGCTTCTTTTTAGCTGGACTTTGTAGTCTGTCATCAGAGGAAAAGGCAGCCTCAATTTGAGGATTAGGATGTAAAATGAAGCATTCTCTGGATACTGGTTTTTGGTTCCCATCTAATACAAATGATTCACCAACAAACAAGCGGGGGGGGGGGGGGGGGGGGGGGGGGGGTAATCCTCTGTTTCTCTCTGACTTTGTGCACAGTTCTTTATTAGGCAAATTACTGTGTGAACCTACTCAGTACCTCACAAAATACAGAGGCTGCAACCTCAGACTATACAAATAGCTTTGTTTCACTGAAAGAAATTCAACTACACAATATAGGCAAATGTTGACAACAGTTCTTAGTAAGCTGATTATTCAAAATGGATGATAGTGTAAAATCACAAATGAAAGCAACAAAACAAAATTTTAAGCCATTCCCTTCCCATCCTGCTTGCGTACTTCTCAGAAGAAGCTTAAAACTGAAAACATGCTGGTGACTGTTCTCCATAGGTAGGACATAAGTAGAAACTACACAACAGCAGCAGAGAATTAACAAGGATTAAAGCTGCACAATTAGAGTCTCACCCTAGGTTAGTGCAACTTCTTCATTTTGCTAAGAGTCCCAAGTTCACTTCCCAAGCACAGAATCTTCACATAAACCTAAACATCGGTTAACAGAAAAGCTCAAGACTACCACACTAGAGATTATCTGGCTGAGGTTCAACTCTTCCAAGAATAAAGACGTTTGACATGATCTTTAGTCCCCACATCTGCTCCAGTCAGCTTACCACACCTTTCCCTTATCTCTATCAATGCCATAACTTCCTAAGCTCCAGGAAGCCATATTAGAGTCACATAAAACAAAAACCCATCACAACTGATTTATACAGTCTCTCTCCTTGGACTTCTTAACTACTGCTTATGATGTCAATAAGTCTCAGTGCAGAAATAAAATCAAGACAAGTATCTCAATGAAAGTTTCCTAGTCCACAATGCAAGTGATCCTTGAATAATCTAGGGAAATACATTTGTGGAATAAAATATTCAAAATGCAATATTGTAGCACTGCTTTTCACAGTACTGATGTGTCTACTGCTGGGAGCATGTAAGTTAACATTTACAAAATATTTAAATTTCCACTTTCACAGCATTGAAAATCTGACGAAAAACCTCTCTAAAACAAAATAACTGAGTGTAACTTCCTTCTACATAGATTTTACAGCACCCCTCTCCCTTCATGTGGCATCCTCTGGAGGAGAAAGAATGGTTAAATAACCTGCTAGAGCAGTTGAAATTAGAGGCTATGGAAATGGATGAGTGAGGCTAGGTTGGCTCACCTCCGATATCCTGTTTTGGAACTGCCAAGCTCCAATCTGCACTAATCAATGGTTTCTTTGGATTGACAAAGCTGCAGACAGTGCACTGGCTAAACCAACATATTTACATACCACTGGGTTGCCTTATTTAAGAAAATTTCTTAAAACACTTAAAAATGCACATTTTGAAACAAAAACACATAATACTGATCATTTCCTCTGTAAACTGCATGAAGCATAAATCTACAACTTCAACACAACATTAACATGAAAGCCAATTATGGCGTTCAAAAATACTTCAAGATATAATGTTTTTCCTGACTGGGTACAATCCATAAATTTATTCAATTCGGCACTTACTTTCCCATAATTACATCCAATGAAAAATGCTGCATTATCTAGTTTCAGAGCAACCTAAGTACATTTTATTGAAACTACTCAAGGTTTTGACTTTATGCATGCTTAAGACTGGAGATTAAACATATTATTAGTTATACGCTAAAGGAGGCGCATTTAAACTGTTTCAAGGAGCACTGGAGAAATTTCACTTATTTCAGTTTGGAGTATTTAAAATATTGCATATGGCAGATGTGTCCAGACTCAGAAAGCTGAGACTTTCATGCTAGACTGAAGATGTCAATAGATGCAATTGTATCATAGTTTACCAGCAGCAACCAACTGTGAATAATGACAAACCAGACTTCCAAGTAGCAGGCTGCTTTGCCCACTGTACGCTGCCAGATAAACTCAGGACAAAAGCATCCTGCTGCACCTCCTGCTGATCTCCATTAACCCCTGCTGTTGCTTACTATCTCGTCGGGGCCCCTGTAGTACAGTGGCCGTGCCAAAGCCATACTTCCTAATGAATCTGTCTCTGCTGATGTAACACTGCATGTGCACAATATCCACACAATTGGTTACTATGCAATCGAAAGGTCAACTATAGGCAAACCTGCATTCACAAGAAGTGCATTTTTTAAAAAGTCTGAAAATATCACATTAAGACCAGTTTGCAGTTGCTGTACCTTCAAGTGTCTGTGATTGCCATTCAACAAAAATCTTAACACAACTTGTACAGAGTTCTTAAATTTACTATATGTTATTAGCACAATGTGTGTGTATTAAATTTTGCTTTTTAAAAATACGTTATCTGCAGTACAATTTTTTTCAGCCCTCTAACAGACTGCTTAAGAATGGCAAGATGGAGACTTGCTCCCAACATCCAATGATAACATGGCTGAAACAAACATTTTTTTTAAGCACAGATAGGAAGAAATGAAGGTAGGAAAACTAGAAGAATAAGAAATTTAGATAATAATTTCTGTAGATCTTAATGGTAGTGCAGATTTGGACATGATAAATGCCAATTAGCTTTGCTTGTGTATAAAATGAAGCTTTGTCAAACAGGGAGAGCATACTGTTTTGAAAACTTTTTAAACTATGTGGGGAAGAGGCTGGAGAAATTCATTTCAGGTCAGCAATTGCAGTAATATCAATGGAGAGTAAAAACAATGTGGTGAATAAGTCACAATAATAATATAGCAAGATGGTCAAGGAAAACGGAATGATCTGCATGCAGTTTGTCTAGACCTTATCAAATAGAAAAACACTGCCTAAACCTTTGCGCCACTCCAAAAAATGAACTTTAAAAAAACGTGAGTTTTCAAAATGTTTTGTTTCTTTTCTCAATGCTGGTGCATTAATAACAGGTATATGCAGCACAAAACTAACGTCAAAAAAGGAACTGAATAAACAGATGTGAGCATATAGGGAAAGCAACAGAGGAGGATCAAATCTTATCATAAATTGTTAAATCAGCATCTTACCAACCAATCAAGCCTGACTGAGTGAAGCAGTGTTACAGTTGTATGCTGAAACCCACTTCCCTCCCTACCCCCCCCAAACGCCACAGTAATCCTTCACAAGAAATTGATACAACTGTTGATTCCTTAAACACAAAGTCTGACTATTAAGCTGATGATTCCAGGTATATTGTTTCAAACTAAACTCAATCAGTTACAATGCTTTTAACAAATGGTGATCTGCCAGGAAGATTTTGTTTCACAAAATACATAAAACTCTTCAAAACAGACTTTCTGTTGGGATTATATTCAAAGTAATGGATAAGGTTTGAATAAAATTAAACTGTGCCGAGTTCCTTTTCTCGTCACCAGAAAGCAGATTATTTATTTCCCAACAGGAACACAGGTAGTGTATAAAAGAAGAACGAACCATTTTGAATTCCTAGTCGTACACATTCCTCCCTATCATTACATGCATCATAAAGTCTCCGGATGTCTGTGGATACATCTGTCAAGTTAAGATAAGTTAGATACTCGAGGATAGTGGCTTATCCTTATCACATCAATGTGTGAAAAAACACCACATTCTCACTACAACAGACCTGTGAAATTTCCTTGAGCAAAAGACTACAGACTATTATTTGGGCATGCGGACTTTTAGAGTGGGCCTACTTATTTGCTAAAAGATACAGGGAAGAACCTATTTGAATAGTGTACTAAATTAGAGGACTGTGTGGTACAAATGGGTTGGGTTGAATGGCCTCCTCCTGTATTGCAACCATTCTATGATTCTATAACATAGGAGATAGGCAACAGCTATTTTTATTTCTTTAAATTAACTGTGGCACCTTTAAATACAATTTTATTGCATATTGGAACTTACTGCATTGTTGCAAATGTAATCTTTCATTGTTTGTAAAAATTAGAAAACTGCCAAAAATACAATTTTTTTTATAGCTTTGCTAAGATAATGACGCACAACAAATGAGTTTTAATTAAATAATTTCAGTAGCTTTTGAATTTATTTGGAGAAGTTGGCTATGAAGTAGGAATATTGCAACTATTAATTTTTTTTAAAAATCCCTTCATACATAGACCAAAACTTTTTCTTGCTCATTATTATTTGAGCATGATATTTTTCCCAGAGGTCAATAAAGTAAGATTCAAAGACTACAGTGGGTTGGGACATGTGTAGGACATAGCAAAATAAAATCAAAACCTAAGATGGTATTATCCTCCACTCCACAGTGTCTGCACTAGTTAGTTATGAAAACACAAGCCTTAAGCAATTTAACCTAAAAAAATTTCGCAATGAAAACTGACATGCATGAAAACAAACAAAAAAAACCCAGCCCTGAATAAATCTAAAAGTTCTTAAACTATTTCAATTGGAACATTTAAATCAAGCACATGCACAAGAGTTTAAGTGTGCAAAACTTACGGCAGTTAACATTTTAATTCATGTTACATACAAACCTCTATCTTATCAGTTTTTGCATCTCCCCAATACATTTTTCTTTCTTTGTAATCCAGGGCTAAACCATTTGGCCAGCCCAATGAAGTGTTAACAAGGATAAGTCTGTCTGATCCATCTAAAGCGGCACGTTCTATCTTTGGAATCTCTCCCCAGTCTGTCCAATACATGTGCCTGTTTGGAGGAAACAAAGAGAAATGTGGCATTGGCTGCTTATTTTTTAAAGCAAAAATGAACTAAATACCAACTACAATGTTTACCATCTTGGATTTTAAAAGGGGTGAGGAAACAAAATATGACAGGATACTTGCTACAATGTACATTCTAACACACTTATACCGTCATAAGTAGAAACAGGGCAATAGCTGACAGCCCCTGCAGTCAAATTTTGACATTTCTATCTGTCCAGCCTACAATGTTACATGAAATAAACTAACATTACTTTCCATGATGGGAATTCACAGCACCATTAAATTTTACAAGATCCCTTATGATATAAAAGAGTGATTTCTTTAATGCTCGAATTTTCTCTCTGAAGAAGAGCTTCTAAACACAAAAACACAGGTGAATTTAAGCTTCATCAACAATCAGATTTCAGCAAAAAAAAGCTTCAAAATACGCAAGAAATATTAAATAAGGTCTTACCCAGACATTGGGTCAAGCACAATTGCTCTTGGTTCATCCAGATCCTCAGAAATTAGAATCTTGCGCATTGTCCCATTCAATCTAGTTACTTCAATACGGTCTGTGCCAGTATCGGTCCAATAAAGGTTTCTCGCCACCCAATCTACAGCAATGCCATCAGGATGGTTAATTTGGGAGGTGACAACAAACTGGCTTCCTGAGCCATCCAGATAAGCACGCCTGATAGCACGTACTTCATCATCAGTCCAGTATATATACCCTTCCACCGGATCATAATCTATTGCAATTGCATGGCGGATATCATCCAGCTGTAAGATGACATCTGTAAAATCAGGAGTATCTAGAGATATCCGCCTTAAGTCAGTTCGTCGAGCCAACAGCAATAATTCAGAGGCACCTTAAAAAAAATTGTTTTTAGAAATACATAAGTTGACAACTGGCATCAGTTTGCACCCAACTGACTGTCTTGCAAAATAGCTGCTCAATACAAGATTAACCTGAACAGAAATTTCATGGTATTTAGTCAAGGCAAGGGAAAAAACACACTTACCAAATAGAAGGACAAGAAAGACACAAATCAGACAGAAACAGACTTAAAAATGTGCTATAATATAATTATCTCTTTATAAGCATTTGATTTCACTTGCTAATAAAATCTTTTAGGAATAAAGAGCTAAACTACTTCTGGTGAAGCAATTTGGTTTGTACAGCTGTGCGTGACCAATGGGGTACCAGCATTCAGCTTTGGATACTTTACTCTCAGCCTTGGAGCAGTTTTATTGCTTTGATTGATGACAAAAGCAGCTTTGTTGCTGAGAAGCTACGGCTAAAAAGCCTGTTAGATGCATACAAGTCATGACTCTATGGACCATCAACATGACAAAATAAGTTACTTTAATTGTGGTGTCCTATTGCCATTAGAAGGAGCAAGAGGAAGTAGTTGTAGTGTAGCTCAATGCCATATAGTTTTACTATATTTTAACTGCTTTTAAACATGGCTGACTTTTTAAAAAAAATGTCAGTTTATAAAGTAAATATTAGGTTGAAAGTCTAGGGCCTATAAAGATTTGAGTGTAAAAATAGGAACAGATGTACATGATGCACACTGCATTGTCACAGTATCTTGTGAAGCAATTTTTACTTTATAGGAAAATATTGGAAGTTTTATTGACAAATGATCCTGTTCAAAAATGTTATATTTAACAAAATACATATTCCTGATAATGCTATCTTGGCAATTTGCATCTTTATGCTGATTAATGAATTCTCCATTACAGACACAATTTGGCATCATTACCACTATAATCCTTGTTCCTGGGAAAATGCCAATTGGTGGTGTCATTATTGCAAGCTGTGCAGATTGGATATGGGCTTTATTGAGGGATAATTCAGTGGCAACATTTAGTGAGGAGTCCAACTGGCCTACAAAAGGACAGGGTAATGTTAACAACGTATAAGCAGTGAATCAATTAAAACTGTAAACAATTAAAGGACCACTTTTTTTTGTCTCTGCATCTCTACGGCCATCGGAATAAGAAATATCCATGAGATTCAACTGATATACATATTCCACCTTTTGTAGTCTATGTTGAGCTTTTACCAGATCAATCTGATCAGTTGGAAGGTTCTTTCTATATTCTCCCACCTCAATGGCAATAGGGAATTTTGATGTATTCTCAGCCAACATTTTAGGGTATATTCTAGTTTTTAGCCATACCAAACGTTTTACGGGATTCCGATATATCTATGGCGGCTTTCCTTTTGTTATCAAACAGGCATTTGAAAAATCAGGGCTGCCCTCACATGTTCATCTCCTAGCAACAAGAATCAGTCTCCCTACAAAAAAAATTCTTTTATGGCAGTGTTTTTATTACACAAATTTCAGTGCAGATGAAAGAAAACTCCGTTTTGCATATCTACAAAACTTCTTCCACTGCTGTAAGTTTCCATTTATCAGGTTTCATGCTGTATGCAGGCTTTTGCTGTTGGAATGTAAATAGCATGGTCTAGTCGTATCAATGGCTCATGTCATTCTCTATTAGAGACATCTCAACCAGGCGGCCAATGCTTGCACCATGCATGACCAAACATGCGCTCTCATTTAATTTAAGAGCTGAGGGAAAAAGAAAACAGTGAAGGTACAGATGAATGAAGAATTGTTCTTGTATAAGTCACAGGGCCACAGAACAAAAGACACCTTCTCCTTGCAGTGGGCAGAATACATGCAAGAATGGCCTAGCTGTAAATCCTAACTATTCACAACTACAAGTTTCCATAGTTGCTGTTATTTGCCTAGGGTCAGCTCACCTCATCTTCTATAGCAAAGATCATCAATCAATGCCAGGAGGAATCCCAAAACAAAGGTTACCATTTTACACTCAAGTCAGCAAAATGCATTATTTGTGGGACACAACTGACTCAGCATTCAAATAACGAGATAAATGAGATTACTACTTGCTGGGGAGGGCAAAGAGCGAGGTATTTTCCATTATCTTTTGCTTATAAAAAAAATTGTTCAGAATATCTTATCTTAGAGGAGATGTTATGTAAACTCCAACCTGTTAACAGATGCTGCACACACACGAGGCAGATTTAACACCAGTAAGGAAGTACAAAAACATCAGAGTTAGGCCGAAGCTATGACAATAGGTTCTAGAACCAGGGAAGATACAGATCCTGCACTTGGCATTCCAGCTTCCCTGACTAAATGTCCCCACCTCTGGGCCAAGAGGTCCTGGTTACGTCCCACCTTTCCTGAGAGTGTCATCACATGTCTGACCTGGCTGATTAAAATCCCAAGGGTTCTTGCAGTGGAGTGGCTATCACGTTTGCTTCACACGGAAAAAGGTCCCCAGTACGAATCTGGGCAAAAGCAGCATTATTATTTTAATGCCCTTGTGTGAGGGGGAGGTATATTGTTAGGGACACAGAGGTGGTGTCCCTCCTTCTGAGCCAGAAAATCCAGGTTCAAGTCCCAGCTGTGCTGGAGGTATGCCTAAAGGGGTTGATTATGAGGGCTCACGTGGTACAGTGGCCCTTTGCCGATCTGAAGGCCTGCAATCAAGACCCACCTGTTCCAGAGCGATGTTGTAACACATGTGAACAGGTTGATTTTTGAAAAAAAAAGCAGGGTTCTTCCTCAGTGGAAAGCTGGCTTTTGGACAAGGTAAGGGTATAGAATGGAATGTATGTGTTAAATGATAGGCTTAAAATAAAACCTTTGTAAATCTCTGAAAGTTATTTTCTGCTTAATTCAACATGTGGATATCAACCTATTATGCGTGGGTTTTCACCAACATACCCACTAATTTTCTTCCTTCTGCATGGACCATTGTGGTCTGTGCTTGGCAGTAACTTCCGGAACCAGAAGGTAACGCTGCAAATGGCACTAACATGCCAAGTACACACCTCTGGAGCAGCTGTGTAGCCACATAGCTTAGAGGGAACTGGGTGCCTCTTCACTATTACATAAGAACTAGTGGCATATGCAATTCAGCCTTTCAAGCCTGCTCCACCATTTGATGCAAATCGTGGCTGATCTCATCTCAGCTTCAATTCCACTTTCCTGCCCAGTCTCCACGGCTCTTCAACCATTATTAATTTTAAAAATATGTCCACCTCCTCCTCCAATTTATTCAATGTTCCCAGCATCCCCAATATTCTGGGACTGCAAATTTCACTCTTTGAGAGAAGTAATATCTCGATCTCGGTTGTAAATCTGCTACCTCTTATCCTAGAACTATAATCTCTGATTCTAGATTGTAAGTGTGGAAAGGATATTTCCTCACGAGGCACTCAGTTAAAACCCAATGAAATAATTCAACATTTTTACAAACAAACCCTGTTACCCTAACACTAAAGCACCGTACCAAAAAAGTACAAACAATATTTCAGGAATAAAAGTGATGAACTTAGAGCATGGATCAGTACCTGGTGCTATGATGTTGTGGCCATAACAGAGACATGGGTTTCTCATGGGCAGGAATGGTTGCTGGATGTTCCAGGGTTTAGAACATTTAAAAAGAATAGGGAGGGGGGAAAAAGAGGAGGGGGTGTAGCACTACTAATCAGAGAGGGTATCACAGCTACAGAAGCTTCCTTTGTCGAGGAAGATCTGCCTACTGAGTCAGTATGGGTGGAAATTAGGAACAGCAAGGGAGTAGTCACCTCGTTAGGGGTTTACTACAGGCCCCCCAATAGCAGCAGGGAGATTGAAGAAAGCATAGGTCGACAGATTTTGGAAAAGTGTGCACGCAGTAGGGTTGTTGTAATGGGTGACTTTAACTTTCCTAATATTGATTGGAACCTCCTTCGAGCAGAAGATTTGAATGGAGCTGTTTTTGTAAGGTGTGTTCAGGAGGGTTTCCTAACGCAGTACGTTGACAGGCCGACGAGGCGAGAGGCCATTCTAGACTTGGTGCTCGGAAACGAGCCGGGGCAGGTATCAGATCTTGTGGTGGGAGAGCATTTTGGTGATAGTGACCATAACTGCCTCACATTCTACATAGCTATGGAGAAGGAGAGGATTAGGCAGAATGGGAGGATATTTAATTGGGGAAGAGGAAACTATGATGCGATTAGACATGAGTTAGGAAGCATGGACTGGGAGCAGTTGTTCCATGGTAAGGGAACTATAGACGTGTGGAGACGGTTTAAGGAACAGTTGTTGGGAGTGATGAGTAAATATGTCCCTCTGAGACAGGCAAGAAGGGGTAAGATTCAGGAACCTTGGATGACGAGAGCGGTGGAGCTTCTAGTGAAAAGGAAGAAGGTAGCTTACATAAGGTGGAGGAAGCTAGGGTCAAGTTCAGCTAGAGAGGATTACATGCAGGCAAGGAAGGAGCTCAAAAATGGTCTGAGGAGAGCCAGGAGGGGGCACGAGAAAGGCTTGGCAGAAGGAATCCGGGAAAACACAAAGGCATTTTACACTTACGTGAGGAATAAGAGAATGGTCAAAGAAAGAGTAGGGCCGATCAGGGATAGCATAGGGAACTTGTGTGTGGAGCCTGAGGAGGTAGGGGAAGCCCTAAATGAGTTTTTTGCTTCTGTCTTTACGAAAGAAACCAACTTTGTAGTGAATGAAACCTTTGAAGAGCAGGTGTGCATGCTGGAATGGATAGAGATAGACGAAGCTGATGTGCTGAAAATTTTGTCAAACATTAAGATTGACAAGTCGCCAGGCCCGGATCAGATTTGTCCTCGGCTGCTTTGGGAAGCGAGAAATGCAATTGTTTCGCCACTTGCGAAGATCTTTGCATCCTCGCTCTCCACTGGAGTCGTACCTGAGGACTGGAGAGAGGCAAATGTAATTCCTCTCTTCAAGAAAGGAAATAGGGAAATCCCCGGCAATTATAGACCGGTAAGTCTCACGTCTGTCGTTTGCAAGGTGTTAGAAAGGATTCTGAGGGATAGGATTTATGACCATCTGGAAGAGCATGGCTTGATCAAATACAGTCAACACGGCTTTGTGAGGGGTAGGTCATGCCTTACAAACCTTATCGAGTTTTTTGAGGATGTGACTAGAAAGGTTGATGAGGGTCGAGCTGTGGATGTGGTGTATATGGACTTCAGTAAGGCATTTGATAAGGTTCCCCATGGTAGGCTCATTCAGAAGGTCAGAAGGAATGGGATACAGGGGAACTTAGCTGCTTGGATACAGAATTGGCTGGCCAACAGAAGACAGCGAGTGGTGGTAGAAGGAAAATATTCTGCCTGGAAGTCAGTGGTGAGTGGAGTTCCACAGGGCTCTGTCCTTGGGCCTCTACTGTTTGTAATTTTTATTAATGACTTGGACGAGGGAATTGAAGGATGGGTCAGCAAGTTTGCAGACGACACAAAGGTCGGAGGTGTCGTTGACAGTGTAGAGGGCTGTTGTAGGCTGCAGCGGGACATTGACAGGATGCAGAGATGGGCTGAGAGGTGGCAGATGGAGTTCAACCTGGATAAATGTGAGGTGATGCATTTTGGAAGGTCGAATTTGAAAGCTGAGTACAGGATTAAGGATAGGATTCTTGGCAGTGTGGAGGAACAGGGGGATCTTGGTGTGCAGATACATAGATCCCTTAAAATGGCCACCCAAGTGGACAGGGTTGTTCAGAAAGCATATGGTGTTTTGGCTTTCATTAACAGCTGGATTGAGTTTAAGAGTCGTGAGATCTTGTTGCAGCTCTATAAAACTTTGGTTAGACCGCACGTGGAATACTGCGTCCAGTTCTGGGCGCCCTATTATAGGAAAGATGTGGATGCTTTGGAGAGGGTTCAGAGGAGGTTTACCAGGATGCTGCCTGGACTGGAGGGCTTATCTTATGAAGAGAGGTTGACTGAGCTCGGTCTCTTTTCATTGGAGAAAAGGAGGAGGAGAGGGGACCTAATTGAGGTATACAAGATAATGAGAGGCATAGATAGAGTTGATAGCCAGAGACTATTTCCCAGGGCAGAAATGGCTAGCACGAGGGGTCATAGTTTTAAGCTGGTTGGTGGAAAGTATAGAGGGGATGTCAGAGGCAGGTTCTTTACGCAGAGAGTTGTGAGAGCATGGAATGCGTTGCCAGCAGCAGTTGTGGAAGCAAGGTCATTGGGGTCATTTAAGAGACTGCTGGACATGTATATGGTCACAGAAATTTGAGGGTGCATACATGAGGATCAATGGTCGGCACAACATTGTGGGCTGAAGGGCCTGTTCTGTGCTGTACTGTTCTATGTTCTAATACTTAGAACTCCCAAGTTACAGTGAAGAGGAGCATGAGTTAAACACTGCCTGTGAGATACAGGAATCTCATGTCTCAGAGTTAGAGTTACTTCAAGTTCACATGAACAAGGAATTCACTAGCGACCACAGGGAACTGATAGGAAGCACTTGCCTTCATAAAGACTCTAAGGTAAGTGACTAAATCAGACATCTAGCTTCATATTTGCTATATTCATACCATCTTTACACATTGCTCCATCTTCGAGTAGCTGGACACCAGTTGGACAGGCACACTGAAAGAATGGTTTGATTGGAGACATCAGGCACAAATGGGAACAACCACCATTATTGCTGCCACAGGGGTTTGTAGCTGTTCGAGTAACAGAATTGTAAATATTAACGCAAACTCAACTTCCGATTTTAACCAACACTGATTTTAATGCTTAATATCTAAAATTAGTTGTATGTCAGAGGTTATACTTCATACATTTTCATGAGGCAAGATGCACTACTGTACAGAAAACAACCTGATTATATGTTGGTGAATAGTTTGATAAGAGCAGAGTTTTAAAATTAAAAACATCAAAACATCAAATGCATCACTTTAAACTAGTTCTAAACATGTTTGATATAAGTTGTGTATGCACCATGTTACAGAAAGAGATTCAGCATGCATGGCAAAACATTTTAAATGCAAAACATAACAAGCAATCTTAGCCTATCTATTATGATTTGATTACAAACAACTGAATTGACTACAAGTGGGCAGTGGTCAAAAAGCAAAGCAGCTGCTTGAAATAGTGTAAAATGAGTATCAGGAAAAAATAAATAGCAACATTCAAATATATATTAAAACTGACACGTACCAAACAACTAAGTTGTATCACCTTTTACAGATTCTCCTTCCCATTGCTCACTACACTATTTTCTACCCCCTCCTTTAGGCTCTTGTATGCAAAGGTGGACTGTGTTGAAAAGGCAGGCATTTCCCAAGCCATTTAATGCCTACAGCTCAAAAATAAAACTTTAGCTGGTTCCCAAGGTCTAGGCAAAAGGCAAAAAGAAGTAATAATCTTCTGCTTTTAACCTTCATCAATTCCAACTTCAGTGCAGCAATAGACAGAAATCTGTATTTTCACACTTCATGCCCTAAAAGTTCAGGAATACTGACTTGCATTTGGCTCAAGCACATTCAGAGATTTTTTCCTTGTTTCTCATTTCTTAACTTCCTGGATCATGCATTGTTATCATTTGCTTTCTGCAAACCACCAAAGGCAGTTTAAACAAGCTCCCAGGAAACACAAGAACATTCTAGGAAAGAGGCTTGCAGCTAATTTTCCCTTTTCTAGTGTCTCTTTTACACTTCCCACATGTATTTCAAACCTGTGACTGTCCTATTAACGGCAATACAAGCTGACACTGCCATACACTATACCACTAAAGGACCTGCAGGCTGGTGGACCTGCGATAGTGCAAGAGGGGTTGACAATGAAGGGTCAAGGACATGTGCTAATGGGGTGGGGCGTGAGCCCTGTGAAAATGATTGTACTCCATCTGCACTGAGACTAGGCTATACTAGACCTCAAGATAGTAAGAACCTCCAATGCTGTAGTTTGAGATAATAGTGTGGAACTGGAGGAACACAGCAGGCCAGGCAGCATCAGAGGAGCACGAAACCTGTTGTTTCGGGTCAGGACCCTTCTTCAGAAATGGGAGAGGGGGAAGGAGGCTCTGAAATAAATAGAGAAGGGGAGGGGCCGGTGATAGCAGGTAGGCAGTGGAGGGGATTGGTCAGAGGTGGGAGGAGCGGATAGGTGGGAGAGAAGACGGACAGGTCAATGAGGCGGGAATGGGGTGGGGTGGGGTGGGGGAAGGGTGCTGGTCTTGGGATGAGGTCGGGGGATAAAAGGGGAGTGTAGTTTGTTAGTGGTGGGGGTTGGATTGGCCAGCCCTCCACTTCTTCCTCTCCCGCAGGCCCAACCAGTCCCCTTCCACCGACACCCTTATTTGCTTAACTGAACTCGTCCTTACCCTTAATACAGACATAAGGTGGTGTAGGGCTGGATGAACGCAGCAGGCCAAGCAGCAGAAAGGCTGATGTTTCGGGCCTAGACCCTTCTTCAGAAAAATCAGCAGCCTAATTCTTACTATCTCTGAATGTTAACTTCTCCTTTTACAACTCCTCCCACTTCCTACAGACTAAGGGGGTGGCCACAGGTACCCACATGGGCCCAAGCTATGCCTGCCTTTTTGTAGGAAACGTGGAACAGTCACTCTTCTGCAGTTACACTGGCCCCATCCCCCACACCTTCCTTTGTTACATCAATGACTGTATTGGCTCCACCTCCTGCTTCCACCCCAATCTCATGTTCATCTGGACCATTTCTGATAACTCTCTCCTTCCTGGAATGCTCTGTCTCTATCTCTGGTGACCATCTCAAAGCATACCTATTTCAAGCTCACCGACTCCCATAGCTAGTGACACTACACCTCCTCTCAACCACCTTCCTGCAAGAATGCAATCCCCTACTCCCAACTCCTCCGTATCTGTTTCCAAGATGAGGCGTTCCACTCCCAAACATCCCAGATGCCCTCTTATTTCAAGGACTGCAACTGCCCCCCTTCAGTGATTGTAAACGCCCTTGTCCTCATCTCTTGTGTTTCCTGCAATTTAGCCTTCACACGCCCTCCCCGCAATAAAAATGAAGACAGAATTCCCCTTGTCATCATGTATCACCATAAACCTCTGGATTCAACATATCGTGCTCTGCCACTTCCGCCACCTGTAATCTGACCCCACTACGAAGGGCATATTTCCCTCACCACCTTTATCTGCCTTCTGTAGGGACTGCTCTCTCCGTGACTCCCTTGTCCGCTCCACACTCCCCACTAGCCCCACCACCTTTCCCTGCAACTGCAGGAGGTGCTACACCTGCCCCTGTACCTCCCCCCTCACCCCCATCCAAGGCCCCCAAATCCAAGGCCTTCCACATCAAACAGATGTTCACCTGCAAACCTGCTAATGTGGCCTTCTCTACAATCAGCGAGACTAAGCAGAAGCTTGGAGACCGCTTTGTGGAACACAGACGCTCAGTTCGTGACAAATGATAACATCTCCCAGTCGCGAACCACTTCAACTCCCTGTCCCACTCCCTGGATGACATGTCCATCCTGGGCCTCCTCCAGTGTTACAATGTTGAAACCTGGAAACTGGAGGATCAGCACCTCATATGCCACCCTGGAAACCTACAACCCAATGGTCTCAATGTGGACTTTACTAGCATCAAGAGCTCTCCACCCCGACCTCATCCCACGACGAACCCTCCCTCTCTTCCCTGCCTCACTGACCTGTCAGTCTTCTCTCCCACCTATCCGCGCCTCCCACCTCACTGACCAATTCCCACCACAACCTACCTGTTATCGCCACACCCCTCTCTACTTATTTCAGAGCCCCCTTCTCCTCCCACATTTCTGAAGGCGGGTCCCAGCCCAAAACATCAGCTTTCCTGCTCCTCTGGCCTGCTGTGTTCCTCCAGCACCACACTGTTATAACAGGGCTCATATTGTGCAGTGAATTGGACTATTTATTGATCTCTTAGAGAAGGCATCCAGAGATAGCAGCGATCATAATATGACTGAATTTTACATTCAGTTTGAGGGAGGGGGGAGTGCATCTAAGACTATTTTTAAAAGTTTAGTAAGTGGACTCCTGAGGGCATGAAAGCAGAAGTAAATTAACAAATTATGTTAAAGGACCAGTCAATAGAGAGGTAGTGCCTGACAGAATGATACAGCCTGGAAACTCATCCAAACTGACAGAGGTTCCCAAACTAAACTAGTCCCATTTGCCTGCCTTTGGCCCATATCCGTCTAAACCTTTCCTATTCATATACCTGTCCAAATATCTCATAAGTGTTGTGACTGTACCTGCAACAAACACATCCGCTGACAGTTGAATCCACACAAAACCATCCGCTTTTTGAAAAAGTTGCCCCTCAGTTCCCTTTTAAAGCTTTTGGCTCTCGCTTAAAATTATGCTCTATATAGTTTTGAGCTTCATACCCCAGGGAAAGTACCTTGACCTAATCTATACCCCTTACGGTTTTACAAATCTCTATAACACACCAACTCTCAAGCTCCTAGGCCAGCCTCTCCTTTAACTCAAACCCTCCAGGCCCGGTAACAACCTTAAGTCTTTTCTGCACCCTGTCCAATGTAATAATATCCCTCCCATGGCAGACTGACCAGAAGTATTTATAGCACTCCAAAAATAGCCTCACCAGCATCCTGTACAATGGCAACATGATAACCCGACTTCTTAACTCAATGGTCTGAGCAAAGGAGCTATCAGTGCCAAATGCCTTCTTTGTCTACCTGTGACTCAACTTTCTATCCTCAGGTAGCTCAGGAAATTTGACATGTCCATAAGGATCCTCACCAACTTTTATGGATGCATCACTGAAAGCACACTGCCTGTGTGCATTATGGGCTGGCATGGCAACTGCTCTGCCCAGGAATGGAAGAAACTACAGAAGGCATGTGCAGAGCCCATCACAGAAGCCAACCTTCCGTCCACTGACTACATTTACACTTGCTGTTGCTGCAGAAAGGCTGCCATCATCAAACACCCATTCCACCCTGATAATACTGTTACAACCTCTTCCATCAGGCAAACGATACAGAAGCTTGAACACATACAACAGGTTTAAGAACAGCTTTTTGAACTGACGAATGGCTCTAACTTCAAACAGTGTTGATCTTGGTAATGTTGTTCTTGCTTCGTTCATGTCCTATGTGGTACGCCTCACTCTGTCCAAGTTTTTTTTTCACCTGATGATTTGTCCTTGCTTACTATGATTTGTCTTTTCACTGTTTTTAGGTACATGCGATAATAAATCAACTCAAATGAATAATATACCCGAATCCCTAGGTCTCTGTTCGACTAAATATGTAATAAATACATTCTGAAAAGAAAAAGTTCCAAGGGACAGCCACACACCCATGGTTTACTAGAAAATTAAAGACAGCATCAAGCTAAAAGAAAAAGCATACAATTGTGCAAAGACAGTGTAAAGTCATAAGATTAGACAGAATATAAAACAAAAACTGACCAAGAGGTAAAGAGGGAAAATAAGAGTACAAAAGAAAGTTGGAAAGAATGAAGTTAAAAGTTAATGAAGTGAACATTGGTCTGATAGAAAGCGAGACTGGAAAATTTGTCATGAAAAATAAGGAAACAGCAGATACACTAAACAGGTACTTTGCAGTGGTCTTCACCTCATAGGATACAAAGAATATCCCAGGAAATGGAAGGGTTTGAGGAATTTAAAAAAAGTCACAATTGCTGGTTATGTGGGTACAAACTAAATGACTGGACACATAGGCTAACAGGGTATTAAAAGAAGTGGCTAGTGAGAGAGTTATTTGATTTTTAACTTTTCAAACATTCCTTCATTGAGAGTCAAATGTCATCAGAAATAAAAGTTTAAAATGTTATTTTGAAAAACTAAAACAACAGTAAACTAGAGAAAACGGAGGGAAATGGAAGAATTTGGCATGAAAAAGTTTAATATGCATCAGGTCAGAGTCAGGTAACTACCGTAATTCACTGTGCTTTTGTTTTCTTTATTTGTTTAGAGATCAGTTGGGTTTCTGCTAATGACATGGTATTTTGGACTGTAGCATGAATTTCAGCCCTTCAACAACAGCATCCATGTAATAGTTGATTTAACCCATATTTTTAACATTAAACAATAGTCAAAAAAATACAACTTTTACATGAGCAAATACAGTAAATGCCTTCAATGAAAGGACAGAAGATTGATTAAAAAAATTTTGATGACACAAAGATAGGAGGGAAAGTAAGTTGTGTAGAGGACATATGCAAGGTTGCAAAAAGACATAGATAACTTAAGTCAGTGGGCAAAGTTTTGACAGAGTATAATGCAGGAAATTGTTCATTTTGCCAGGAAGAATAAAACAAATGTATTATAGAAATACTGAGTGTATGTAGATCTTGAAGGTGTGGAGATTTCTCGGTGTAATTCATGTAAGAGGGCAGAAGGTCAGCATGCAGGCATGCCAAGTCATTAGGAAAGTTAACAGAATGACATCATTTCACAGTGAATACAAAAAGGGGATTATGCCTTTGAAGTACACAGAATTGGTGAGACCGCCTCACCTTATTTAAGGTAGCATATAAATACATCAGAAACAGTTCAGAGAAGGTTTGCCAGAATAAAATTTGGAATGGAGGAACGAGAGTTACTCATGAGGAACGGTTGGATGGAATAGGCTTGAGTTCAGATGAGTCAGAAGTGACCAAATCAAACATACAACATCCTGTGGAATTTTGACAGAGTAAATATGGGGAGAAGGTTTCCTCTTGTGAGATATTCCAGAACTAGGGACCATTGGTTAAAATATCAGGGCTCATTCATTTAAAACAGATTGGCAATTCTTTCCTCCAAACATTGTATGCCGCTGGAATGCAATTTCTGAAAAAGTAGCAGAGGCAGAGTCATTGAATGGTTGTAACCAGGCGAAAGACAATTGTCAAGAGGCTGAAAGGCTATCAGGAGTAGGTGGGAACACACTGAGGTTATAATTAGATTAGCTACAAACTTCTTGAATGATGGAGCAGACTTCAAGGTTTAACAGCCTACTTGCGCTCCTAATTCATGTGTCTGTATAACCAGTGGTATACTGGGGCCTCAACCACTAAACATGCTGATGCTGCAAGGATGGGTAAAAAAAAGCTAGTTGTAAAAGAGAACTTAAGAAATCTACAAAAGGGATATACATGGGTTATGCTCACAGGCAGAAATGTGCTAGTTGGAGTTTAATGGGTAAAAATGAATGACTGATAGCAAGAATAGAAATTAGCATTTTGTTTAAATAGAAAATGATTAGAGAACTCTGTGGTACACAAGAATCTAATGTCCAGGTATATGAATCACAATAAAACAGCACACAAGCACATCAACTTCAGCAAGGCAAATTAATTTTTTTCTCGTTAGGAAACAGAACTGAAAAGGTAGGGACATGTTGACACAATTATATAGGGGTAAGACCACATACAGAGTTATGTGCACAGTTGTCCTCTCCTTACTTAAAGTATATAAATGTATCTGAAGCAGTATGAAGAAGTTTCATTTGAGCGATTGATGAGACGAAAGTATCACTCTATGAAGTAAGGTTGGACATGTGGACATTGGTGTTTAGAAGAATGAGGGGGATCTTGTTGAAACAGAAGATTGAGGGGACTTGATGGGGTGGATACTGGGAAGACATTTCCTCACCCAGGGGAAGAGAAGGCAGAGATAAGAAGAATTTCTTTCTCAAAAGGTTTGTTAATCTGTGGAATTCTCTACCTAGTGAGTGAGGGACACTGGGTATCAATATTTTTAAGGCTGAGTTAAACAGATTCTTGATTAACAAGGAAGTCAAATGGCTTAGGAGTCAGAGAGGAAAGTAGCTTTAAGGTCACAATCAAATTAGCCAACACCTCATCAAATAGCAGAGCAACCCGGAGGAGCTGAATGGCTGAAGTCTGCTCCCAAACATGTTGGTAAACCTTTGAGATTAATGATCAGAATTAAAGTTATGATGTTATAGTTCATAAAATAAAATTCAAAACTAATAGTTTTGAGGTCCTGAATAATTCTTGCATCACCCTGTGGAAACACTCAAGTGCCTTCTTTCATATATAAAAATGCTGTGAAAAATGACAATTTTCTCAAGCACTATCTTTTGAATTATTGAAACATTAAGCCAATCCAGTTAGTTTCAAAGGGAAGAGCAGCATAGTCGTAATGTCACTAACTCGTAATCCAGTGGCCCACTCAAATCACATAATGGCAGCTGGTGAAATTTAGAGTCAGGTCATTAAATCTGCAAGTGAATACAGGTATTAATCGTCATGACCATGAAATTATAATTAATTGTCATTAAAACACATCTAGTTCACTTCTGTCCGTCAGAGAAGGAAAACTGACATCCTTGTAGAGCCTGACCTATAGCGATACAACTGCGTCTGAACTGTCCTCTGAAATGATCTAGCAAGCCACTCAGTTCAAGGGCAATTAGGAATAAGCAAAAAAAAATCTAGCGTTGATAGTGATGCCGACTTCTCATGAAAGATTAAAAAATACCTGCCACATTCATAAACATTAAAGCAGGAAGCAGAGATGTGTTGTGAGCCGTACTCTCTCTCTGATTAATTAATTTCTTATCCCAAGCAACATTTAGATCATAATAATAGGATAAAAATACCGTTTTCTCCTCCTGTTCAGGAACTAGATACTTATCTGATATCAACACCATAAAGCTGTTTAGTTAACAGTTAACCTTAGGCTTATAATTATAAGCCTCTGTTGAAAATCAGTAGACAGCAGTTCATTGAAAGGATCTCAGATGATAGAATTATTTCCATTTCAGGAATAGTAGTTATAAGTATACATTAGTCTTCCACACAGTCTAAGAACATAATAGGTAGGAGCACAGTAAACCATCTGGCCCTTGAAGCACACTCCACCACTCATAAGATCATAGCTATTCTGATTGGGGCCTCAAACCTGTGTTTCTGCTTAAGCCATATAATGTTAATTCCCTTGTAGATCAAAAATCTGTCTAATCAAATAGGTGAGCACATTTAATCCCTAAATTGTAAAGTATTGAGAAGGCCGCAGCATGGATTTAAGACAAAAAACCATACTGAAGAAACAAACGTGTTTCCACACCGAGCTTAAATAGGTGTTTCAATTCTTTCTAAACGTATGTGCTTGCTATTAACTATTCCCAAGAGAGGGAATAATAATGGTGTTAAGGTTGAGCAATGGCACAGTGGGTTGCTGGTTCAACAAAGCTACCTATTACGTCCGGGTAAAAATATCTGGTCATCAATGACTCATTCCTCAGGGAGAGACAGGGCATGAGCCTGACAGGTTTTCCAAGGAAGGGCTCTGACATCCAGCAACATTGGATGGCAATATTCCAAGGGATCACTTAACGTTGAGTTTTGTATTTTGAGATTGTTTTCAGGATAATTACCAGTGTGTTTTTACAATTACTAATCATTGCTAATCTGAAAGGCAGTACTTAAAGCTTTCAAGAATGGACCCTTTACACGACATGGAACAAACTGAATGAAGAAAGACCCTTTTTCTCTCTCACATCTGATTTTAATTAAAATGGCTGGATTTTCAAATTATCAACATAATAGAAGGGATAATTAAAGGGCAGTTTATGTTGAAATTAAACATTTTAACTTTTCAAAAATTCAATTTCAATAATAATATGATAATTAAGCTGTTTTTGTATACAAAGCACAAACATTATAATGAGTATGTAGTCAGCAATTTATTTTCTCAAATTGTTCTACTCTCTATAATATAATGGTTATTGCAACACGCATGCACTACAGGAGGCAGCAACAAACTCTTTTACATGTTCCTTGCACGACATATGGTAGCTACACTTCTAACTGATTCACTGACTATAAAGTGCTTTAGAACATTTAAGGTCATAAAATGTGCTTTTTTTTTCACCACTGAAGCTCCATCACAATTATCAACAAGTCCCCAAGGAATCTAAATTCTCCTCACGCTGTACAAGAAGTTTAATTATGCCATACAATGATGCATGCAGTAAGTATATATACACACATCTATCAGCATTGCAATGTATGAATGTGAACCATTATCCCAAAATAGATCGGTACTTGCTTTAAGGCAATAAGGTTTATTTGTCGTGTAATCAAAGTTTGGATCAATTATAGAGTTCAATGTCTTGGGTTGGTAAGATGTCGATCGAAAATACTCATCAATATCAAGCTGGTGGAGAGAAGCATTCAGCATTAGACAACGTGTATCATACATTCAGATGTACTGGCTGACAGAATTACACAATCTTACCATTAGGTTGTCTCTGCTGGTTAAATACATGGATGTCCATAGGAGAGAAAATATTACGGTGCACTTCCCGGCGATAATCTCCAGTGTATTTGTTGCATGCATGAATGGAATGAGTGTTCCAATCTGTCCAATATAAAGTGTCTCCAAACAACGTTAAAGCGAACGGATGTGGAAGTGAGCCTTCAACCACCACTTGCCTGACAAAACAAAATGCAGATTAAATGAAAATTACAATGCTTCCTAGTTTTAGACTAAAATATGAAGTAAAATGAATCTCCCAACCAAAGCTGATGAAAAGCACAATTTGCATACCAGCTGTTAGAAGCTTTGCACTGCAATTAAATGTCTAGCAACTTCAAAAGAATAAGACAAAAACACATAAAAACAGATTCTTTAGCCACAAAATTAAAAGCTTCTCACAGCCATGAGTCTGCATACATAGTAGTAAGTGATCGTAATTCCTAAGCTTTCAGCCCAGATAGGACAGTTATGGTCTTGATCGAAAGAGGTTTAAAGGAGATTTAAATAACTAATTATCGTAGGCGCTGCTAATTAAAATTGAAAACAAAGTGCTGAAGAAACTCAACAGATATGACAGCACCTAGAGTGAGGCGAGTTTTGAGAAGATTTGTAGCTCAGGTTGAGGTTCTGGATGTAAGTTTGCTCACTGAGCTGGAAGGTTAGTTTTCAGACGTTTCGTCCCCATTCTAGGTAACATCATCAGTGAGCCTCCGACGAAGCGCTGGTGTTATGTCCCACTTTCTATTTATCTGGTTAGGTTTCCTTGGGTTGGTGATGTCATTTCCTGTTCTTTTTCTCAGGGGATGGTAGATTGATTTGGAGCCAACGTGTTTGTTGATGGAGTTCCGGTTGGAATGCCATGCTTCTCGGAATTCTCGTGCGTGTCTCTGTTTGGCTTGTCCTAGGATGGATGTGTTGTCCCAATCAAAGTGGTGTCCTTCCTCATCTGTGTGTAAGGATACGAGTGATAGTGGGTCATGTCGTTTTGTGGCTAGTTGATGTTCATGTATTCTGGTGGCTAGCTTTCTGCCAGTTTGTCCAATGTAGTGTTTGTTACAGTTCTTGCAAGGTATTTTGTAGATGACGTTTGTTTTATTTGTTGTCTGTATAGGGTCTTTTAAGTTCATTAGCTGCTGTTTTAGTGTGTTAGTGGGTTTGTGGGCTACGATGCCAAGAGGTCTGAGTAGTCTGGCAGTCATTTCGGAAATGTCTTTGATGTAGGGGAGAGTGGTTATGGTTTATAGTAAAAAAGTACAAAATACCTTGCAAGAACTGTGACAAACACTACATTGGACAAACTAGCAGAAAGCTAGCCACCAGAATACATGAACATCAACTAGCCACAAAACGATATGACCCACTATCACTCGTATCCTTACACACAGATGAGGAAGGACACCACTTTGATTGGGACAACACATCCATCCTAGGACAAGCCAAACAGAGACACGCACGAGAATTCCTAGAAGCATGGCATTCCAATCGGAACTCCAGCAACAAACACGTTGGCTCCCAATCAATCTACCATCCCCTGAGAAAAAGAACAGGAAATGACATCACCAACCCAAGGAAACCTAACCAGATAAATAGAAAGCGGGACATAACACCAGCGCTTCGTCGGAGGCTCACTGATGATGTTACCTGTATGGTGACGAAATGTCTGAAAACTAACCTTCCAGCTCAGCGAGCAAACTCACATCCAGAGCCTAGAGTGAGGAACAGTTAACGTTTCAAGTTCAATATAACTTCGTTTGGAATACTGAAGGACTGGCAAATTATAGTTTAGTTTATTTTATTGACAAAGAGATATGGGGAGCAAGTTAAACAAAGAGCAAGGATGCCCAGGGAAAAAGGAAAAGAGCGAGTTCTTGGTGGTAAAGACGTGATATGGAATTATAGGTGTTAATGGCAAACGCAACTGGTAGGTCAGGTAATCAGTGCAAAAACATGACCACAGGAGGTATGGGTGGGTATGGAAACAGAGGACAGTGTTCACACACTGAAGTTGCTGAGCTCAAATGTTGAATCCTGTAGGCTATAAAGTATCTAAGTGAAAAATACAGTGCAGGTCCTCCAGCTTGCTTGGGTTTTGCTGCAAAACTGCAGCAGACCTAGGAGAGAAACATTGCCTTGAAATAACAGGCAAATGATGAAGGAGTGAACCAAAGTGTTGCAGAGGCAACTGTCCCTGTTAAATGCTGACAAGGGAGGGGAGAAGATAATTGATTTGGTTGTGGCATTCTGCTGGAATTGGTAGGGAAGGCAGAGGATGATCATTTGATTGTAGTGGAAAGTGAGGTCATGGTAAACACCATCGTTGTTCTTGGAGGGAGGGAAAGGAGCAAGATCAGAACTGTGGGAAATGGGTCAATCATGTCTGACATCACTGTCAAGCATGATAAAGGCAAATCCTCAGTTGAGGAAAAAATGAAGAGATGCTGGAAGCATCCCTGTGGAAGATGGATTTAACAGTCAGAGGCATACAGATACACAGCTTAGAAATAGACCAACTTGCCCACGCCAACCAGATTTCTTAAATAAATCTAGTCCCATTTGCCGGCATTTGGCCCACATCCCTCTAAACCCTCCCTATTCATAAACCATACACATGCTTTTTAAATGTTGTAATTGTACCAGCCTCCAACACTTCCTGTGGCTGCTCATTCCATGCACACACCACCTTCTGGATTAAAAGGTTGCCCCTTAGAATCTTTCCCATCTTACCTTAAACATATGCCCCATAGTTTTGGGCTTACTCCATCCTGGGGAAAAGATATAGTCTATTTACCCTCTCCATGCTCCTCATGATTTTATAAACCTCGAAGGTTATCCCTCAGCCTCCAACACTGCAGGGAAAATAGCCCCAGGCTATTTAGCATCTCCCTATAGGTCAAAGCGTCTGACCTTGGCAACATCCTTGTAAATCTTTTCAGAACCCTTTCAAGTTTCACAATATCTCTCCTATAGCAGGGAGACCAGAACTGAATGCAACATTCCAAAAGTGGCCTAATCAATGCCCTGTACAGCCGCAGTATGGCCTCCTAACCCCTATATTCAATGCACTGACCAATAAAGACAAGCAGACCAAATGCCTTCTTTGCTATCTTGTCTACCTGCGATTCCACTTTCAAGGACCTATGAACCTGCACTCCAAAGTCTCTCCATTCAGCCAACACCTGTCAGGACCTCATCATTAAGGTGTACACAAGTCTTGCCCTGATTTGCCTTTCCAAAATGCAGCACCTCACATTTATCTAAATTAAACTCTATCTGCCACTCCTCATCTCACTGGCCCATCTGACCAAGATCTCGTTGTACTCGGAGCTAACCTTTTTCACTGTCCACTACACCTCCAATTTCCGTCTGCAAACTTACTGACCATATGTTCACATCCAAATCATTTATATGAATAATGAAAAGCAGGGGACCCAGCACCGATCCTTGTGGTGCAGCTCAGGTCAGAGGCCTCCAGTCTGAAAAGCAACTCTTCACCACCACATTTCCACCTTTCAGCCAGTTCTTTATCCAAATGGCTAGTTCTCCCTGCATTCTGTGTGACCTAACCTTGCTAACCAGTCTCCCATGATGTGCCATGCCCTGATTCCATGTACCTTACTTGTCAGGCCTCTTACATTGAAATAAATGCAGTTTAATTTCAGTCCTATTTTGTTCCTGCATGCTCAAAGTGTAGAATGGTCTATTTGACTTAATCCTTTTCCCAACAGTATAAGTCTCAGGGGATTCAGGTAGGTTAAGTGAATGGGCAAGAATGTAGCAGATGGTATACTATGATATGGAAGTTATCAATTTTGGTAATAAAAACAAATGCCAAATATTTCTTAAATTGAGAGAAAAAGAGGAGTGCCGAGTTACAAAACGTATCTACAGTCACTAAAAAGCCAATGTACAGGTACAACAAGCAATCGGGAAGGCAAATGGTATGTATGTTAGCCTTTATTACCAGAAGATTTCAGTACAGGATTCTGCAATAGTACTCAGTCTTGGCAAACCACATCTGGAATACAGTTTTGGTCTCCTTATGCAAGGAGTAGAGGGAGTGCAATAATGAATCACCAAATGGATTCCTGGTATGGCAGGACTGTTGAGATTTCTACATATTATAAACATTGAGGTACATGGAGATAACAGAAACCAGGGGATGTACCTTTTCTTTTAGCTGCATTACGTCTAGTGGTTCCCTGAAATTCAAAATGCTTACCTACTTAGCACAAATACTTGCATCAAAGGTATTCATCATGACAGGTGAAATTATCCAATGCTGCATGTGTACATTACTTACAGAGCAGCAGAGAGCAATATGGGACCCTGAATACATATGTGCACCGCTGTATATTTTCTATGTCACTTTGAAATTATATAAAATCTCTCTTTCGAAAGCAACTTAACTGAAGATCGGAAAAGTTTCGACATTACATGTGAAAATGTCAATACAACTGACTTCTTCAACTTGATATGTGAACATTTGTAAAGCTTTTTCATGCTTTTTCTTCACTTTGAAAATACTGACAGCATCACTCCCTTTCATACTGATCCAGTTTACAGTGATGGATGGGCACACTATACCGACGTTGTCACATTTAATGTTGATGATGACCTCTCTTGCTTGACCATTCTTGCTTTCCCTAGTTATTCTTTCAATGCTATCTACAGAGACACAGCATGAAACCGCAGCAGCATGGGTATCATCCATGCCTTAAGAACTGGGAATTGCAGGATAAGATCTTCAAGTCTGCTCCTTTCTTCAAGTCCATTGAGACTATCCTCCAACAGGGAAAACAGATTCTTCCTCAGACGTATACTGTCTAATACGTACTATTTCTTTTGTCAGTAATTTATCATAGGGAGTAATTCCCTTGAAGCATACTTTCCTTGAGTGCATTTGTGTGGGATGAGTTCGTGAACTTGTAAATAAACATCCTATTTATTTAAATTCTCAAAACACGTACAGTTGGTTATTCAAAATCGTCTGTATACCTGAGGGTTAAGAAATACACAGATCTTTCTTTGTAAAAAAAAAGGACACAGACAGGTAACAGGGGAAAGGAACAGGAGTTTGAGAAAAATTATTGAACTCGATAGGGTCCTGAAGGCTGCAAGCTCCCCAAGCGGGAATGAGATGCTGTTCTTCCAGTTTGCACTGAGCTTCACTGGAGCACTGTAGCAAGCCCGAGTAAGATGTTAGCCAGGGAACATGGTGGTGTGTTGAAGTTGCAGGGAATGGGAAGATCAGAGTCATTTTTGCAGGTATAATGTTAGTGTCACCTTCCAGCAAAGACCAGTGCAAGCTGGAAGAACAGCAATTCTAACAGACCAAGTCTGATGGTCTCAACTCTGATTTCATTCCGCTTCAGTGGTGTTACATTCACAAGGTGATGTATCATTGAACCTTGATCTTCTGTTGAATTTCTTGCATGGCAATAAGTGAGAAAGGGCATCAACTAGCACCATTTCTCTTTCTGGCTATGCTGTGGAATTTAATGAAAATGGTACTCGGCCTTAATTGGCATGTGGAATAAAGATGGCTTGCTTCAATTGCATAGAACCTTGGTAAGATTGCATCTGAAGGGCTGCTTGCAGTTCGATTCCCTTATCTCAGGAGGATACACCTGCCAGTCAGGAAATGTAATGGTAATTTGACTGTGGTGCATGTCGAATTTCTCGACAACATTGTCTGGGTATTGTACTCTCATCCTCACATTTTCCAGCAATTGACAAGCTGTTACTCTTTCTCTCGAGTCCAGAGAAGGAAAAACCTGACCCATTCCACATCACTAGCGCCTTTTTGAAAACCACTGAAGGTCAATCTGCACTTTTGTTTAAACTTCTCCACAACAACCTTTCAATTTATCATGGGCTGAAGCTGCATGTTTGAAAGGAACAAGAACTGGCATAGGCCAGTTAGCCCATCAGCCTGTCCCACCATTCAATTAAACCAAATCAATATCCTCTAAGAACTCTGTAAATTTAAGATAGATCTCCATTCATTCTTCAAAGCAACATCTTCCTCACCTTACATCCCCACCTCACTTTGAGCCATCAGCAAATGTTGAATGATTGCACTGGTTCCCACATCCAAATAATTTATAGAGATTGTGAACAGCTGTTCCAGCACTGATCCTTCCTGGATCCCAGTGGTAAGGTCTCGCCATTCCAAGAATAATCAGTTCACTTTTAATCTTTGCTGTCTATTAATCAAGTCTCAATTCATACATTAGCTCTGTGCACATTAATTTTGTAGACTAATTGCTTCATTGCTGCAGCAGTAATAATTTGAATTGATGTCTCCTCAATATAATCCAGCATTTATGTTCAAAGTTTGGGTTCTACACAGATATTGCTGTCATTATGTCTCACTATTCTCAACAGTAGGAAATAATCATATTTTTAGATACGAACATATTAAGTTACGTAATTATAATGTTTCTTTCTTGCATCTCATCATTTCAGGTGAAATTATCCACCTTGTGGCTTTACTGTACCATGGTAAGTGTACCAGTGAGTGATGTGGTCCTCTGGATACACATGATTATGTATGCATGACAATAACAATTCTAAATAATTTTGGAATAACAACTCGTTCGGGTGTAAGTGGGCATTCACTTTGAATTGAGCCGAGCTGATGTGGTGTCATTATCAACTTTTCATTTATAGCAAAAGGTAACTAACTTTGTTGCCCATCCTTTCTGCTAATCAGGTTAGCTGGCATGTGACCCCAGGCCATGAACAACCATGTTATTATACTTTCAATACTAAGCAAAAGTTAAGACTCAAACTTGTTTATGCTCATTGATGTGGTCATCATGGCTAGAGTGTAAATCCCAACATTTCACATCAGCGCATGAGAAAGAATGAAACCAGTGCTATCACTTCAAATTATTCCACAACTTTTGGAAGAGGTTCTGTACCATGTAAGCCACTGCTTTGACGTAATAAACAATTACCCCTTTCTTAATTGACTGTAATAGCCACACACAAAGTAGTCTCACCAGAAATTCCAGCGGCCTTTGAAAGCCCTACTTTAAAATAAGGTACAATCCATCCAATTACACAGGAAAACAGGATTAGAACCCCTTACTTTTCTAGAACTGTATCTAACGTTCAATTGTCCACCTACACTTAGTCACCATAGCTAATGAAATCATGATGCTTTTTTTAAATTGGAAAAAAAAAATTGCACTGCCTTCTAATTTAAAATAATCTCAAATATTCAATGTGACCATCAAATATATCACATTATAACAAGTTTAGGAGGTGATTATCCACAGAGTACAAAAATACTTTCGGTTTCTCCTTTAAAAGAAGGGATCATGAAAGTGTTGAAGACCAAGAGACCGATCACTTGAAACTCAGCAGCGTTTGAAACAATAATGAGTGCGGATGCAAGAAGCCACAGTCTCTAGGTGTGAGCATGGAAAAGTGCAGCAGGTCAAACAGCATCTGAGGAGCGGGAAAGTCGATGTTTTGGGCCAAAACCCTTCATCAGGACTGGGGAGGGGAGCTCAGAAATAAAGAGCTGATGAGGGCTGGGGGACGGGTAGGAGAGATGGTGATAGGTGGAACCAGGTGGGGGGTATTGTGATTGGTCCATGGGAAGGAGGTGAACAAGTTAGGTTAGGTCAGGGAGGTGAGGGTTTGGAGAGATTTTGAAGTTGGTGAAGTCAATGTTGAGGCCACTGGATAATACGGTCCCAAGGCGAAACATCAGGTGTTGTTCCTCCAGTTCACATTTGGTCTCACTCCGTTACTGCAGGCAGCCAAGGATGGACATACCATCAGGAGCGTGAGAGGAGGAATTGAAACTAATGCCAAACGATATTTGATATTAAAATAAAAGATGATCTTTGCTAATAATTTGCCACAGGATATGCAATTATGGATAACTGTAATGGAATTTCACCAAAATAACCCTCACCTTTGTCTAAATCCCAGATCAGAAAGATGACCTGATGATACAGTATTGTGGCATAGCAATATATTTGGTCACTGAGTGGTAGGACAAGATTTTACTACATTACTATGAACAACAGAGTTACTCAGCAGAGCTAACTTATTAGTCAAAATGGATTAAGGCAAATTTACATATAGTTACAACTGGTGTAAACAAGTCTGATAAAATCAACAATATTATTCATTTTTAAAAATTACTCTCAGTTTGGCTTAAGCAGGACTTGGAAAATAACCAGTATTATGAAGAATATTTTGACAATGGAAAGCTAGAAACCAATAAAACTTACATTGCATGCAACAGTGAATTTTACCTACAAGTCAACAATTTGGAATCTGATCATGGTAAAAGCATTTGTACTTTTTTAAAAAATGGCTCACTAAGTAGCATTGTAGAAATCAAACCCTGCCAGACGTCACAGAAGTTAAAGATTTTATAGAAGCACAAAGTTTCACATTTATCCAACATTCAGACTTCAAAAGCATGGACCAACTATAAGTAGTAGTTCTTGTTGAATACAGAATGAGTGTAATTAGGCTCTAGCTACAGATAAAGAGTTATAAATTGTCAGCATGTAACACTCCTAACTAAAACTCTAATCCCCCATAAACACCTTTTACACATACAGACAGGCAGGGAAAATAGGTCACATACAGAGGGAAGAGAAGTTTTTGCTTCCAAATACTGTTGCTGACATGACGCTATTGTTTTATGCCACTGCATGACTGCAAACTGTTTTTCTGTTTGCTTCTGGTGATTGGCGAGACACACAAGAGATGACTGGTTCATGTATAACAAGTTTTTTTGGTTATCAGTTGAAAGTCACACCATACAACTGTTGCAGGAAAGGTAAACTGGCTTTCTTGAGGTATCAAAGTGTGGAGCTGGATGAACACAGCAGGCCAAGCAGCATCTCAGGAGCACAAAAGCTGACGTTTCGGACCTAGACCCTTCATCAGAGAGGGGGATGGGGAGAGGGAACTGGAATAAATAGGGAGAGAGGGGGAGGCAGACCGAAGATGGAGAGAAAACGAGATAGGTAGAGAGGAGAGTATAGGTAGGGAGGGGATAGGTCAGTCCAGGGAAGATGGACAGGTCAAGGAGGCGGGATGAGGTGGTAGGTAGGAAATGGAGGTGCGGCTTGAGGTGGGAGGAAGGGATGGGTGAGAGGAAGAACAGGTTAGGGAAGCAGAGACAGGCTGGGCTGGTTTTGGGATGCAGTGGGGGGAGGGGACGAGCTGGGCTGGTTTTGGGATGCGGCGGGGGGGGTGGGGAAGAACTGGGCTGGTTTTGGGATGCAGTAGGGGAAGGGGAGATTTTGAAGCTTGTGAAGTCCACGTTGATACCATTGGGCTGCAGGGTTCCCAAGCGGAATATGAGTTTCTTGAGGTATAATGAGTTTGACTGCAGAGTACAGAGAGACCACACCTGATCTGGGGATGAACTAAACATCTGTCACTCTCTCTCTGCATCTTGTTCCCAGATCCAAGCTATTCAGTTACCCAAGACTCAAAGTTGCTGGCAGTCAAAAACGCTTCTGTTGTTGATGGCTGGCTGCTAGTCATTGGACCAATCAGCTTAAGTGTTGCCAGCAAAGGCTGCATCAGTATTCCCTTGTTCCATAGTGTCTGCATCTCTGCAATTACTGCTTTTTCAAACAGTTCTTTACATGATGCCTGGCATGCGCGTCAAATTGCATAATTTTCAAATCTGCAGCAACTCTTTCAAACACAGGTTCTAAGACAGCACTTTCTCATATCAGTCCGCAGTTTTAAAAAAAAAACAACAAAATATGTCTTATGGATGGTGGACAGCATTTGGGGAGCCAGGAGTCAAGTTACTCACAGCAGCATTCCTAGCATCTGGCCTGATCTTGAAGCCACCATACTCATATAGCTAGTCCAGTCCTGTTTCTAATCAATGATATCCCCTCAGAACGTTGAGGGTGGGTGATTCAGTGATGGCACTACTATACAATATCAAGGAGTGATGGTTAGATTCTCCCCTGGAGATAAACATTGCCTGGCATCTGTGTGGCACAAACGTTATTTGGCACGTATCAGCCAATGCTGGAGTGTGCCCAGATCTTGCTGATTTTAAAAAGGCCTGCTATGATATCTGAGGGGTCATAAATGGCGCAGAATATTGGTGCAATCATTAGGGAACATTTCTACCTCTGACCTTATGAATAAGGGGAGATCATTAACAAAACAATTGAACACATTTGAACCTAAGACACTTCATTGAGGCACTCTAGTAGAGATATCTTGGAGATCAAATGATTGATTTTCAGTAACACATCCATCTCCCACTGAGCTGAGGATAACTCCAACTAGTGGAGAATTTGCCCCTCAATTCCAGTTTTCTCTGGCTCCTAAATACCGTACTTGGTCAAATGCAGCTTATGGTCAAGTTACTCTCACTTGAACTCTGGAATTCTGCTTGTTTGTCCATGTTTGGAGTATGACCATAATGACGTTGGGAGTTGAATGGACCTAGTAGAACTGAATGTCAGTACTACTTCAATTATACTGTCGCATCACAATGGGGACTGCGTTTGATATCTGCAATTCTACACATAGCAAGGGAGTGCGGGGAGGAAAGGCCAAACTCAAAAACATTTGTCAGTTTTTGTTTGAACAAGGGGTTGAATGTAATATGTATCAAAATAACGTGGTGACAGTAATAGCATATAACATTGTAGTTTTGCATACACAATATGTAAAGAAGACTAGATTCTAAAAGTACAGCAAGTTATTTTTTGTGCTTCACCTCAACAAGTTATTTTTCCCAAAACTTATGGCACTGAAAATTAATTGATTGGATTGAGCTGCAACACCCTGGCTGATAGGGTATTCTTACACTGTTTTTCTACAATTGTTCAAGGAATGGTGAAATGCCTCAAAACACATTTAATGCAAGGAGAATCTTATAGCAGTTTCCTGCCATCCTAGTCACATCAGCTCAAATTCCTTACATCATCACAACCTGGTATTGCCCTGGAGTAAAATTATTCGAATCCTCTTCAAGGGTCCAAAAGGACAAACATTTCTCATGCTACAGTAGTAGTGGCAGGCTGGTCAAAAGAAGTTAGCAGTCTGCTATATGAGGAGGGAGTGGACTGACTGGGCCTGAAGCCACTGGAGTTTAGAAGAATGAGAGATGATCTTACCGAAACAGAAAATCCCAAGTAGATTTAACAGGTTGGATGGTAAAAGGATGTTTCTGCATGTGGAGAGATGATAACTGGGAACAGAGTTTAAAAATAAGGGATCTCCCATTCAAGGTGGAGGATTTTTTTTCCCCTCTCAGAATATTGAGAGTCTTTGAAACTCTCAACCTCAGAGCAACGTAGATGGGGGCATTCGGAATGATTCAGGCAGAAAGATATAGGAATGCAGAGTTGAGGCGACAATCAGATTCAGTGTGATCTTACTGAATGGCTGATTAAGTTAGAGGGGTCATATGGCCTACTCCTGCTCCTAATTGATACTGTTTGCATTTATGTTTACAAGCAGTACAAAGGCAAGGAAGTTTTGAACTTTTATGCACTAATTCAGTCACAGTTGCAGCTGTGTCCAATTTCAGATATCACACATGAGCAAGCATGAAGACTCGAAAAAGAGGCAAAAAAAAGGATAACAAAATGGTTTCAGCAAGGGAGGATGAAGGGATTGATTAAAGAGGGGAAAACAGATTATGAGAGTAAGCTTGCAGAAAGCATGCAAAATGGTGTTTGGAAATTGATGGGATTAAAGACCAATAAATTCCCAGATAATCTAACTGCCCAGAAATAGTTAACGACATGGCCCTAGAAATGGCAGATGCATTGATGACTATCTTTCCAGATTCTATTGCCCCTATAGATTGGATTATAACTAATTTATCCACACTATTACTAAAAGAAGAGAGAGAGAAAACAGGGAATTATATACAGGTTAGACTTACATCAGCAGAAGGGAAAACGCGAGAGTTCATTATTTAAGATTTAATTGCAGAGCACTTGGAAACAATGATGGGATCTGACAGAGTCAGCATGGATTTTCAAAAAGGAAATAATACTGAATGTATCTATTACAATTTTGAGGGGATATAACTAGTAGACTTGATAGATAAGATCCAATAGATGAGGTACTTGGACTTCCAGAAGGCTTTTGATAAGGCCTACAGATGATATTAGATTATAGGATTGAAGCACGTGTGACTAGCGGGTAGCGTAATGATGTAGACAGAGAACTGGTTAACAAACAAGAAACAAAGAATTGGAATATAAAGGAGCCCTCCCGCCAAAAAAAGTGGTAGCCAGTGTCGTCTGGCTAACGCAGGGTTTGATGCTTGTATCCTAACTTTTCCAGATAACTATTAATGATTTCAATCATAGAATTAAATGTAATATCTCCAAATTTGCAAATGATGACACAAAGCTGGATGGGAGACAAACTGTGAGGAGGATACAGAGATACTTCAGTGCAATTTGGACAAGTTGAGAGAATGGACAAATGCATGGTAAACAAAGTGTAATGTAGCAAAATGTGAGGTTATCTACTTTGCTAGCAAAAACAAGGAAGCAAATTATCTAAAAGCCAACAAATTGGGAGGAGGTGCAATGAGATCAGGGTATCCTTGTACACCAATCACTGACAGTAAGCATGCAGGAACAGCAAGCAATGAAAAAAGTAAATGGTATACTGGCCTTTACAGGAAAATGATTTTTGTGCAGGCACAGGGACAGTTTGCTGCCATTGTACAGAGCCTTGA